>NC_134899.1:15774026-15779026 GCF_041734735.1 Babylonia areolata
GGGTGGCCGCCAACAACGCCCAGGTCACTACCGCTGACATCGGAGCCAGCAACGGCGTCATCCACGTCATCGATTCCGTCATCACAACGCCGGCGTGATGGGCTGACGGAGGGCAGTAGCAGTGGCCACTGTTTTCACGTGCTCTCCTTTCTCTCTCTCTCTCTCCCGCCCCCCCCACCCCCCATCCCCCTTCTGTGATTAAAGAAATGTTTTGTCATGTTTTTGTTTTTTTCTTCACTGGGGAGAGGGGAGAGAGGTTTGATTTGATTTTTTGTTTCGTTTTGTGTGATTAAGGTTGCACTCATTTTTTTTAAAATTTATCTATCTCTCTATCTATCTATCTCATTTTGTTTTTAACCTATCTAGCTATCTATCTCATTCATTTTGTTTTTCACCTATCTATCTATCTATCTATCTATCTATCTATCTATCTATCTATCTGTCTGATTGTCTATCTATCTATCTGTCGATCCAGAGTCTGGCATACCGTTCTAGCAATCCATGCATTTAGTGAGCCCTGTCACTTTGGAATTGATGTCAGCGCTCACGGAAAACACAGGAATTCGGATGTGAAGCGAAGTTAGAAAAGATGTTCATGTGGCAATTATGTGAAAGGAAAAAAAAAAAAAAAAAGTATCTTGTTATTTTCTTCATTGTGCGCGTGCGCGTGCGTGCGTGTGTGTGTGTGTGTGTGTGTGTGTGTGTGTGTGTGTGTGTGTGTGTGTGTGTGTGTGTGTGTGTGTGTGTGTGTGTGTGTGAGAGAGTAGTATAGCCACCCCTTCCTGCTGCACCACCCACTTTCTCCCAGAATATCTTCGGTACTATGAATACGCCATTACGTGCACGAAGTAACGCAATGGGGCTCTGGTGGCATTATTCGAACATTTCAAACAGTTTGTGTTGTAAAGCGCTGGTCTTATGGCAGTAAACTGAACGTAACACATGTGAGTGTTGGTTCAATGATTTGTTGTTGTTGTTGTTCCTGTGTGTGTGTGTGTGTGTGTGTGTGTGTGTGTGTGTGTGTGTGTGTGTGTGTGTGTGTGTGTGTGTGTGTGTGTGTGTGTGTGTGTGTGTGAGTGTGTGTGTGTATGTGTATGTGCGTGTGCGTGTGTGTGTGTGTGCGTGTGAATGTATGTGTATTTGTGTGTGTATGTGAGAGAGAGAGAGAGAGAGAGGGGGGAGGGGGTGATGAAAAGGTAGAGAGAGAGATGCCACTCATTCGAGATTTCAGTGGCTGAGTTGATAACAAACATTTGCCACATCTATAAACGAGTGAGGTCCTACATAATGCACACTTCTAACGTGCGTTTGCAAGACAGACATACAAACAGGCACACAGACACAGGCAGACATGTTCTGATAAACCTGACCAAATCCGTAGCCTTAACCTTGACCCCTGACCCAATTCGTCAGGCGATATCACCAACATAAAAGTTATAGATACTGTGTATGGTGAGGTCACATCACGTATGAAACACTGATGATGACAACGAAAAGCCTTTGGCCACGTTACGTTCAAAACTTTCAGCTGAACTCACTTCACTGAATGCAAACAAAACACACAATTGCAACAGATGAAAAAGTATAATTGCAGCGTCAACTCACCATTGAGGACAGAAGAGAACGACCTAACAACATCAACGATGATATCAAACGAGACCTCCAGATCCAATTTCCGAAAGCTTATAGACACCGTGTACTTCAAATGCGCCGAATGCTTTGAAAAGCGAGAAGAGGAGATTTTGGTCTTGCCCTGCATCCATGTCGTCTGCAAAACGTGCGTGCGCAGCGCCTTGCAGCGGGCCAGAGGGGCGACAACTCTGCCGAAGAAGCTGCAGCTCACCAAGTATCACGACCCTCGGCGCTTTGAGTGTCCCGTGTGTTCCTGGCCACAGTATGTTCCGTATGATGCAGGTAGGGGGTGTGATTTCTTTTACACAGTCGTCAGTGTACGATCTACGCTCATATGTCTGCACGAGCGCGAGCGCGAGCGCGGTCACACACACACACACACACACACACACACACACACACACACACACACACACACACTCAAACACACACTCAAACACACACTCACACACACACACACATACACACACACACACACACACACGCGCGCGCGCGCACACACACACACGCGCACACACTTACGCACGTGCACATTAACACTTGACAGACAGAAAAAAAGAGCTAGCCTGCCGGCTTCTTTGGAAGCAGTTCCAGAAACCTCAGGTTGTATTATGAAAAGAAATGTTCACGTGAATTTCGAAACAAGCAAAGTAAGCAGCCACTGTTACACAAAGAGAACGATGCACATAGACACTTGTGAAAAGGTAGCTCATGGACACACCAAAACAAACCAAACCACAGATACTGTTTGCCTTTGTGCTGACAGGTGATAACGCTCACAATTAATTCTCATATTCTTTCTTGCATCAGAAATAATCCAAATGTACAACAAGCCAAACCAAACCAGCCAAACGTTCATTCGCATTACCAGTACTGGGAGAATTCAAGAAAGCATATTGGTGACAGATCAGAACGTCTGTTTTGACAGAAATCTGCGAAATAGTGTCGTTTGCAATAAGACCATAGGATATTTTGACGTGAGTCCATTTGCGAACGATGCTGCACAGTTACTGAGCACCCTCAAAAGGGTGTGTTTGTGTGGGGTGTGTGTGTGTTTAAATGTCTGTCTGTGTGTTTGTGTGTATGTGTAATCAAAACCAACAATACAACAGTCTGGTGCATTGTTCCAATAATAATAGTGTTATGTCTAATGAGTGAAAGACCTGCTTCTGTTTTGATTGTCTACATGTACCCAAAGCCATCGTTCGCAATTGGACTTGCCCGTTCGCATTTACCCTCAGGCACCCCTGCTATTTCAAACTTCGACAAAACATTAAAAAGAATTAGCAGACGAACTTTTCTTTGTACAACCAGTCGGAGAAAGCCTTCAAAAACAAAAGAACTACGTTTGACTATCGTACGACATGTGATGTTTACAGTGCACACGCTGAGCTGGTCGCCTCGACTGGACCGTTCGCAATCAGGCATACCTACCCTATTGCCTGATTTTACATTTCCGATGAAATGAATGATTTATATTTGTAAGCAACTCTCTCTCTCCCCCCTCTCTCTGTGTACACACACACACACACACACACACACACACACGCGCGCGCGCGCGCGCGTATATATATATATATATATATATATATATATATATATATATATATATATATATATATATATATATATAGACACACACACAAACACACACACACACACACACATATATATATGTATATATATATATATATATATATATATATATATATATATATATATATATATAGAGAGAGAGAGAGAGAGAGAGAGAGAGAGAGAGAGAGAGAGATTAAATGAACAGCAGCTTTCAAATTCAGTTACTTTTTCCACAACATTCCTATCACCACTCTAACAGCTGAGGCACATCCATAACGACTGAGAACGGCTTTTTCCCTGTCTTTTTTCCAGACGATCAGATCGCCTTCCCCAGCAAGCTTCCCCTTCACGCGGACCTCCTCTCGGCAGGGGACTGTCCTCCCAAGGTCTTCCCGCTGGACGACCTTCCAGGCATCGGTAAACAACCCAGCCCGCTAACCTGCCTCGATGTGACGACACGAGGCAGCAGCAGCAGCTACATCTACGAGACAGACCTCGGGTCGTACGGCAGCCGCTTTCAGCAGGGCCAGATGAAGAGCGTTACCGGCCTGGCCGTGGACGAGCATGACCCGGCCCATCCCATGATCGTCGTCGGCGAGAGCGAGTCTAACGTCCTCCTCTCCTTCCACCTCTCTGGGAAGCTGGAACAGGCTCGCAAGGCCAAAGTCCGCATCAGAGACGTCTGCATCGCGGAGAAAGGAACGATCGTGGCCGCGGTGGCTGAGGAGAACTACTGCCTCGCCAAGTGGGACTCGGCGCTGACCGTATCCGGGGTGAGGCACGAGAACCTCTTCAGGGACATCTACGGCCACGTGGCCCAGATCAACTCGGAGCCGTTCGGCGTGGCCAGGGACGGCCGTGGCCGTTTCTCCGTCACCATGCTGGCCAAGGACCGCGTGTGTCGCTGGGACGAGCGGAGGTGCGGCGACCACATCTCCTGGTTCGGCGACACGGGCAGGTCGGGCACGCTTCTGATGGGACCTTACCACGTCGCCAAGCTGTCCAACGGCTTCTCCGTCGTGTCGAGCACCAACGACCACAGGGTGAAGGTTGTGGACGACGACAGCAACACCCTGGTGACGGAGATGGGGGGCCTGGGCTGCGGTCTCCTAGACCTCTGCTTCCCGCGCGGCGTGTGCGTCGACAAGGACGACAACGTCTACATCGCCGACACCGGCAACTTCCGCGTGGTGACGTACACCAAGAACGGCGACTTCCGGTCCTGCGTCGTCACCGAGACTTGGGACTACGGAAGTGACGTCAAGCCCACCAATGTGGCGGTGATGGGTGACGGGAGAGTGATGGTGGCCATGCAAGGGCACGCGTACTGTAAGGTGCACGTGTACCGGCCGAGGAGAGACAGAGCGGACAGTGAGGAGGGCGGCTGTCGGTGCAACTGGACCAAGTGCTGGTCCCGGTCCGGCTGTGCCTTCCATGAGGACTACGAGAGTCTGGACTGACGGGGAGCGGGATGGTCCAGGGATTCCTGTGAAGCGTTAAGGCGAGGTCCCGTAACACAGCGTGCGTCTTGCGGACGTGAAAGAACGCATGGCAACAATAGAGTTGTCTCGGGGGAAAAAGACCCACAACTCTGTAGAACACACACACACACACACACACACACACACACACACACACACACACACACACACACACACACACACAGAAAGACACAGGCACAGACACAGACACACAGAGACAGACACAGACACACACAGACACACACAGACAGACACACACAGACACACAGACACAGACACAGACACAGACACACACACACACACAGATAG
>NC_134899.1:15784026-15786526 GCF_041734735.1 Babylonia areolata
CACACACACACACACACCACACACCACACACACACACACACACACACCACACACACACACACACACACACACACACACCACACACACACACACACACACACACACAAACACACACCACACACCACACACACCACACACACACACACACACACACACACAGAGTCACATACTATAGTACAGAGAACCAGCACAGACAAGCGGTCCAAAGAGACTGACTTGGCTGTGCCTGTGTCACATCGGTGGAAAGAGAACAGCGGAAATGATGCTTCACTGTACAGAGTACCATGGCGTCAACACTGCTCTCTGTCATCTGTCTTCTTTTGTCTCTGTTTCGGTCGGTCTGTCTTGTTTGTCTCTTTGTCTGTCTGTCTGTCTCTCCAACTGTTTGTCGGTCGGTCGGTCAGTTTCTCTTTCTTTCTTACTGTCTGTCTTTCTCTTTGTTCTCTGTCTCTGTCTGTCTGTCTGTCTCACTCCATGTGTTTTTTGTGTGTGTTTTTTTCATGATTTACTCTCCCTTTCTCTGTCCCTCTCTTTCTGTTTATCTCTCTCTCTCTCTCATTCTCCTTTATTCTCTCTCTCTCTCCCTCTCTCTCTCTCTCTCCCCCTCTCTCTATCTTTCTCTCTCTTTCCTCTCCTCTCCACCTCTCTCTCTCCCCCTCTCTCTATCTTTCTCTCTCTTTCCTCTCCTCTCCACCTCTCTCTCCCAATACACGCACGCATGCCCCCCCCCACCCCCCACACGCACACACACACCACATACACACGCACACACACACACACACACACACACACCACACACACACACACACACACACACACACACACACACACACACACACACAGTCACGTACTACAGTACAGAGAACCAGCACAGACAAGCGGTCCAAAGAGACTGACTTGGCTGTGCCTGTGTCACATCGGTGGAAAGAGAACAGCGGAAATGATGCTTCACTGTACAGAGTACCATGGCGTCAACACTGCTCTCTGTCATCTGTCTTCTTTTGTCTCTGTGTCGGTCGGTCTGTCTTGTTTGTCTCTTTGTCTGTCTGTCTGTCTGTCTCTCCAACTGTTTGTCGGTCGGTCGGTCGGTCGGTCAGTTTCTCTCTCTTTCTTACTGTCTGTCTTTCTCTTTGTTCTCTGTCTCTGTCTGTCTGTCTGTCTGTCTCACTCCATGTGTTTTTTTGTGGTTTTTTTTTTTCATGATTTACTCTCCCTTTCTCTGTCCCTCTCTTTCTGTTTCTCTCTCTCTCTCTCTCTCTCATTCTCTTTTATTCTCTCTCTCCCCCTCTCTCTCTCGTCTCTCTCTCTCTCCCCCCTCTCTCTCATCTCTCTCTCTTTCCTCAACACCTCTCTCACCCAAAACACGCACGCATGCCCCCCCCCCCCCCCCACACACACACCACACACCACACATCACACACATACACACACACACACCACACACACACACACACACACACGCACACAGTCACGTACTATAGTACAGAGAACCAGCACAGACAAGCGGTCCAAAGAGACTGACTTGGCTGTGCCTGTGTCACATCGGTGGAAAGAGAACAGCGGAAATGATGCTTCACTGTACAGAGTACCATGGCGTCAACACTGCTCTCTGTCATCTGTCTTCTTTTGTCTCTGTGTCGGTCGGTCTGTCTTGTTTGTCTCTTTGTCTCTCTGTCTGTCTCTCCAACTGTTTGTCGGTCGGTCGGTCGGTCAGTTTCTCTCTCTTTCTTACTGTCTGTCTTTCTCTTTGTTCTCTGTCTCTGTCTGTCTGCCTGTCTGTCTCACTCCATGTGTTTTTTGTGTGTTTTTTTTTTTCATGATTTACTCTCCCTTTCTCTGTCCCTCTCTTTCTGTTTATCTCTCTCTCTCTGATTCTCCTTTATTCTCTCTCTCTCTCTCTCTCTCTCTCTCTCTCGTCTCTCTCTCTCTCCCTCCCTCTCTCTCATCTCTCTCTCTTTCCTCTCCTCCCCACCTCTCTCTCTCCCCCCTCTCTCTCATCTCTCTCTCTTTTCCTCTCCTCTCCACCTCTCTCTCCCAAAACACGCATGCATGCCCACACACACACACACACACACACACCACACACACACACACCACACACACCACACACACACACACACACACACACAGAGTCACGTACTACAGTACAGAGAACCAGCACAGACAAGCGGTCCAAAGAGACTGACTTGGCTGTGCCTGTGTCACATCGGTGGAAAGAGAACAGCGGAAATGATGCTTCACTGTACAGAGTACCATGGCGTCAACACTGCTCTCTGTCATCTGTCTTCTTTTGTCTCTGTGTCGGTCGGTCTGTCTTGTTTGTCTCTTTGTCTGTCTGTCTGTCTCTCCAACTGTTTGTCGGTCGGTCGGTCGGTCGGTCAGTTTCTCTCTCTTTCTTACTGTCTGTCTTTCTCTTTGTTCTCTGTCTCTGTCTGTCTGTCTGTCTCACTCCATGTGGTTTTTGTGGGTTTTTTTTTTTCATGATTTACTCTCCCTTTCT
>NC_134899.1:15794026-15796526 GCF_041734735.1 Babylonia areolata
AGGGACTTGCCTGTGACGCTATGTTACATATTTCCTTTGCTAGGAATGGAATGCTGACAAACAATTCGCCATTTGTTTTCAAACGCATTGACAGAGACCAATGACAAACAATTCCAATGTTTTACGCCCAGTCGCCCACGAGGGGAGACAGTTCTCGTTCACACGCCAACCAAGTCCTTAGCGTCCACTTGAGCCCTTTTCCCTCCCTCCCCTAACAGTCAGGTTACCGCCCTTGCTTTCAGCTCTCATTGTACTTAAGTTACAGGCCCGACTCAGTTAGTAGTGTAGGTCGTAAAGACATCCATGTGACAAGTGTACCTTTCGTCGACTTGTCAGCGTCCATAATTCCGTTCCCTGTCTGCAGCTAAGTCGGTGCATGGTAGGGTTTGATAGAGAGAGAGAGAGAGAAGAAAAAAAAAATCCGGGAGTGGGTTTATCTTTAACATAAACGAGCTCCTTCTATGTCGTTTCTGCCCATAGCACATTGACGATATTGATGGTACATACTGCTTGGAGTTTGTGTGGCCTGAAGGGGATGTATGGCTGGTGTATGAAGATCGAAGCAATCTAGCCACCATTGCTTTTGGATCTGAACGTGGAAGTGTCGGAAACTGTTGACCGATGGAGTTGAGTGAGACTGCAATGTTCTTGGCGATGAGTGGTGTGTGACATGTTGCTGTATAATGTGTGACATGTTACCGTGCGATATGTTATATATCACTGCGTGATGTGTGGTGTGTGACACATTACTGTGTAATGTGTGACCTGTTACTATGTGATGCATTTCGTGTTCCCGTGTGATTTTTTTGTGGCATTACCGTGTTATATGTGAGATGTTACCGTGTGGTTTGTGGTATTACCGAGTGATGTGAAAAATGGTACAGTGAGATCTGTTACAGTGTGATATGTGACACGTCGCTGTGTGATGTATAAGTTAATGTGCAGTGTGTGGTACGTTACCATGCAAATGTGTCCAGCTGATCTGACTGAGTGATCTCCTTTCCTGGAACTTTGGAACTTTTGTTTCAATGACCCCCACCCCCACCCCCACCCCAGCACTCCCCCCTCTCCCCGATTAAACTACGATTGTTCGCGGAAAAAGTTGACCACAAGAGCAGCCTCCCTGTTCGCTGTTGCCGGTCAAAGGCGTCAACTGGCATGTCATACAGGCATGTCATTCACTGACCCAACTCCGCGGAGAATGCAGGACTGAAACAGGGGGCTCTCTCTCTCTCTCTCTGTCTGTGTCTCGTTAGCTCCGGTTTTGTGTCACTGAGACTTCACTGTGTTCAACATCCAGGGAATCCGGTTGTCTGGATAGCAAAAAGAGAAGAGAATTCAGGTTATGAGTCTTCAGATGTTTTTTTTCGACACTGAGGGAATCTGGTTGTGTGGAGAAAAGCCAAATTGGAGAACATTTGGGTTATTGATCAGTTTATATGCGAGGAAACTGGACTCACAGTGCTTTTCTGTTCAAAGTTTTGAATTCAGAATTTCAGTGTTTACAAAATAATGCCGACACAAGGCTTTCAACAAACAAGGGTTCCAGGTGAATATGCTGTGTGATATTTGAACAGTTATCATGGCTTCTGTGAACACAACCGTTTCTTTACCTCCGTACAACTCAGACATTTTCTCACCCAGCGCAACTTTAGCGATGGCAACCTCCACTAAAAACGTATTTCCATCAACCATCTCCCCATCTCTTGTTGCGGAAAGAGACGTCATCTCTTCTCAGCCGTTCACAGAGACTCGGAACAACAGTTCTCTCCTCTTCGATGCTTTGGCGGACACGTTCAACTCTTCAAACGGAGGAGGAGGAGAAAGCTCTGTCAAAGAATCGTCTGCTTACTTTTTGTCGCCGTCATCTTCGGTGTTTGACCTCACTTCAAATTTGTTGAGCAGTTCTGGGAATGTGTCTGCATCGGGTGACGTGCTGTTAGATTTACAGGACCATTCTTCCGGGCACGGGGGAGAGGTGATTAGTACCACAGTGTTTTCGGCGGACGGTGTGCCGACGACATTTTCACCATCACCATCGTCGAGTGAGTTATGGGGAGGAGGAGGAGGAGGAGGAGGAGAATCTCTGATGTCTTCAGCGGTTGTACCTGTTGGCGGGGGTGGCACATTTGGAAATACCAATGATGGAGGTGCGTGCTATTTGTGTGTGTGTGTGTGTGTGTGTGTGTGTGTGTGTGTGTGTGTGTGTGTGTGTATGTGTGTGTGTTTTGCGTGTGTGTGTGTGTGTGTGTGTGTGTGTGTGTGCGCGCGCGCGCGTGTGTGTGTGTGTGTTTCAGTCAGCTTATAGACATGGTGACGACATCCACAACAGTGACGACGACCGAAGCCTACCGCTATCATCACCACCACTACCACCATCATCACCACCACTACCACCATCATCATCACCACTACCGCCATCATCACCACCCCTACCACCATCATCACCACCCCTACCACCATCATCACCACCACTACCACCATCATCACCACCACTACC
>NC_134899.1:15806526-15826526 GCF_041734735.1 Babylonia areolata
ATGACGAGGATAACGACTAGATGTGTCAACAACAGCACAAAAAGGGGTGGTGGTGGGGAATGGGTGTGCTGTTGGGTGCACTGATGATGATGATGATGATGATGATAACGACTACCTGTGTCAACAACATAAAAAGGCGTGGTGGTGGAGAATGGTGTGTTGTTGGTTGCATTGTTGACGATGATAACGTGCACGATGAGTGTTGGTTTAGAGGCAACACGGCCGTGTAGGAAGCGAGAGAATCTGAGCGCACTGGTTCGAATCACACCGGCTGTCGGCAGTATTTTCTCCCCCTCCGCTAGACCTTGAGTGGCGGTCTCTGGACGCTAGTCATTCGGATGAGACGATAAACCGAGGTCCCGTGTACAGCATGCATTTAGCGCACGTTAAAGAACCCACGGCAACAAAAGGATTGTCCCTGGCAAACTTCTGTAGAAACATCCACTTGGATAGGAAAACAAATTAAATTGCAGACAGGAAAAAAACGATGTCAGTGTAGCGACGCACTCTCCCTGGGAGAGGGCAGCCCGAATTTTACACAGAGAAATCTTTTGTGACAAAAATAGTAATACAAATTCAAATACATACAAATACATGACTGACTGACTGACTGAGGGTGATTGCTGACAGAACTCTTTGCACAAGGAGAGCCGACCAGTGGCGGCTGTGTGTCCGGTGTCTCCAGTGAGGACCGTGGACAGCAGTCCCCTCGGCGCTGAGGATTTCTCCTCCACTGTCCGCGGTACGTCTGTCTGTCTGTCTGCCTGCTTCTCTGTCCGCTTGCCTGTCTGTCTGTCTGTCTGTCTGGCTGCTTTTCTATCTGCATGTGTGTGTGTGTGTGTGTGTGTGTGTGTGTGTGTGTGTGTGTGTGTGTTCCTGCCTGTCTTCCCTGTCTGTCTGTCTCTTTGCTTCTCTCTGTGTTTGTCTGTATGTGTCTCTGTGTGTATGTCTGCCTGCCTGCCTACCTGCCTACCTGTATGTATGTACGTGTGTATGTATGCATGCATATGTTTGCTTTCCTGTCTGTCTGTCTGTCTGTCTATCTGTCTGCCTGTCTGAATATCTTTCAGCCTTTCCGCCTGCTTCCTCAGAATGCGTAAATTTAGATCTGCGTGTGCATATGCGGCCTCCTCTACATTAACAATAATAAGAATAAGAATGATAATAAGGATAACAATAACAATGATAGTAATGATGATAATAATAATAATAATAATAAGAAGAAGAAGAAGAAGAAAGGATACTTTATATCACACCACACTATCATGAAATCTGCTTACATAACATACATCCTTCTCTCTCTCTCTCTGTCCCACACCTTCCCCACCCCCACACCCCCTCACCCTCGCCCACCATGGCCACCACCACCACCACCACCACCACCACGAGCAGACAAGTACTTCAAGGCCCTGTTCCCATACAAAGCGGCGTTCCGGGGCGAGCTGAACCTGAGGGAAGGGGAGATGATCGTGGGCAAGGAGAGGGACCGGAACGGTTGGATGCTGGGCCGGAAACAGAGATCCGGGGAGGAAGGCTGGTTCCCCGCCGTCTACGTCGATCAGGTGGGTGGTGTGGGTGGAGGGTTGGGGTGTGTGTGTGTGTGTGTGTGTGTGTGTGTGTGTGTGTGTGTGTGTGTGTGTGTGTGTGTGTGTGTGTGTGAGGTGGAATGGGGATACGCATGGTATAGTATCACACTATTTCACATGACCTTTTTTATCAAGGTGACGGGGGACGTTTCCGCGGCCTCCACCGCGGGTCCTGAAGGGAAGGACTGTGTGACGTCATCACAGCTGAAGCGTGACGTGTACAGTCTGCTGGAGGTCAACAGGACCAAGTCCCCGGATCAAGCCTGGGTGGCCATTGGTCAGTCACATCTACCTCCCTCCCTCCCTCCCTTCCTTCCTTCATTTCTTTCTTCCTCCCTTCCTTTCTTCCTTCCTCCCCTCCTTTCTTCCTTCCTCCATTTCTTCCTGCCTTCCTTTCTTCCTTCCTCCCTTTTTTTTTCTTCTTTCCCTCCTTTCTTTCTTCATTTCTTCCCTCTTTCATCATCAAGAAAGAAAAACAAACAAACAAACAAACAAAAAATGTCTTAACTGCGTTCACAAAGAACGGAATAGAATAGATTATACTGAAACGAAAGCTTGAGGTTTATAAGACATGAGGCGCGTTCACACACACACACACACACACACACACACACACACACACACACACACACACACACACACACACACACACACACTATTCAATTAAAAGCAGTCGTTATGTTTTGGGTATGGTATTCAAGCGGAATTTTCCCCCAACATTGGTGGAGCAGCTGTAGCTGTTGTCTGGTAACCAGGGACACCGCCTCTGTTATTGGATTCTTGTTTATCTGGGTTTTTTTTTCTTTTTTTCTTTGTTTTTTTTTAATGTGTGAAAATGTTAAGTTTGACAGAATGATTGAGGAGATGTATTACGTCTTCTTAAAATTACAACTGCTACTTTGTCTTCTTGAAGAATACTTTATCACACCCACCCACCCTTTTTTTTTCAAATTTCAGGTCCTGTACGCTTATCCTGACTTTGATAAAGCTTTTCTGTATACAGCTATACATATGTTTGGGTGTTCTGCTGTTATCATCTCTAATTCATTCAGTTTTCATTTCTGACAGCCCGTTCTTTTATATATTTTTTTCTTTTATTTATTTATTTATTTTTTTTGCGGGGAGGAGGGGGATAGAGGGGTGGTGGGGTGGGTAGAGGGGGGGGGGAGTGTAATCCACATTATCGTCATTGCATTTAAAAATTGTGTAAAATTCTAGTCTTTGCTTCAGAATCTACCCCAGATGGTAATCGGATGATGTCGATCTCAGATGTTTAGAGCTGGGTGAAGCAGGGTGATAATGGAGGAAGAGGAGGAGGAGGAGGAGGAATGGGGAATTTACTACAAAGACTGGCATCTTCAAACTGCAACATCACTGAGATGGGCAAAGAGTGTCTTTGTTGGTTGGGAAAGGAGAAAGGAGGGAGTGGTTTATGGTGGTTGGGAAAGGAGAAAGGAGAAAGGAGGGAGTGGTTTATGGTGGTTGGGAAAGGAGGGAGTGGTTTATGGTGGTTGGGAAAGGAGGGAGTGGTTTATGGTGGTTGGGAAAGGAGAAAGGAGGGAGTGGTTTATGGTGGTTGGGAAAGGAGAAAGGAGGGAGTGGTTTATGGTGGTTGGGAAAGGAGAAAGGAGGGAGTGGTTTATGGTGGTTGGGAAAGGAGAAAGGAGGGAGTGGTTTATGGTGGTTGGGAAAGGAGACAGGAGGGAGTGGTTTATGGTGGTTGGGAAAGGAGGGAGTGGTTTATGGTGGTTGGGAAAGGAGGGAGTGGTTTATGGTGGTTGGGAAAGGAGAAAGGAGGGAGTGGTTTATGGTGGTTGGGAAAGGAGAAAGGAGGGAGTGGTTTATGGTGGTTGGGAAAGGAGAAAGGAGGGAGTGGTTTATGGTGGTTGGGAAAGGAGGGAGTGGTTTATGGTGGTTGGGAAAGGAGAAAGGAGGGAGTGGTTTATGGTGGTTGGGAAAGGAGGGAGTGGTTTATGGTGGTTGGGAAAGGAGACAGGAGGGAGTGGTTTATGGTGGTTGGGAAAGCAAGCTGTATGATGGTAACTTGCGGCTCTTTTTGCAGCGTACTTTGTGGGTTTATGCGGCGTCAGGTCTCGCGCCTCTGTAACATCAAAACAAAGATTAACAAGAGAGGCAAGGCCTTCAAGACTCACTTGTGGTAAATTACGTCCCCTAGCATTAATTACAGAGTAATTTCCCTTTTTTTACTATCTGCACCAAAAAACGTTTGCAAAAATAAATAAAACTTCCATGTTTAGCAAAAGAAGTTCCTGTTTGAATAAAAAAAAAATGATAACAATGACTGCTCTTGTTGGGTCAGAATATCAGATCAAAGTGCCAAGTTTAGAGAATACAAAAAATATAAATATAACAGTAAATGCAGTTTGCATATAATTAGGCTTCATTTTTTAAATTTTTTGGTGCCCATCCCAGAGGTGCAATATTGTTTTAAACAAGATGACTGGAAAGAACTGAATTTTTCCTATTTTTATGCCTAATTTGGTGTCAACTGACAAAGTATTCGCAGAGAAAATGTCAATGTTAAAGTTTACCACGGACACACAGACACACACACACACACACACACACACACACACACAGACAACCGAACGCCAGGTTAAAACATAGACTCACTTTGTTTACACAAGTGAGTCAAAAAGAAAAGAATACGGATTCCATTTACAGCGGAGATTTATTGTTGCTGTTGTTGGTGATATTAACCTTTCTATTTTGTTGTTTAATCGGTCGTATGGCCTGTTTGGTGTTATCACTGTTCGGCATAATTCTGCACTATCTCCATTTGACAGTTCCTGTCGCGATAAATACACTCTCTGAATCCGAGTTAGAGGTGGGTTTTAGCGTTTCGAATGAATCGCTGAGATTGTAATTTTCATGTTAACTGGACTGAGTGCTCTGTAGAGGCCGTTTTGCGTTCGCTGTGATAGGGGAGATAATTTTGATGTATGAAATCAAATGTAAGATGCACAAAGAGTTCATATCTTATATCTCCCTGACGAGAGCCAGATGTCGCTGGAGAGAGAGATTGTGTATTGTCACTTTCACATCAAACATATTAATTCATATGTTGTTGTTGTTAGAGTAAAAAGAGATAGGACTGGTAAGGATGTCGTTGTTTGTGTCTTTTCAGAGTACAGGTTGACTGAACAGTTCCAGGCACTAAGCGAGGGCCAGATGTCGCTAGAGAAAGAGACTGTGTATTGTAACTTTCACGTCAAACATATTAATTCATATGTTGTTATTGTCAGAGTAAAAAGAGATAGGACTGGTAAGGATGTCGTTGTTTGTGTCTTTTCAGAGTACAGGTTGACTGAACAGTTCCAGGCACTAAGCGAGGGCCAGATGTCGCTAGAGAAAGAGATTGTGTATTGTAACTTTCACGTCAAATATTATATTATTTCTTGTGTTGTTGCTGTTGTTAGAGTAAAAGGAGATGGGACTGGTATCGATGTCGTTGTTTGTGTCTTTTCAGAGTACAGGTTGACTGAACAGTTCCAGGCACTAAGCGAGGGCCAGATGTCGCTAGAGAAAGAGACTGTGTATTGTAACTTTCACGTCAAATATATTAATTCTTATGTTGTTGTTGTCGTTGTTTTGGGGGGCGTGGTTAGAGTAAAAAGAGATAGGACTGGTAAGGATGTCGTTGCCTGTGTCCTTTCAGAGCACAGGGTGACCGAGCAGTTCCAGGCAGAGAGCGAGAGCCAGATGTCGCTCCGGGTGGGTGATGTTGTGGCCGTGGTGCAGGCTCTGGAATCTGGCTGGTGCCTGGGTTGCCATGGCGACCGGTTGGGCTGGTTCCCTGTCGAGCACGTGCAGGTGAACCTTTTCTTTTTTTGTCTTCGTTTCGTGTGTTGGGCAAAAAGAATCAAGTGTTCTGTGTGTGTGTGTGTGTGCAAATTCATGGCAAGCAAAATGATAGCAGAAGAGACAGGGTGTGCGCGCGCGTACACACACACACACACACACACACACACACACACACACACACACACACACACACACACACACACACACACACATGTACGTATGTGCGCGCACACATATTTATACTCTTTCGTAATGATTAGTAGGTCTAAGTCCACAATAATTAAGAAGAGAGATTCGGTGACCGTATACTCTTTGTTGAAAATACAGAGGAAAACAAGACTGAAGCTGTTTGTGCACATCCTTTTACAACGAGCAAAGGTCTTTATTGAACACTTCATTCGTGTTCTCATCCACACGCTAAAGGAGAAACAACCACCACAGCAGGGATGTATTGCATTCAGTCCAGCTTTGTCATCACCGCCTGATCGTTGTTGTTTCCAGCTGCTGGAAGAGAGGTCCGAGGGCAAGATGGACTCCTTCAGCATGCTGCCCCTGTGCCGTGACCCCCAGCAAGACCCGCACCGCCCTGGGAAGCACGACGTGTCCTCTTCCTCCACCCTGGACACACACCCCAAACCCTGCTCCCTGGACGTCAGCCAGGACTCCATCCTCAGCGAGGGCGACAGGCACAGGCCGGCCCGCAAAGCCCCTAAGGCCCCCAACCCGCTCCTGGCCAGCCAGCATCAGAGGGGAAGCCTGGGCAACCTGTCCACCTCCAGCTCCGGATCCCAGTCCATCAACCCCCGCCCCGCCCGCCCCGCACCCGCCCCGCCCTCGCAGAAGCCTCGGGCCGACAGCGTGGGCAGCATGGACCAGCTTGACGGTCATCCGCCCCGGGGGAGGTCCGCCAGCGAGGCGGCGCCCAGGAAGCAGCGGAAGCCCCGTGTGGTGCGGATCCCCAAGGAACGGCTGGGGCTAGACAAGCTGTCCTCCTGGCCCGCCCCCGTACCCAGCCGCAAGCCCAGCCTGGCCTCCTGCGGCTCCCCGCCCGTCGTACCGCCTTCAGGCTCCGTTAACCCCTTCTTCGTCAAACCTGACACAGGCAGCAGCTGCCAGCAGACAGCGTCCCCTGCTCCAGCCACTCCCGTCAGAACTCCAACTTCTCCATCGCCTCCTCGCGATGACCCCGAGTCAAAAGGCACCGAAATGGTCGATGATGTTCAGCCCAAGGAAGGACTTCCTGACGACGATTCCACGACCGACAGAGAGCTGAACCAGACCCCGCCTGGCAGTGAGCGGAACGAAGGGAGTGATACCGGAACCACAGACACTGACCAGGACCGTGAGGATGTCCAAGACAAGAACGCTGAAGAACCTGCAGAACGCAGCGCTTCCAGTCCTTCTGCCGCCAGCATAGCAGTGCAGACGGATCTTTCTGACTTCAACGTCGACGACTTGGTCACTAAGCACCCCACCCCTGCCAGTTCTGACAGAGAGGTCCGTGAAACGACATCACCACCATCAACAGCCAACGGCATGTCCTCACCCTCTACTGACGGCAAGCTCAACGAAGACGTAAAGGTGTCTGAAGAAAAACCGTCACCAGCTGCAGACGAAGATTTGGACACAAACGTAGAAAAGAGAGAGAGTCCCCAGACTGCAGAAGAGAAAACAAGCGTCCGGTCTTCCCGTTTAATCCGCCAGAACGCAGAAGACGACAGCGACAGAGAGCGAGATGACGCCGCCCACACAACAGACCGACCCTACCACCCCGGTCACCCTCCCCAGTCAGAAACAGAAAGAGACACCCGCCACACCTCTCCACAGTGCGAGGAAGGAGACCCACCCCCCTGCCCGACCCCCAAACAGACCCCTCCACTCCCGGACCTTCTGGACGGGGCGAAGACCGCCGCCACTCCAGAACCATTGAAGCCCGAGCCGGCAGCCTCCCCAGTCCCAACTCCTCCGAACCCCCCGAACCTTATATCCTCCAGTCACGCTCAGGAACCCAGACTCAAAGACTCCGCGAAGAGCAAGACCCCGGCACCACCCCCACCACCAGCGACCAAGCACCACCACCACCATACCCCGCCGCTTGTGCGCCCCCTGTCGCAGAAGGACATCCCGGAGGAGGGGGAGGAGGGGCTGGTGGTGCCCCCGGAAGGCGTGTCCGGGCGCGTGCACATGATCGTGCACCAGATCAACCGGATGGCCTCGGTAGAGGAGCGAGGGAACCCCCCAAGGAAGACCTCACTCCAACCTCTGCCGGAAGACGGCGCCGTCGTCAAAGATCTCCACACGCCCACCACATCTCCCCTTTCGTCTCTGAAACGTCAGTCGCTAGCGGCCGAAGAGCAACGCCCTACGCCACCACCACCACAGTCTACAAACGGGGACGAGGTAGGGGATGGAGGAGATGGTGGTGGTGGTAGAGGCAGATCGTCTGAAACCGCTGACCGTCATCGCAACGGGATCGGTCACACCGACCCTTCCCCCTCCCCCTCCTCCTCCTCCCCACCCTCTGTGGAGGCAGAGCACGTGACTCAGGGTAGCCCGGCAATGTCAAGGCCAGGGTCAGAAAGGCGCGGGTCAAGAGGTGAAGGTCAAACGCGGCGCCAGTCCGGCAGAAGGTCAGGGACGGCTCCCCCTCCGCCCACCTCTCCTCCCCCTCCCCTCACCAGGAAGAGTCAAAGGTGAGGGCCAGGGGAGAGGTTGTGTGTGTGTGTGTGTGTGTGTGTTGTGTTGTGTTGTGGTGTGTGTGTGTGTGTGTGTGTGTGTGTGTGTGTTGTGTGTGTGTGTGTGTGTGTGTGTGTGTGTGTGTGTGTGCGTGCGAGAGAAAGAGTGAGAGAGAGACAGAGACATAGTATCAAAATCAAAATCAACATCAAAATGATATCTACGAAAGATGGTAAATTGATTAAGCAACAATTCCCCTTTCGGATCTTTTGTGATATATGTATATATATATATATATATTCCCTCTCTCTCTCTCTCTCTCTCTCTCTCTCTCTCTCTCTCTCTATATATATATATATATATATATATATATATATAGATATGTGTGTGTGTGTGTGTGTGTTTGTGTGTGTGTGTGTGTGTGTGTGTGTGTGTGTGTGTGTGTGTGAGAGAGAGAGACCGTAAACGTATTTTCATTTATTTACACCCTGTGTGTGTGTGTGTGTGTGTGTGTGTGTGTGTGTGTGTGTGTGTGTGTATGTGCAGGAGGTCCACGGGGCGAGACAGATCCTCGGAATGCTGAGCACCCCAGGATCCAGGATGAGGTGACCCGCCACACCCCCTCCGGTCTTTGACAGGACTACCTCCTGACATCCTGTGAAAACTCTCCACTCACCACCCCACCTACCCGGTAACCCCAACCAGCCGCCCCCCCCCCACCCCCACCCCACCCATACATCATCCCAGACAGGAAGGATAGTCATCTGCTTGATGATGATAGCTAGATGTCTAGTTAACTCTCTCTCTCTCTCTCTCTCTACACACACACACACACACACACACACACACACACACACACACACACACACTGATTTGTGTTGTCCTGTGAACACCCTCCATCCCCCTTCCGCATCCTCCTAGCCCCCGACCCCACCCACCCCCACCCCAGCCAGAAATGATGGACTCCTGTGAAAGAGTAGCTGTCGAAAGAGTACCCTGTTGATGATGCTAGCTGATAATGATGATAACTGTCACTGAACTTTTTCAACAACCATCCCCGCACTTCACCACAAACAGAAGGGACTTATAACTCCTGCTTGATGATAGTAGCCTGTCTCGTGAACACTTTTGATAATGAAAGATTTTTCGCTCCCTCCCCTGTTCCACCCCCCCCCCCCTTTGGAAGAACTGACTGCTGTCATATGAACACCCACCATCTTCCATCTACCCCCACCTCTGCACGCGCGACGCGCTCTTCCTGGGGAGAGCAGCCCGAATTTCACACAGAGAAATCTGTTGTGATAGAAAGAAATGCAAATACAAATACAAATAACCAGAAGGATTGACTGCTGTCATGTGAACACCCACCATCTTCCATCCACCCCCACCCCTGCACCCCAACCAGGACTGACTGCTGTCATGTGAACACCCACCATCTTCCATCTACCCCCACCTCTGCACTCCAACCAGGATTGACTGCTGTCATGTGAACACCCACCATCATCCATCTACCCCCACCTCTGCACTCCAACCAGGACTGACTGCTGTCATGTGAACACCCACCATCTTCCATCCACCCCCACCCCTGCACCCCAACCAGGACTGACTGCTGTCATGTGAACACCCACCATCTTCCATCCACCCCCACCCCTGCACCCCAACCAGGACTGACTGCTGTCATGTGAACACCCACCATCTTCCATCTACCCCCACCTCTGCACCCCAACCAGGACTGACTGCTGTCATGTGAACACCCACCATCTTCCATCTACCCCCACCTCTGCACCCCAACCAGGACTGACTGCTGTCATGTGAACACCCACCATCTTCCATCTACCCCCACCCCTGCACCCCAACCAGGACTGACTGCTGTCATGTGAACACCCACCATCTTCCATCTACCCCCACCTCTGCACGCGCGACTCGCTCTTCCTGGGGAGAGCAGCCCGAATTTCACACAGAGAAATCTGTCGTGATAGAAAGAAATGCAAATACAAGTACAAATAACCAGAAGGATTGACTGCTATCATGTGAACACCCACCATCTTCCATCTACCCCCACCCTGCACCCCAACCAGGAGGAGTGACTTCTGCTTGATGATGGAAGCCGTCTTGTTAACACTCTAAATCCCCTCTTGAAACAGCTGACTGCCGCTTGATGATGATAGATGTTCCGCTCCTTCCCCAACTTCCACCACCATTGAAAGGACTGAGTCCTGTCATGTGAACACCCACCATCTTCCATCCATCCCTACCATGCAGCACCCGAGCTAGGAAGGGTAGACTTCAGCTTGACGATGATGTCAAACTGTCCTGTGAACGCTCTCCACACATTTTGTTTTAACCCTCTCCATACGAACGGCGAAAGAGAAGACGTTAACAGCGTTTCACCCCAATTACCACCATCAAAACATTGCAAGCGGAAGGCTCTTATACTGAAGAGGTGAATGTTGACAAAGAATACCACAATTCTGACGACGGAAGCTAAAGGTTGGGTCATTCAGACACCCACTGGACATCCGAGGGGTCTGTGTGGCGGAGAAGAGAGGACTAGCCGTACTGAGTGAGTTAAATTGGGACCATTGTAATTTGTTAAGCGGTTAGAGCAAAACTCATTTGATTAAGCGCTTTATAAACAAACACTATTATTAATACATCACCCCCCCCCCACACACACACACACACAAATAACTTTGATTGCAATAATCTGGTCAAAACAGTCACGCAGTCGAGATGCAGCCAG
The DNA here is from genome assembly GCF_041734735.1 of Babylonia areolata. NCBI lineage: Eukaryota > Metazoa > Mollusca > Gastropoda > Neogastropoda > Buccinidae > Babylonia > Babylonia areolata. Next base: position 15,817,357 of record NC_134899.1, read on the forward strand.
TGCACTCATGTGGCGAGGACACACATCATTGCACGGAATACCTGGCGCGAGAATGATAATGAACAACGTGGACGCGAAGTGCACATCATTTCTAATTCTGTTAACGGTATGCTTCTGGTTATACTCCCACACCGCTGTCAGTTCCAATTTGTCTATGCGCCGTTAAACACACACACACTCGCGCGCGCGCGCGTATGTGTACTCGCGCACACTTGCACGTGCAATACGTACTATGAAAAATGAAATATAAGATGATGATAACGATTTTATTATAAAGAAAGAAAAACAATACAGTAAAATTTATTCGGATTTTTGTGCGCTAATTTCCGCTGTTTTTACCATGATGAAACTCGTGACTGCAAAAGCGCTCGCACCATGTTCTGACTGTAACACACAACTAATGTCAAGTGTCGCTGACAAACTGATCGTTAGCGCGAAGGAGAGATCAATAAGCACGCACTTTACAGCTTAGTGTCCTAAGTACGTTAAAACAGAACAGGCACCACTGAACACCACCGAAGTGACTCAGCAGCAGTGCAGGGTCTCCTCTGGTGTGTGGCCTCCGGGCGACCTAACATCGATGGTTCCCTGTGGACTGCCGACGCTGGAACTGCGACGGACGAACCCGGGTGTGGCCGTGTATGGGGGAATCTAAATGAGCGGCGTGGGAGTAATGCCACTGAAACGGCGCAGATTATGGGGCAGCAAAAAAAACAAACAAAAAACAAAAAAACAAAACAAAAAAAACAAAAACGTACCATTGATTCCAGTCGATCTTGCCTTGCATGTCTTAGAGAGGCGTTTGTCAGCGAGCAAAAAAAAAGAAAAAAAAAGGTGACAATAAGCATTACATAAACGGTGTAAAAGTGTGTGTATCTGTATGTGTCTGTGCATGTGCGCGCGAGCGCGCGTATGTATTATATTGTTTTGCATTGCATTACGTCTTTGTCACAACAGATATCTCTGTTTGAAATCCGTGCATCTCTCTCCGGGGAGAGCGCGAAGACACAGTGCTGCGTCATCCACATACATTTGTGTGTGCATGTAACTGTATTTGTTTTTCTATCAGCGACGGACGGTGAATGTAATGATTCATGTTCATGTAACTGTTTGTTTGTTTTTCATTTTCCTTGCTGAAAAAAATTATGCCTGTGTTATTTTATTGATTGATTTGGTTTGAATTCGGGAGTGTAATCTGGACATGATGGCATATTATGGCAAGTCTTCATCTGGCGTTTGAATGCTTCAGCATGTAAGTACTTTCAATGCTCATTTTATATTTACGTATTTGTGTACATGTTAAAGAACAGAAGCGATCATTATTGCATTTCGTCATATTTCTACCACAGCATTTGTTGTCACTCTTTTTGCGGATTCCGGGCGGGGTGGGGGTGGGGGTGGGGAGGGGGAGGGGCAGGGGAGGGGGGTTGGCCAAAAAGAGTATCCACGTCTTTCGTTGCAGAGGTCTTCTGTTCTGTCGCTTTCATTATTCTCTGCCTTTTGCTTTTCTTCTCTTGTCTGCTGTGTTCTGCTTTGTCTGTCTATTCACCTGCATGTTTTCCAGGAATTCCGCGTTTGCAGTTACTGATATGTTGACACGGCTGATGAACTTGATTCGAAAGTGGTGTAATCGTGAGCGTTGGAATGGACAGTGATTGTCCGTTAAGCGGTGCTCCTTCCCCCCCCCCCCCCCCCCCCTCACCCCCCCCCCCCCCCCCCGCTTTTTTCCCCCTCTCCATTGATTGTGTTTGCATAAAATGTGTTGTTTTGTAGACAAATTATTCGACTGTGTATTATGATCTGGAGCTGATAGTCTGAGAGAAATGAACGGCCCGAAAAGTGTCATTTATTCGACGGAGTTTTGTGGTTTGGTAGGCTGTCTCATGCGTTTGAATACTGTGGTTTACTTGTAATTGTTGAGTAAGCAATGGTCTGCGGTCCGGGAACTCGAGAATTTGGAGTCTGGTCTGTTTTTTTTTTTTTTTTTGTCTGGTACGGTGTGCTCGGCACGGCCTTTGAGGTGGTTTTTGGCTGCAAACACCATAACATTAAAAATGATAGTCATGCTGTTTCCCTGAAGATTCATCACCACATTACACTGTCATTTTAAAATGGCTTGCCGGCATCCGTAACGTTCGCAACGGACTCTCCTAATAATAATAGTATTGATAATAATAATAATAGTAATAATAATGATAATAATTTATATAACACTGAATCTTGTGCAGAGACAAATCAAAGCGCTTTGCAGAAGTCAAAAAGAGGAATGAAGTCGATGTTGCCGTCAGATCTTTTTCAGTTGGTGGGTAGAAGCTTTGCAATGGGCAGTGGATAGTGCCTGGTTAACGTGGGCTCACGCTTGAATACAGCATACTTTGTCGGTGTGGTGCCTCTCAGAATGCCCCACACCTGTTAACTTCATAGAGTCGATCTGGTGAAGGCCTGAATTAGATCAGAAGTTAGTTAGCAGGGGGAAGTTCGAGCCCTTGCCTTGTGATGAATCCACACCTTTAGAATTAAAGGTTTATCAAATTTATCAGAAAGCCTAAGTTAGTACATTAATAACCTGGCATCATTCAAAGGGTAGCAGTTTGCCGGGGAAGATTCCAACCCTTGCCTAGAAATGAACCCACACCTTTAAAATCAAACATTTATCAAATTTATCACGAAGCCTAAGTGGGTGGATTACTGAAGGGGAAAAAAAACAAATTATTTTTGGTAAGCCCACGATGTACTTTCAGTTATGTCCCCCAAACACTCCACGATGCACTTTTAAAAGCAAATAAATCTTTTTTTTTTCGTCGAACCGACCATTAACATTTTAGCTCGAGGGAGTTTAAGATCATAACACACATGTTGATGAAAGGACAGTAAAACTATCCACTCATGATTCAGTGACAGGCAAACTTGCAGAGATTCAGCGCTATATAGAAACTGTTACTATTGTGATTATGATGATAATGATGATTGTTGCTTTTATTGTTAGACAATGGGCAAACAATTATTGGCATGGATTTAAATCGTACCGGTAATTTCACAATATGAGTTCATGATGGTTTTCTTTTTCCTCCCCCTTTTTTTCCCGGGTGATGGAATTGCGGGCGACTTGACAAAGATGAACATGATTTGTCCTGTGTTCAATGCACTGCTCTCTTGTTTGATAGCTGTTCCATTGTTTGAATGTGTTTCGACATGGTGTGTGTGTGTGTGTGTGTGTGTGTGTGTGTGTGTGTGTGTGTGTGTGTGTGTGTGTGTGTTTGTGTGTGTGATAAGATGTCTATGAGCATTGTCTCTGCCGTTCCATTTTGGTGCACACAAAATTGCAAGTTCACACACACACACACACACACACACACACACACACACACATACACGCGCGCACATACGCACACACGCACACACACATACACACATACATATGCACGCGCGCACACACACAGAGAATTCACAAACAAATACACGCCCGCTAGTGCATATACATAGCCATGCTCGTGCAATCACACACGCACACAGACACACACGCGCGCGCGCGCACGCACGCACACACATGTACACCCATACAAAAACAACACACACACACACACACACACACACACACACACACACACACACACACACATACACACACACACCCCACTACTCCGCTGTATACATAAACACACACACACGCACAGATAAACACAAACACACACACAAACATACATCTACACCTACGCAGACACACACACACATTCTTCAATCAAAACACACACACACACACACACACACACACACACACACACACACACAAAACACACCGGGACAGTCGATGAGCTTCCACTGTTTACACACACGTATCAGTACAAGAAGGACCCTGCACGAGCGACGTGACGCAAACAATTTACAACACACGAGACCAAACAGCTCGTTATTTACAAACATCGTCGTCACCCCCCCCCCCCCCCCCCCCCCCCCCTCAGGGTCCGCGTCCCCCATCCAGTTTCTCCCTCCCTGCATACATCTCACTTCCATCCTGACGACAACCCCCCCCCCCCCACAACCCCCCCCCGCCCCCCCCCCCCCCCCCCCGCCCCCCTTCTTCTTCTGCGTTCGTTGGCTGAGACTCCCATGTTGCACGAGTGGGGCGTTTAGTTTACTTTTATGTTTCTACCGCTCCATGTAGGCAGCCATCCTCCATTTTCCGGGGCTGTGGATGCCGGTTATGTTCCTGTCCCCTTGACCCACCTGAACTGAACACTGACGTGGATTACAAGATCATTGACGCGCGTAATTGATCTTATGCATGTGTATACACACGGAGTGGGTTCAAGCCCTAGCATGTAGCTTGACACATAAAATTATGTTAAAACTTACCCGTCAGAAGGACATCATTTGATGGAGATATTATAGTCTGCAGCAGCAGTGCCTGGACATTCAAATCACAGGTTTTACTCTGCTGGAGCCGGGTCAGAAACACTGCCCTTCGAGTTATTTTAAGGCAGGTCTTTTCTTTTTTTTTATCAATTTTTTTTTTATTCCACCCCATGCCACATACACTAACCTTCTTTTTTCATTACTACACGCCTTTCTCTTCATGAATATAGGCGAATCTTGAGGAGGGGGTGAGGGGATGGAGGGGTGTGGAGGGGGTCCGGGGGTGAGGGGGGTGGAGGTGGTGGTGGTGGGGGGGGGGGGAGGTGAGGGAGCACTTTGGGGGCCAAATTAGAATGATCCATCCAGTGTCCGAAAAAAACATTTCAAGGCAGTAATTTCGGAGTACTGCTCCAAAATGAACCCCCATGAAGTTATTTCGGGCTTGGCCCTAAATCCACTCCACTCGTACACGTGTGGAGTTCATCTGGTCTGGGCTACGGATGACTGCTGGAGTCGGAAAGATACCAGCCCTTAAATGACTCATCATGGATTGATTTCAGTACCAGCACTGGAGTGTATCGGGGGCTGCCCAAAATTGACTCCGCCCTGTTCTTTCAGCAGGAATATATAAACTTGTGCTTTGTGAGTTTATTTGATGTTGTGGATTCATTGCCGGGCGTGATCTGGAGTCTTTTCGGATCAGCTCCCCACTGGAGTCATTTGAGGCTTTCCCCTAAAACAAAAAGCCTCCATTGAGTTAACTTGATGGTGGATGTATTCTGGGGCATGTAGCGCATGTCATGCATGTGTGGGTGTATATGTGAATGTGTGTCTTCATGTTTTACATCTATTTGCTTATTTATCATCATTGTTATCTTATTTATTTATTTATTTATTTATTTATTTATTATTATTATTATTATTATTATTATTATTATTATTATTATCACTACTACCTTTTTTAATTATTTTTTTTAATAATTATTATTTACTTCTTTATTTATTTATTTGTGTAAGCTCATCTATTATTTATTCACCTTTATTTTACATTATAATTATTATTTATTTATTTATTTATTTGTGTAAGCTTATCTATTATTTATTCACCTTTTTTTCCCCCTCAAGGCCTGACTAAGCGCGTTGGGTTACGCTGCTGGTCAGGCATCTGCTTGGCAGATGTGGTGTAGCGTATATGGATTTGTCCGAACGCAGTGACGCCTCCTTGAGCTACTGAAACTGAAACTGAAACTGGGGCATCACACCGGAATCGCACAGTCGAGAAAGCACATAGGACGTGTTTCTCTGAAAAGCATTGATGACTGGCATTTTATGAAAAGAGAACCCTATGCTTCTGAGTGTCGTTTTTAGAACAGAATGCTTACAGGCATGGTATGTTACAGACTGGGGCTGAAGGCCTCCATAAACTAAATGTCAACGATCGATGAAAAAAAAAAAGTATGCGTGGCCAAAGTTACTACATAGTAAAAACGTGAACATGACTTCCACCAGTTTGTTGTTGTTATTGTTGTCGGTGTGTGTGTGTGTGTGTGTGTGTGTGTGTGTGTGTGTGTGTGTGTGTGTGTGTGTGTGTGTGTGTGTGTGTGTGTGTGTGTGTGTGTCTGTGTGAGATTGTGTGTGTTTAGTTAATATTAGTATCCCCGCATTTTGAATATTCTGTGGCTCGAAATTTCCTTTCTTTCTTTTTAGATTTCGGTAGGGCTATGGAAATGAAGACAATGCATTATTTTCCTTCTCAAGCACATAACTCAAGTTGGACCCGTCATCCTGTCAATACTGCAACTGATTTTTTTGCATGTGTTTAACACATGCAATATTTCAAGGGGGTAAAGATTTGTATTTGTATTTGTTTTTATCACAACAGATTTCTCTGTGTGAAATTCGGGCTGCTCTCCCCAGGGAAAGCGCGTCGCTATACTACAGCCCCACCCTTTTTTTTGTATTTTTTCCTGCGTGCAGTTTTATTTGTTTTAGCCATCGAAGTGGATTTTTCTGCATGATTTTTGCCAGGAACAACCCTTTAGTTGCCGTGGGTTATTTTACGTGCGCTAAGTGCATGCTGCACACGGGACCTCGGTTTAATCGTCTCATCCGAATGACTAGCGCCCAGCCCACCACTCAAGGTCTAGTGGAGGGGGAGAAAATATCGGCGGCTGAGCCGTGATTCGAACCAGCGCGCTCAGATTCTCTCGCTTCCTAGGCTGACGCGTTACCTCCAGGCCATCACTCCATCCCCATCCCCCCTTTTTTTAATGGCCCATACGACAGTGTCGGCCAAAAATGAAACTCTCACCCCTTTAACTAGATGCAAGAACAAGGAGTAAAGAGCACGAGGCACACACATACACACACACACACACACACACACACACACACGCGCGCGCGCGCGCGCACACACACACACACACACACACACACACACACACATTCCACACTAATATCAAACATAGATAATGGCAATAATGCAGGGAGGGGCGGATTACAAATACAACTTCAGCCGTCCTCTTTTTTTTTCTTTCAGTTTCGTGGCATACTGGTTTTTGTTGTTGTTGTTGTTGTTTTTAAACTTGGAATCAGACAAACAGAAATGATGGCTTTTCCCTCCTGTATTTTCTATCTGTCGTTTTGTGACTGATGCCCCATATCTGACGCTTTTAGAAAACGTATATTTTTGTCAAGTGCCAACATTTATTCACATTAGGTTACAGGAATCAAATTTAGCACGATATAACACAGAATCAATAGGACAAACATAATCTGTTTTGATTCTCATAATACTCGAAAGAAAAAGTAAATTCATATATGTTCTAAAAAGCAACTGATTTAACTCTCTCCATACGAACGGCGAAAGAGACGACGTTAACAGCGTTTCACCCCAATTACCATCAATCAAAATATTGCAAGCGGAAGGCTCTTATACTGAAGAGGTGAATGTTGACAAAGAACACCACAATTCTGACGACGGAAGCTAAAGGTTGGGTCATTGAGACACCCACTGGACATCCGAGGGGTCTGTGTAGAGGTGAAGAGAGGACTGGCCGTACTGAGTGAGATAAAAAGATGATTCAACCAGCCGCCGTGGCGAAGTGGTTAGCGTGGCGGACTGACGGCTGGGAAGACACGGGTTCGAATCCCAGCGGAAGTGGGTTTTTCGGCCCGTAGCTGGCTCCTACCCAGAGTTGAGTGTGCTGTGGGCTTAAATGAGGAGACTGGGACCACACAGTCGAGTGTCATCCACTTCAAGGATGCGTCTTTGGGTGTGTTGCTCTGATTACTTTACCAACAATGCAAGTGTTTGTATCTCTCGGTCCTGGTTAACGCCGGGATATCATTATGACAGGAAGCGTAGAGTACAGCCTTGTCACGCAGTCCCAAACCAAAATGGACCTCCAAAGCAGCATCGTCATCGTCATCCTCCTCCTCCATCATCACCAATATGAACAAAACAGTCTCAAAGTCTGTGGCCTTTCATGCCCTGTTCTCATGGTAACCTCAGTTTCGATACCCCTCCACTTCTGTGCTTGGGGTGGGTCCTGTCAATGTCTTCAGTGTCGGCAGATTCATCGGGGGCTGTTGCTTGAGGGACGTGGTGGCGGTCTCCACTCTGGGAGGGACGCTCACTCAGTCTGTTTCCGCGACTAAGCCATTATTGTCGTTATTTATGTAAGCTTATCGATAATTTATTCACCTTTTTTTTTCTCTCAAGGCCTGACTAAACGCGTTGGGTTACGCTGCTGGTCAGGCATCTGCTTGGCAGATGTGGTGTAGCGTATATGGATTTGTCCGAACGCAGTGACGCCTCCTTGAGCTACTGAAACTGAAACTGAAAGTGTCGTTAGTAGGGGACTTAGTCGGTGGTGTCCTAAGTACGTTAAATCAGAACAGGCACCACTGAACACCACCGAAGTGACTCAGCAGCAGTGCAGGGTCTCCTCTGGTGTGTGGCCTCCTGGCGACCTAGCATCGATGGTTCCCTGCGGACTGCCGACGCTGGAACTGTGACGGACGAACCCGGGTGTGGCCTTGCAAGGGGGAATGTAAATGAGCGGCGTGGGAGTAATGCCACTGAAATGGTGCAGATGATGGGGCAGCAAAAAAGAAAAAAAAAAAAGAAAAAAAGAAGATGAAGAAAAAAAAAAGATGATTCAAGAAACTATCAGTTCAGAAAAAAATGTATTAAATTAAATTTATATATATATATATATATATATATATATATATATATATATATATATATATATATATATATCAGGGCCTTAAAAGCCTGTAATAGGTAGGGGGAAAAAGACACATGTATAACCAAAAAAAACAAAACACACACACACACAAAAACAACAAAAAAACAACAACAAAAAAACAACAACAACAAAAAAAAACAAACCAAAAAACAACCAACAACCCAGAACTACAAACGCAACCACAGTCAGTATCGGACTCTCTCTCTCTGTCTCTCTGTCTCTGTCTCTGTCTCTGTCTCTCTCTCTCTCTCTCTCTCTCTCTCTCTCTCTCAAAACACCAAAAAAAAAAAAAAAAAAGCAGCAAGAAGCAGCCAAGCAAAAACACTCAACGAAGGGAAACAACGTCGGCCCGTGCTTCACCTGACTGGCTGAGCAGAGACCTGCAGGCCTGCATGACCCAGGATCCATAGGTCAACTGCCGGCCGTGGTCCGTGTGAAGGAAGTCAAATGACCACACTCACCCACCTCTCAGCTTCCTCGTGCCTGGTGGTTTTGTCCGGCAGGTAACATTATTATTGATCGCGTCATACTGAGAGAGGAAAAGAGAGAGAGAGAGAGAGA
>NC_134899.1:15831526-15836526 GCF_041734735.1 Babylonia areolata
GAAGGTGACGCTGAAATGAAAACTTTTCGCAGCGGTGTCACCGTGTGCACGTCTGTCTGTCTATGTAAGCTACAGCCCTTCTGGTAAGCCACGACGTCTCAAGCGCCTTAGGGGAAATATGCACTAAACCGACAAACATGCCAATACAGAGATATATGACATTTGCAATCAATCTAAAGACACTGTATCGATGGAGTAGGGTTGTAAGAAATGGATCACATTCTTCACAAACACTTTCACTCCAGAGGGTAGTTTTGCTGATTGTGAAGGTGGTCAATTACTGCACACATACGTCTGTATGAGTGGGGGGAAGGGGAGGGGGGTTGGGGGGGGGGGGGGGCGATGAGGGTCGTCTGGTGTTTCGAGTCCTGACTGTCTGTAGATGGGTGAAGTCCTGGCGTTCAGACCGGTGGGAGGTGCAAGAACTTGAGGACGCCAGAGAGTCACGTGATAGGGTCTTGAGGACGTCAGAGAGTCATGTGATACCCCATCACGTGAACGGTGACGTGGAAACGTTCTTGGTCTATTCACTGAAGTGGTGCTGTTGACGACAGCAAGCTGTGAAGTTCTCTGTAAAAAAAAAAGGAAAAAAAAAAAGAAAAAAAAAGAAATAAAAGAAAAAAGCATATTCCTCTTAGAAACCAATGACATGGTTATGATTATTTTTTATTGGAGCGGAGCGGTGGCCTAGCGGTAACACATCCGCCAAGGAAGCGAGAGAATCATGAGTAAGGGATCTAATCCAAAACTCGCCACAATTTCATCCCCCTTCACCTAGACCTTGAGAAATGGTTTGGACATCAGCCATTAGGGTGAGAAGACAAGCCGATGTGCTGCTTGCAACATGCCCGTAAAAATAACCCACAATGACAAGAGAGATGTCCCTGGAAAAATTCTGTTAAAAAAAATCCACACGTTGCGTGTGAAACAAAATATACTTTCAGGTACGAAAAAAAATCAAAACCAAACACACACACACACACACACACACACACACACACACACACACACACACACACACACATATATATATATATATATATATATATATATATACACTCTCTCTCTCTCTCTTACACAAGAAAGGGGGTGGTGGGTGGTGGGGGGGGGGGGGGGGTAGCGATGTACTGTGGCGATACACTCTCCTCTGCTAGAGCAGACCAGTTTCTGACAGAAAAAAAAAATCTGTTGCGACAAAAAACAGAGCACATTAGAATACAACACAACACAACACAACACAACACAACACAACACAGTACAGCACTTACACTGTCTATTAAGCATGTTATTGCCTTCTACCGCACTATCTCTCCGCCGCTATCCCTGTGAAAGAAGGTAACCCCCTTCCCCTCAACGCCACTCGAGTATCTTTCAACCCACACCCACAGTCTCGCCTACTAAAGTCTTGTGCATACACTGTAGACCGGGGAAGAAAGACATTAAAAGAAAGAATGCAAAGAATGCCAACAACTCGTTAAACTCAACTCTCTTAACTCACAACAGTCTGATGGTTTTCGATATTGTCAATAACGATATAATGAGAACTTTTGCACTCACTACTCGCGCGCACGAGAGAGAGAGAGAGAGAGAGAGAGAGAGAGCGTGCGTGCGTGCTTGTGTGTGTGTGTGTGTGTGTGTGTGTGTGATGACAAACAGCAGTGGTGTGGTTTACCGCAAGTCAGCAAACAGTGAATTCGTTCTGTATTGCTTTCATGGTTGATAGCGCAACACCACCAACACAGCAAGATCTCAAACAGGACCGACAATTTCTCGTCAACAGACTTGACTTGCTGTGGCCGAAGAGTTGGGAGACAAGCATACTTTTTTTTTTTGCTCATAACCCCTCCCTGCGGCCACTACGACGTTTCGCTCCCATCTCCACCCCTCCATCCCACCCCCACCCCCTTTCCGATCCCTCTTTACATTCTTCCTTCTATCCTTTTCAGTGTTTAGAAAAAGGTAGATTTCTTTTTGATAATTTTTGTTTTTTTGTTGTTTGTTTGTTGGGTGGATGGGTGGGGAGAGTGGGAGGTGAGAATGGGGAGGGGAACAGCGTTTAATTCATGGCCTCTTGAAAACGGAATGCTTGCTTGGGCGGTGAAACACGATCTCTCTCTCTCTCTCTCTCTCTCTCTCTCTCTCTCTCAGAAATGACATGATTATATAACTTTTCAAAAAACCTTAAAGTTACTCAAGGAAATGTCATGAGCCAATAATCTTTGTCTACTTTTTCAGTTATGAAATGTTGTGTCCATGACATTGGTCCCTCCCCCCTTTATTTTCGGTATTTTGTGTGTCGCAATTGTATGTATATACCTCCTTTGCAAACAGGCCGGTGGCCTTGCAGTAAAATATTTCTGAGTTCTGAGTTCTGAGTTCTCTCTCTCTCTCTGTCTCTCTCTCAGATCTGGTTGTGTTCACCTAAGTGGTGGAGCTGGAAGGAGAGGAGTTGGAGAAGAAGGGAGCCAATTCAGGTCCAACGAATCAGCTGCCATTGTATTATTTTTAGCAATCAGTTGGGGTTTTTTTGTTGTTGTTTTTTTGTTGTTGTAATATTAAAAAATATAACGTCATTCCATACCTCCTCTGACTAATCATGATGATAGTGACGACGACAGCAACAAATAATAATAATAATAATAATAATAACCAACTTTAATTTGACTTGTATGATAATTCCCAAAATGCTCTAAAAACATAGGAGTGCGCATCCACACTGGAAACAGAAGTTTCGTAATTTAGTCAACTAAGTTTCCGATCACACACACACACACACACACACACATACATACATATATATATATATATATATATATATATATATATATATATCCACTAGTCATTAATATACCCCTTGACCTCTCTCGAACATCTTCCTCCCCCTACCCGCACACACACACACACACACACATACACAAAACAAAACAAAATCCACAACTGAAATGTCGTTAGGAATGTCACACCTTGCACGTACACAAGAGGAAGGTAGCAGAATGGTTCAGAGGCTCATCTACCAATACAGAGAGTCCGTGAGGATCTGGGTTCGAATCCCGCTCTAGCCTTTTCTCCCAATTTGACTGGAAAATCAAACAAAGCGTCTATAGTCATTCGGATGAGACGATACAGCAAAATGTCCCGTGTGCAGTGCGCACTTGGTGCAGTGAGAAAGAACTCATGGCGCAATGAGAGTGTTGCCTTCTGGAGTGATGGCCTAGAGGTAACGCGTCCCCCTAGGAAGCGAGAGAATCTGAGCGCGCTGGTTCGAATCACGGTTCAGCCGCCGATATTTTCTCCCCCTCCACTAGACCTTGAGTGGTGGTCTGGACGCTAGTCATTCGGATGAGACGATAAACCGAGGTCCCGTGTGCAGCATGCACTTAGCGCACGTAAAAGAACCCACAGCAACAAAAGGGTTGTTCCTGGCACAATTCTGTAGAAAAATCCACATCAATAGGAAAAACAAATAAAACTGCATGCAGGAAAAAATACAAAAAAAAAAAAAAATGAGTGGCGCTGTAGTGTAGCAACGCGCTCTCCCTGGGGAGAGCAGCCCGAATTTCACACAGAGAAATCTGTTGTGATAAAAAGAAATACAAATACAAAAAAACAAAAAAAAATTGTAGAAGAAATTCTGATGGGTCCACAAATATATATATATATATATATATATATATATATATATATATACATGCACTCAAAGCCTGACTAAGCCTGTTGGGTTATGCTGCTGGTCAGGTATATATCTACATAAGAGATGTTCCACATCCCTTGCACCTGAACCCACCACGATTCTTTGCCACGTGTGTATGGCTTGGCACATGTGGTGCAGCGAATATGGTTTAGTCCGCAGGCAGAGAGACTTCAGGGAAAGCTAGGCCCTAGTTCTTAAATGAATGGAAACAGACACAGACACTAAAACGTTTAAAACGATATGTTTGGATTGATAAGTTTGGATATCCCGGGGCAGATCGAGCGAAGTGACATCGCTGAGGTTGCACGTGTGTGTGTGTGTGTGTGTGTGTGTGTGTGTGTGTGTGTGTGTTTGGGGTGGGGGTCGGGGAGTGAGGGGGTGAGAATGGGAGGGGGGGGGCGGGAGAAGGGAGGTGGAGTGTGTGTGCGTGCATACTTTTGTTTCTTTTGAATAACTAAGCTACATTTGCTTCCTGCTTTTAATTTACCTGTTCATTGCATAGACAGTTTCTTCCTCTTTTTTTTCTTCTTTTTTGTAATCAGAGAAGGACGACAACTTATCCATACCTTGAATAAGCGGAACCTTATTTTTGCATACGTCGACCTTTTTCTGTTTTATTTGTTTGTTTTTTTTGTCTCTACGAGGTCGACAAATCCGCAGGCAACTATACTGCCTAACCGTCACACATTGACACAATAATGCAATATGAACCTGGTTAGATAATGGTCAGTAACAGTAATAAACCAGCCTGGACATTACAATTTGGTGTTAGAAAAAAAAAGCAGTCTAAGCAGGCTTTTTTTTTTTTTTTTTTTTTTTTTTTTTGAGGGTCGTGGTCAACGGTGGCCAGCAGACTTTATGTGGAAACTCCAAGAGCTCTGGCCGGGGAACATAGTCCGGAAGAAATAATATAGGCATGAGCGTGTCTTAAAAGACGTATGCATATCTCCCGCTACAATAACTAATTTGCCACCGCACGATAACCAACCGAATTATATATATATATAGTCACATAGATCAATGTTGTTACATAATTGACACCACGACAGCGGTATAGACATAAACAGCTCAATATTTTGCATACAACAACACCTGGATATTCTCACAACAGAGCAGTTTCGCCGGGGTGTAAGTGAACGCTTTACTGGTCAACAAACCGACCTGAGTGTGGCATGTTAGTTTTCACTCACTTCTCAGCCATTGTGAAATGACAACATTTACTTCGCTTGCTCTGTGTGTGTGTGTGTGTGTGTGTGTGTGTGTGTGTGTGTGTTCGGCGCAGCAAGCCTTCCTTTCCACAGAAGTTCAA
>NC_134899.1:15844026-15854026 GCF_041734735.1 Babylonia areolata
GACGTTAACAGCGTTTCACCTCAATTACCACCATGAAAATATTGCAAGCGGAAGGCTCTTATACTGAAGAGATGAATGTTGACAAAGAATACCACAATTCTGACGACGGAAGCTAAAGGTTGGGTCATTCAGACACCCACTGGACATCCGAGGGGTCTGTGTAGAGGAGAGGAGAGGACTGGCCGTACTGAGTGAGTTTCTCTGTTCCAGGCCTGCACTGATAATGGTGCAAGCGAAAGTTGTGAGTCGAGAATTTAGGATCCTGAAAAAAAAACAACAGGTACGGCATGATGGCAGACACACACACACACACACACACACACACACACACACACACACACACACACACACAGAGTACAAAACTGAAACCTATCTTTTAAATATATCAGATACAAAACACAGACAAGCTTTAACGAATAAGCGCGCATGACCTAAAGATTGAGAAAGGTAAGATATTTAAATATTCCACAAGAAGACAGATTGTGCAACAAGTGTAACATCCTGGAAGACGAAATCCATCTTCTTGATCATTGTATAAAATATAAAACCTTAAAGCAACAATTTTTTAAAAGATATTCGAATAACACAGGAAATATTCCCAGTCAGGTGATGCTAACAGATGATGAATACATACAAACAAGATTAGGAAAATTTGTTTATGAATGCTACTGCAATTTACTGCATTAACTGATAGATTGTGTGTTTTTCATTCATTCACTTACTTACCATTAAACTTGTCTCTTATAAACCTTACGGTTTTATGACAATAAAATATATTATATTCTTTTCACACACACACACACACACACACACACACACACACACACACACACACACACACAGAGAGAGAGAGAGAGAGAGAGAGAGAGAGAGAAGCGTTTGATGTGTTTCTTTCTGATCTATAGTGTAAAATTGCTGTCTCTCTGTCACTGTGTTGGTTGCTTCTCCCCCCCCCCCCCCCCCCCCCCCAACGACTCTGTATCGAAATGGTTTGTCACTGATTGTACGAAAATCTTTTTTTCTTTTTTTTTTTATTCTACAAATCCATCTGTGTGCGCTTGGTAATCTCATTCATTGGCTGAATACTAAAAGTTTGTATTCGATTTTTTTGGGGTGTGTGTGTGTGTGGGGGGGGGGGGGGGGGGTAGGGGGTGGGGGGGCAGGGAGGGGTGTGTGTGTGTGTGTGTGTGGGGGGGGGGGTTAAATAAGGGGTTGAGGTGGTTGACGGGTTGAGGTGTCTGAAACGTGTGTGTGTGTGTGTGTGTGTGTGTGTGTGTGTGTGTGTGTGTGCCGTCTCTGTGTATGCGTGTATCGCTCTCTGTCCTTCACACTCACCCAGATTTATCCTGTGTGTGTGTGTGTGTGTGTGTGTGTGTGTGTGTGTGTGTGTGTGTGTGTGTGTGTGTGTGTGTGCAAACGAGTGTGTAGTCACTGTGACCTTTACTTTTGCCTTCGCCTCACAGTCTTGCCAACTGTATCACTGTTCCTGGCTGCAGCAACATTGTCATTCATAGGCGCCTGCCGAACAGTCACGATGATAATCGTGTCTACGAGGACGACGACGATGATGATGATGATGATGATGATGATTTTGATTACGATCATAAAACAACGAGAATAACGATAATGCTGCTGCTGCTGATGATGATGATGATTGTCAGTGGAGCAGATGACTGTTTAATTAACATGTTCCAGGTTAGATGCGATCCTTAAGTGTAAGAAGCAAGGAGGGCTGCGGCAAAGGAAGGGCAGCCACGCTTCCATACTTCATTCACCAAGGGACTGAACTGAACTTGAGGCTAGACATGCAGCAGCTGTTCTTGAAAAAACAGTTTCATTCTAAATAATATTGTGATTTTACTGTCATAGGTGGATATTGTTAGGAAGCATCACCCAGGATTCACACACAAACCAAAATGTATAAACAAACAACTACACTCTTCATGCACCGGTTGCTATGGAAACGAATCAAAATGACCGACAAAAAAGCTCTATAACTACAAGACTGTTATAAGTATTTCAGTTTCTGTTCTGCGGGTGTGCATATACAATGTGTGGAATGAACTTTCTCTTTCGCTTCGTTAGGTCTCCGCACTCAGCTCTTTCAAGTCTGGCCTTAAAACCCACTTCTTCACAAGATAGCTTCTTTCTTCCTCTTCCGTGTGTGTGTGTGTGTGTGTGTGTGTGTGTGTGTGTGTGTTTATGCGTGCGTGCGTGCGTGTGTGTGTGGGGGTGTGGGGGGGGGGGGGGGGGGGGTGGGGGGGGGGCTCGTGTACGTTTAGGTGTGTTTGGGCCTGTGCACTTTTGCTTGTGCTTTCATATCTGTGAAACTGCATGTTTGCTGCATATCTGTTATGCATATGTGTGTATGTGGGTCTGTATGTCTTAAATTTATTTGTTTATGTCTGCACAAGATTCAGCGCTATATATATTATTACACACACACACACACACACACACACACACACACTCACACACTCTCACACACACACACTCACACACACACACACACACACACACACACACACACACACACACACACACACACACACACACACACATATGTATATATATCTGTGTGTATGTATGTGTGTGTGTGTCATTTAAAGAGAAAGAAGGATAGACATTGCGACCGCCAAAGAAACATGGTGGAAGCAAGCAAAAGGTAGACAGGTCTGATGTTCACAAAAAAGATCCAGTTCTCTGACTTCGTATATACATTTGTGACACCAGAAACAAGTCAGTCATACGGCAGAGTGTGAGGGAGAAAGAGATTCAGACTCAAAAGATTTATCCACGAAAGTCCGCAGTCCGATATGAAAAAAGAGACAATCGCAGAATGTGACATGTGTCACTCTGGTTATTCAGATTGTTGCCTAAAATGGATACTTATGCAGCGCGCATCCTCGGTCAGAGACCAAGCTGTAAGCGATTTTCAAACAGAGTTATCATCACGACAGATTTGCCTACGGGGCCGTATTCAAGAAACCATCGTGCCTGCAGGTAAATGTGTACCTGCGGGCATATCTACCTGAGGCAAGGCAAGTGCCCGAGGGTAAGCAATATCTGGTATTCAGGAACACTCGAGTTTACCCGTGGGTCTCCAAACCCAAAGGCAAATTTTCCCGTACTACCTGCCAAGGGTGACTGCTCACGAAGCAGAGGTAAATGTGGAGGATACTTTTGTAGCATTGTTTTTGTTGAGGGAAAACAGGCGTGTTTTGCGGATAGCCCGCGTTTTGCTAACTCTCTCGATAATGCCCTAAACTGTTGCGTGATAAATATAACAGCATGCACAAAAGTGAATCACCAGGAATTTTAACTATGGATGATGGGTTAGCTGCTAGAGTGCACCGCGCGCGTCTTGAATACGAAGTTAACTTAACATTCAGGGTAAACAGTACCCGCGGGTACCTGCCATGTCAAAGGTAACTTGCCTTGAGGCAAAATTAAGTTTGTCTTGAATTCGGCCCCTGGGTGGAGACAACTGAGCTGCCTTTAGGCACTCATCATTCGTTTCCTATACCATTTAGTCATGCCTCAGTTAGGCGCGTATGTGCACGCACACGCACATACATATTATGAACGTAAATTACGTAAAATCGAAACCAGTTACCACAACAGTCAGGACATAAGTTTCCCTCTCAGTTGATAATCATATTCTGTACAGTAGTCAGTCATGTGCGACTATGTTCATCAGGACAGCAGAGGAGGCGACTGCTATCCCAACTATCTGGGCTAGAATCTGATTACAGTGGAGAGTGACTTGCCCAAGTCTCTCGGCCAAGAGGGTTTTAGGGCGGTCGGCGTTGGGATGGTTCCCAAAGGCCAGCTAGCTAGCCCCCAAGGCTGCAGCACAAAGAGCCAGTGCAATCTTACCTCCTAGTTTGAGAGTCATGTTACAAAAGACTAAGCTGTAAATGACTTCCCGTTGCGACGGAGAAAATATTGATCATACACCTCTCACTTTGCTGTTGGCCCATCTCACTTAAGCTAATCAAGGTATAGCGTATTTCTATTTTCTTCAGAAACTGCTTTGTTTTTTTGTTTTCAGTCATAGTCACATTGCTCTGTTTTACAAACCACTTTTGAGAACAAAAAGATGCCATAGTTTATTGGGAGAAAGAGGAAGTGTTTGTCGATTGGTCTGAGATCACTGGCATGTAAAATGTATAAACGACTTGGAGGTGGGTTCTTTTCACTAGACCGTGTTCGCAGTGTTCGTGGCTTGGTGATTTCCTTTCTGCACTGAACCGGTAGCAGAGGAGAGGAAAGGAAGGACTGGGCACTGTTCTGGTTGTGTGAGGGTTTCAGTGTTTCCAACCTATCAGTTGTTTCAACACTGGGTATGCATGTCAAAGACAATAACTTGTATCGCCTTGTATTGGCTGGTCTTGTGTTAATATTCTATTCACAACGGGTTATCTGTGTCAGTGAAATTCAGGTAGCTTTCGCCCAGAGAGAACGCGTCGCCATGGTTCTGCTCCACTTGAAATTTTTTCTAGCTGCAAATGTACTTGGTTCCCTGTTGGCAGAATTTTGTCCAGGGGTTGCATTTGAATCATATGTGGCATTGACTTTCTTTTTCTTTCTTTTTTTTTTTCTTTTCATCTGTGATAATTATATTTGTTTTCTGCGTTTGATTCATCCACGACGTTCTTTTTCACTTGATTATCTATCTGTTGCATTTGATTTATCCACGACGTTCTTTTTCACTTGATTATCTGTCTGTTGCATCTGATTTATCCACGACGTTCTTTTTCACTTGATTATCTGTCTGTTGCATCTGATTCATCCACGACGTTCTTTTTCACTTGATTATCTGTCTGTTGCATTTGATTCATCCACGACGTTCTTTTTCACTTGATTATCTGTCTGTTGCATTTGATTTATCCACGACGTTCTTTTTCACTTGATTATCTGTCTGTTTGCTGCATTTATCTATGACACTGTCTGTTGCATTTGATTCATATATGAATGAGTTTATTGCATTTGCGTAAATGTGACGGTGTTTATTGCATTTGATTCATCTATGATATGACGCTGTTTGCTTGTTGCCTGAATCATTTGTGACAGCGTGTGTTTCATGCATTTGACATTGTTTAGTGCATTTGATTCATCCGTGATAATGTGTGTTGCATTTGATTCACCTGTGTCAGTGTTTGTTGCATTTGATTCATCTGTGATGGTGTTTGTTGCACATGCTTCACGAGTGAATGTTTCATTTGCTCCATTTGTGACAATGTTTGTTGCATTGGAGTATTTTTCACCGTGTTTGTTGTATTTGATTCATCTGTGATAGTGTTTGTTCCATTTGATTCATCTGTGATAGTGTTTGTTGCATTTGATTCATCTGTGACAGTGTTTGTTGCATTTGATTCATCTGTGACAGTGTTTGTTGCATTTGATTCATCTGTGATAGTGTGTGTTGCATTTGATTCATCTGTGACAGTGTTTGTTGCATTTGATTCATCTGTGACAGTGTTTGTTGCATTTGCTTCATCTGTGACAATGCCAGTTGAATTTGAGTATCTGTGACGGTGTTTGTTGCACTTGCTTCATCTGTGACATTGTTTGCTGCATTTGTTTGTTGCATTTGCTTCATCTGTGACAATGTTTGCTGCATTGGAGTATTTTTCACCGTGTTTGTTGCATTTGCTTCATCTGTGACAATGTTTGTTCCGTTTGCTTCATCTGTGACAATGTTTGTTTCATTTGCTTCATCTGTGACAATGTTTGTTCCGTTTGCTTCATCTGTGACAATGTTTGTTTCATTTGCTTCATCAGTGACAATGTTTGTTGAATTTGAGTATATGTGACGGTGTTTGTTGCATTTGCTTCATCTGTGACGGTGTTTGTTGCATTTGCTCCATCTGTGATAATGTTTGTTGCATTTGTTTGTTGCATTTGCTTCATCTGTGACAATGTTTGTTGCATTTGTTTGTTGCATTTGCTTCATCTGTGACAATGCTAGTTGAATTTGAGTATCTGTGACGGTGTTTGTTGCACTTGCTTCATCTGCGACAGTGTTTGCTGCATTTGTTTGTTGCATTTGCTTCATCTGTAACAATGTTTGTTGCATTTGCTTGTTGCGTTTGCTTCATCTGTGACAATGTTTGCTGCATTTGTTTGTTGCATTTGCTTCATCTGTGACAATGTTTGTTGCATTTGCTTGTTGCATTTGCTTCATCTGTGACAATGTTTGTTGCATTTGTTTGTTGCATTTGCTTCATCTGTGACAATGTTTGTTGCATTTGTTTGTTGCATTTGCTTCATCTGTGACAATGTTTGTTGCATTTGCTTGTTGCATTTTCTTCATCTGTGACAATGTTTGTTGCATTTGTTTGTTGCATTTGCTTCATCTGTGACAATGTTTGTTGCATTTGTTTGTTGCATTTGCTTCATCTGTGACAATGTTTGCTGCATTTGCTTGTTGCATTTGCTTCATCTGTGACAATGTTTGTTGCATTTGCTTGTTGCATTTTCTTCATCTGTGACAATGTTTGTTGCATTTGCTTGTTGCATTTTCTTCATCTGTGACAATGCTAGTTGAATTTGAGTATCTGTGACGGTGTTTGTTGCACTTGCTTCATCTGTGACAATGTTTGCTGCATTTGTTTGTTGCATTTGCTTCATCTGTGACAATGTTTGTTGCATTTGTTTGTTGCATTTGCTTCATCTGTGACAATGTTTGTTGCATTTGTTTGTTGCATTTGCTTCATCTGTGACAATGTTTGCTGCATTTGCTTGTTGCATTTGCTTCATCTGTGACAATGTTTGTTGCATTTGTTTGTTGCATTTGCTTCATCTGTGACAATGTTTGTTGCATTTGCTTGTTGCATTTTCTTCATCTGTGACAATGTTTGTTGCATTTGTTTGTTGCATTTGCTTCATCTGTGACAATGTTTGTTGCATTTGCTTCATCTGTGACAATGTTTGTTGCATTTGCTTCATCTGTGACAATGTTTGTTGCATTTGCTTCATCTGTGACAATGTTTGTTGCATTTGCTTCATCTGTGACAATGTTTGTTGCATTTGCTTCATCTGTGATAATGTTTGTTGCATTTGCTTCATCTGTGACAATGTTTGTTGCATTTGCTTCATCTGTGACAATGTTTGTTGCATTTGCTTCATCTGTGACAATGTTTGTTGCATTTACTTCATCTGTGACAATGTTTGCTGCACAGGGGTATTTGTGACCGTGTTTGTTATATTTAATTCATTTGTGCCTGTGTGTTGACATTTCGCGCGCGCCGTTTTCTTCATTCCGTTGTGTTCTGTCCAGGTGAAAGCCAAGCGAAGAAGGCAGAAAGATGGCGACGGAAAAGGAGCTGGAATGGTGGAAGACCTGCATAATCTATCAACTGTACCCACGTTCCTTCTGTGACTCCAACGGTGACGGCATCGGGGATCTTAAAGGTACGCCAGAAATGAAGTCATGACAATGGTTTCTGTTTGATACGATGAGGCTGTAGTGTCTGTTTTTTTTGTTTTTTGTTTGTTGTTTTTTGTTGTTTTTTCACACTGTCGAATTACTTTACGTTTTGTTGATGTATTCTTTTTTCATTCGTGATCTCTTCTGGGAGGAGAACAGCCTTAAAAAGCAGGGCTAGATATGTAGCTCTACCTGTTAGTTACATTGCAGTTTAATATCGACACTAAGCGCGTTGGGTTACGCTGCTGGTCAGGCATCTGCTTGGCAGATGTGGTGTAGGGTATATGGATTTGTCCGAACGCAGTGACGCCTCCTTGAGCTACTGAAACTGAAACTGAAAACTGTCGACACCTACCTGAGGGATGTGCTTCACGGGACTATAATAATCACAAGTTGAGGCAACATTTTATCTTCATTAATGTGAATAATATGAAGTTGTTTTTCCATAACTTACAGCCGTCAGGAAACACCTCAAGAATGAATACATTGTAGAAGAATAGAGCTGACAATGATAGTGACGATTATTGGCATTTGCTGATAACGGTTACAAATGTTCTCGCGATATCAAACCCACCCACATTGTCGATATCAGTTCAGTGGGGAGGGTGGTGGTAGAATGGTAAAGACGCTCATCTGCCAATATTAAGTCCGTGAGGGTCTGGGTTCGGATCCCGCTCTCGCCCTTTCTCACAAGTTTGAAAATTAAACTGAGCATCTAGTCATTCGGATGAGACGATAAACAGTTGTCCCGTGTGCAGCACGCACTTGGCGCACTAGAAAAGAACCCATGGCAACGAGTGGTGTTCTCTGGCAAAATAAATGTAGAAGAATATTCACTCTGATAGGTGATGTATTGCATGTATATGAATGTGTATTGTGTGTGCGTGTGCTTATGTAAGTTTGTGCCTGCCTATGTGTGCGTATGTGTTAGGGTAGCTGTTAGATACACATGTATGTTAAAATGTACGTATGCACTGTGTGTGTGTGTGTGTGTAGTCACATTTTGGTGTGTGTATGTAACATAGATGTAATGTTTTATGTTAACAAAAGCGTTTTTGTAAAGCACCTAGAGCAGATTTATTATTATTATTATAGGTACACAAAATATATAGGTATACACTGAAGGTGTGACGAAGCGCGTTCGGTAATGCTGCTGGTCAGGCATTTACCTAGCAGATGTGGAATAGCATACGTGGATTTCTTTGAATGGAGTGACGCCTCCTTGAGAAACTGAGAAACTGAAACTGAAACTAACACTGAGTAACGACAGCCCACGGCGATAAACGAAGCCAGAACAAAGCATGCGACAAAGGGCGACAACCAATGACGGGTGATAACAGCTAACTCGGGTCACCAGTTATCACCGAAGCTCACCGAACTGCTTGCCGATTGTCCTTCATACACACTCCTACCACATCAGTTACGTTAATGTACTCCCAGGTCAGTAAAACCAGGTCATCTCAACCTCGAGACCAACTGATTTCCAATCTGTGAACGGGCTGAAAGAGGACTAATAATCAGAAACTGAAAAATAAATACTAGTTTTGTTTCTGAACGGATTGTTGTAGATGTTGGTATGCGTGTTGTAAAGTGATCGCTGACGTATCCGTCTGTTGTAAATTGAATGAATCTGGTTATTGAGTGTTTCTTATTTCCCCATCTACCTTACATTGGAGGTAATCGTCAGTTTTCGCTTCAACATCATAGAATACCACGGTAAGAAAGTCCCATTATATACACATCACATTGGTCAGTTTGTACCAAGACAAGCAAAACGAATTAAACAGAACAGAGCAAACAAAAAAACCAACACAAAGCAAAACAGAACTGGAAGTAGGGTTCGAAACACGAGTTCCTGGTCTCTTGGTCTCTGCAAGAGGACACACTCGCGTGTCAAGGGACGCTACTCGTTTGTCAAGGGTCACCGACAACACTGGCAGCCTTATATCCCTTTGTAAAAAAAAAAAAAGAAAAAAAAAAGCTTCTTCGTTGGTTTTTGGGTTTTATTATTTTTTTTTTTAAATTTGTTTTTGTTCTTCCCATTGGCAGTTTTGGCTTGCCTCGAATAACCGCCGGGGTCATTTGTGGCCAGTCTAGATCGACCCCCCCTACACCCCCCCACCCGCCCTCAACTCTGTTAATTGGAAATTACCCACCTTTCTTCGTATTTAATCAAGCTATTGAAAAAATGAAGGAAGGGAGGTGAGGAGGGTCGTTCTGGGCTGGACTTTACTGACGCCCCCCCCCACCCCCACCCCTTACCCCTCCCCTCCCCCCTCTCCTCCTTCCTCTTCTTCGTTGCAGACCTACTCAACGGATACGAACGTGTGGACGTTCTACTTTAACACCCTGTATTGATTCTATTCTGGTTCAAAATTTCTACAGGGGGTTCATCATTTCAAACTAGCCTAGAATGTGTACCCCATATCCATTGCGAAAAGGGAGCGTGTGTGTATGGAAGTGGGGGAAGGGGGGGAGGGGGGGGGAGGGCGAGTGGGGGCGGGAGGGGGGTTGGAGGGGAGGGGGGGGGGGGAGCTATGGGAAGTCAGATCCGATTTGTTGATG
>NC_134899.1:15859026-15879026 GCF_041734735.1 Babylonia areolata
ATAATAATAAGAAGAAGTAGTAGTAGTAGTAGTCGTGTTCTTCGTTTTGCAGAAGGTGGTGAGGTTCTGGCTGGAGCGCGGGGTGGACGGGTTACGGGTGGATGCCGTCGAGCAGCTGTTTGAGGCAGAACATCTGCAGGACGAACCCCGCTCCCACCAGCCTGGCGTGCCGCCTGTGAGTGTGTTGGGCTTGGGTTCCACCCTCATGCCTGTTGACAGTGTTGGGGGATTTGAACCCCTGTTGGTCTCTCTCTCTCTCGCTCTCTCTGGTGTGTCTCTTGTCACTGCCTTTTCTATCCCCCTCCTCAGTTTTTGTCTGTTTGGGAGGTCGTTCGTTTTTATGTATATATATATATATTTTTTTTTTTTCTTTCTACCAACATCTACCTGAAAATTTAGTCATCAGCCCCATCCACATGTAATATGCTGCTTCTGTTCAAATGTGTGTGTGTGTGTGTGTGTGTGTGTGTGTGTGTGTGTGTGTGTGTGTGAGAGAGAGAGAGAGTGTGTGTGTGTGCGTGCGTGCATGCATGTGTGTGTGTGCGCAGTGCGTGCATGTGTGAGTATGCACAAGTTTTTGTATTGATATTCAATGTTTGTGTATGATTTTCGATTTATGTTCGTACTTTCTTACATTCACACGCACACAAACACAAACACAGAAAAAACACAAATACACAGAAACACACAGGCACACAGACACAGACACAGACACAGAAACACACAGACAGACAGACAGACACACGCGCACGCACACACACACACACACATACACACACACACACACACACACACACACACACACACACACACACACACAGAATGGGTGTAGGTGGTGGTAAAGGGGCAGAGAGAAAAAGAAAGATAATATACAGCGCGCGTGCGTTTGTGGTGTTTGTGTGTCTGTGTGTGTGTGTTTCTCTCTCTCTCTCTCTCTTTCTTTATGCGTGAAAAGTGATCTTTGACTTCCCACACAGTTTCAGTTTGAATACCTGCAGCACATATACACCAGGGGTCAGCCGGAGATCGGAGACTTGGTGCGTGGATGGAAAGCCATCATGGACGAAGTGGAAAGAAAAGACGGACAACCCAGGTAACTCGCTTTTAACATGTTTTATACTCCCCGAAAAAGGAGTATGGCTGCCTGCATGGCGAGGTAAAAAAACACATCCATGCACGTAATATAATCATATGTACATACCAGTGAACGAGGGAGTTCTATCCCACAACACGCAGAAGGAGAAGAGGAAGAAGAAGAAAAAGACGATGACGACGAAGAAGAAGAAGAAATGAAGAAGAAGCAGAAGAAGAAGATGATGATGATGAAGATGAATGTTTTGGATTGAACGTATTCCTGTGGACTGTGGTGATGTATCTCTTATGTATTATCATTTAGAATTGTTTCATCTGTCTTGATTTCAGCAGAGGTGACGAAGGATGCTTTTTAGGTCATCAAACAGGACAATAAAGACTTGCAGTAGCAGTTGTTGTTATTAATTTCAGCTTTTAAATGTGATTTGTTGGTTTTGTTCATCTGATTGAGGAAACAATTTTGACTATGCTGTATGACTTGACAAATTTGCACAACGAAAGAAAGAAACAAACGTCAAAGAAAGAAAAAAAAAGAAATGTTTGTATTTTTAGCGATAAATAGTTTCGATTTCATAAGTGGAGGATTAACTATGTGAGCCACGCATTCTATGTTATTTAGTTTTGGTTGGTTGTTTTGTAAGTGATATTCATGTGGGTAACATATGTGCTGCGGATGGGAAAACATTAGCAACGGCTTTAGGAGATGTGAAAACACTTACGTTACGTTCCGTTTTGTTTGCCTGCGCTTGTTAATGTTTTGGTGTGTTTTCTGTCTTTTGTTTTTGCTGCGGTTTTAAGATGTTCTTGGTAAAAGAGAAGGCAGCATAGCAGAATGGAGTGGGCGTTGGACTTCCGGGTACAGTATGCACCAGATACAAGGAGGGTTCTGGGGCCCGTTTTGGCCAGGAGGTGTTGCGTCCTCAGGGAAGACGGTTTATTCTGTTTTTTTCTTCACTCCACCCAGAAGCGTCCTGTGCGTGCCTGCACCCATCGTGAACACAGCGCAGGCCTCCAAGGGTGGTGCAGGATTGTTTCAAGGGCGGGTGGAGACAGTCATTCTCTGGGTCCTCCCCAGCACCTACGGGTATTTCTCTTTCTTTTCAGCGGAAGGAGATGACTGGGCCCTGCCGGCCCTGCCTTCCTATGCCGAGTCATAGACACAGTGAACATGGAATCATTGCCCCTGTGGCTGTAAATGACTGTGGGACTTATAACCCGAAGCTGACGTTTCTTTCCATGGCGTCTCTCTACCATGCAGGTTCATGGTGGTAGAGACCTATGACCTCCCGGAGACACGGAACCGTTTCTATGACTACGGCAGCAACCCGTTCAACCATGACATGGTGGACGAGCTCAAGGCTCCACTCTCGGGGACCAGCATCAGGGCACTCATCCAGAAGGAATATGACAACCTTCCTGAACATGGCTGGCCAACTTTTGTGGTGTGTAACTCAAAGTGAAAGTGGATAAGTATGCAACTGAAAATAAAAGATATATATATATATATATATATACCATACATATAATGCGTGTGTGTGTGTGTGTGTGTGTGTGTGTGAATATGTATATATATATATATATATATATATATATATATAGAGAGAGAGAGAGAGAGAGAGAGAGAGATGTACACATACACACACAATATATATATGTATATTATATATACATATATACATACATATATTTATTTATTTATCTATGTGTGTATAGATAGGTAGATAGATAGATAGATAAAGAGAGAGAGAGAGAGTATAAACTGTTTTGCAAAATATTTTCCATGCAACTCCAAGCGTACAAACAGTTGAATGTTCGAAGCGAATTCAGCACTGCTTGTACTGACGTCTGGTACTGAAAAATGCACATGCTGCCTGCAGCTTAATGTTGACTAACTTATTCATTCATGCAGTTTCACAATCAAAACGTTATAAGTTTGAAACTTAATTTCATGCTTTCATCCCTTTTAGGGGTATGGCGAATATAGATATAAGAAAAACAACAACAAAAAACAAGCAAATAAAAGACTGCACCAAACTTAACGATTGTCAGTGTATTATAAGCGGAGATAGCTATGTTGTTTGTTGTAAGTAGTATTATATTGTCGTTGTAAATGTGGCTTAAATATCAGTGTACTACAGCGCCACCCATTTTTTTGTATTTTTTCCTGCGTGCACTTTTATTTGTTTTTCCTATCGAAGTGGATTTTCTACAGAATTTTGCCAAGAAGAACCCTTTTGTTGCTTTGGGTTCTTTTACGTGCGCTGAGTGCATGCTGCACACGGGACCTCGATTTATCGTCCAGACCACCACTCAAGGTCTAGTGGTGGGGGAGAAAATATCGGCGGCTGAGCCGTGATTCGAACCAGCGCGCTCAGATTCTCTCGCTTCCTAGGCGGACGCGTTACCTCCAGGCCATCACTCCACAAATTCAACTTGTTCAAACATTTCCTCCCACATCGACACAAACTCCAACCCCTGTCCTCGCAGATCGGGAACCACGACAGAGAGCGGGTGAGCAGCAAGTTCGGGGAGCAGTACAGCGATGCCCTCAACATGCTGCTGCTGACCCTCAGGGGAACCCCCTGCACCTACTACGGGGAGGAGTTGGCCATGGGGTCTATTGAGGTCACCTTTGAGCAGACCCAAGACCCGTGGGGCAGGAATTATGGATCCGTGAGTCTTGTATAGGGTGGTTGGGTCGGTCAGTTATGGTTGGTTCGTTACTGTTTCGTTTGTTTGTCCGTGGTGGTGGCGATAATTGATGTAGTAGCAGTAGTAGTAGTAAATGTTGTTGTTGGTGGTGGTGGCGGTGGTGGTGGTGGTGACTGTCTTGTCGTTGTTGTTATTATTGATAGTGGTGGTGGTGGCATTAGTAGTGATGGTGTTGTTAGTTGATGATGATGGTGGTGAGGACGATGAGATGATGATGATGATGGTGGTGGTGGTGAGGAGGATGTGATGATGATGATGGTGGTGGTGAGGACGATGTGATGATGATGATGGTGGTGAGGAGGATGTGATGATGATGATGGTGGTGAGGACGATGTGATGATGATGATGGTGGTGGTGAGGACGATGTGATGATGATGATGATGGTGGTGAGGACGATGTAATGATGTGATGATGATGATGATGGTGGTGAGGACGATGTGATGATGATGATGATGGTCGTGAGGACGATGTGATGATATGACGATGGTGGTGGTGGTGAGGACGATGTGATGATGATGATGGTGATGATGGTGGTGAAGACGATGTGATGATGATGATGATGGTGGTGAGGACGATGTGATGATGATGATGGTGGTGAGGACGATGTGATGATGATGATGATGGTGGTGAGGACGATGTGATGATGATGATGACGGTAGTGAGGACGATGTGACGATGATGATGATGACGGTAGTGAGGACGATGTGATGATGATGATGGTGATGGTGGTGAGGACGATGTGATGATGATGATGATGGTGATGATGATGATGATGATTATGATGATGATGGTGGTGGTGAGGACGATGTGATGATGATGATGGTGGTGGTCAAGATGATGATGCTGATGCTGATGATGAAGACAACGACAACGCCGATGATGATGCTGTAGGAGCGGTACCGGGAGTTTTCACGGGACCCCTGTCGATCCCCCATGCAGTGGGACAGCAGCAAGCACGCCGGGTTCACTACGGGGTCGTCGCCATGGTTACCAGTGCATCCCGACCACACCATGCGCAATGTCAAGGTCAGTTGTTGGTTGTGGATCGGCAGGATTTTTTTAAATTTATTTTTTTTATAAGTTTGCGGAGTCTTCTTCAAGGTACACAGACACAGACGCACACGCACGCACTCACACACATGAATACACCCACACGCACACACACACACACACACACACACACACACACACACACACACACACACACAGCGTGCGCGCGCGCGGACTATTATATATACATGAGCTGGGAACAACTGTCCTGTTTTGCAGACCATCAGTGGCGTCACTAGACACAGGAGACAGGGGTTTGGGTAGACTGTATTATATTGGATTGGATTGGATTGGATTGGATAGCTGTGCACCTGCCCTAACGTATACCACAACTGTGCCACCAATCCACCCCATACCACCCCTCCCAACCCATCACAACTTTAAAAAAAAATTTTGTTTTTACTCTGCGTGTGTGTGTGTGTGTGTGTGTGTGTGTGTGTGTGTATGCGCGCGCGCGCTTGGGTATGTGTGTGTTCGTGCGTGTGTGTGTGTGTGTGTGTGTGAGTGTGTGTGTATGTGTGTGTGCGTGTGTATGTGTGTGTGTGTGTGTGTACGTTTGTGTGTGTGTGTGTGTGTGTGTGTGTGTGTGTGTGTGTGTGTGCGTGTGTGAGTATGTGTGTGTGTGAGTGTGCGCGTTTGTGTGTTGTGCTCAATGTTTTTGTGCTGTAGTTTGTTTTTTTTCAGTCTGATAAGTGCACATGTGTATGTGCATGCATTTAATGCCTGACCAAGTGCCTTGTATTTTGCGGCTTGTCAGACTTCTGCTTAGCAGATGTGGTGCAGCGTACAATGACGCAATGATGCCTCCTTGAAAAAAAGGAACTGAAAACCTTGTGGTAACGTATCTCCTTAAGAAACGAGAGAATCTGAGGGTACGGAATTGAACCACCACTCGCCATAATGTTCTTCCCATGCACGAAACCTTGAGTGGTGGTATAGACGCTAGTCATTCAAATGATCCGATGAACCGAAGTCTCGAGTATAGCATGCACCAAGCGCACGTGACAGAACCCACGGCAACAAAAGGGTTGTCTCTGACAAAATTATGTGGCAAGATTCAGTTTCGGTTGTAAAACAAATACACTTGCAGAGAGAAAGAACAGGGAAGAAACGTGGGTGGCGCTGTACTGTGGCGACGCGCTCTCCCCAGCGGAGAGCAGTCCAAATTTCACACTGACAAATCTGTTGTGACAACAACAACAACAACAAAAAAAATCAACCAACCAAACAAAAAAACAACAACCGTAATGCAATGCAGTGCAATGAATACAGCACAGCACAACGCCACACCCACACCACACCACACCACACCACAGCAAGAGTACGAGTACGCTTCATAAGAGTTGATGGTTTGTGCTCACTGTTTTTATTATTTTATTTTATTTTATTTTATTTTATTATTTTTAGTACGTTTTATTGAGGTACTGAACTGTCCTTGAGCGAATGATAAACTTCGTTTATTAAAATATATATATATATATATAGAAAAAACAAACAAAATATCACGCAGACTCAGCGGGACAGCCCCCAACAGACCCCAGTCCAACTCTATTCCGCCCTCGCCTCACTCAGACAGCGCCCCGCCTTCCAGAGAGGTCGCCTTCTCTTCTCTCTCACTGACCACAACGTCCTCTCCTACGTCAGAGAACTCCCCGTCTCCAGCCCCACCACCCACCACCACGACCACCACCAGCAAAACAAAGGCGCCGACGCGGAGAAGAAAGTTGATGGTGACCGCGGCGAGGAGGAAGAAGACGAAAAAGAGCGCTACCTGGTGGTCCTCAATTTCGGGCCCCAGAGCAGCAAGAACGATTATTCAGGCAGCCCCGTAAATTGCGGGAAGGGTGTGGTCGTGGCAGCCACGTGCGGTGCTGTGATGGGCGGCGGGAGCGGGGGCGGGGGCGGGGACGGGTGTGGTGCAGTGGTCAAGGGCTTGGAGATGTCTCTCCAGGAGTTAGAGCTCGCTTCTGGGGATGGGATCGTGTTTAAGTTGGTGTGAAAAAAAAAAAGAAGAAAAAAAGAGATGAAGAAATTGGCTGTTGGTGATAGAGAGAGAGAGAGAGAGAGGGGGGGGGGGGGGCGGGGGGAGAGAGGGGGGGAATGCAAAGAGTGTGAGAGGGGGGTTGGCCTGGGGGGGGAGGGAAGGGGGAGGGGGCGAGAGAGAGAGAGAAGGGGGGGAGGGGAAGAGGAGAAAGAGAGTGGGGGGGAGGAGAGAGAGGGGGGTGTTAGAGATAGAGAGATGGGGGTAAGAAAGAGAGGGAGGGGGCAGAGTGGATGAGAAGAGGAGAAAGAGAGTGAGGGGGAGTGGGGGAGCAAGAAGAGAGAGGGGGGTGATGAAAAGAGACAGATAGAGAGAGGGTAAAAGAAGGGGGGGAGAGGGAGGGAGGAAAAGAAAACCCCAATGAAATTCGCTTCGAAGTTCGAGGGGAAAAAAATCAGCATAATCGCTCTTCATGGTTTTTTTTTTTGATTGTTTGTTTTCCAAATACAGCTGTTAGTCGTGATGACGAGAACATCTCGATAATGATGACTATCTTGATAACAATGACGACAACGACGATGTCAATAATGGTACTTATATTCGATACAATGTGCAAAAGATTCACAATCGCTTTATTTTTATTATTATTATTTATTTTTTTGGTCTTCTAATCCCTGATGTTTTATTTCTTTGTTTTTATCGCCAGGGAATGTCATATAACTTTGTAGATGATTCATGATAATTATGTCATTGTCTATTATAATCACACGTTTGGGAAAGAAATTACTTGATGTTATTCGTATTGACTTACTTCATTCCTTTGCTGTTTGACTGTTTGTGTAATTTTGTGACTTCCTAAAATGGCTTGGTTATGTAATGTCCTTCCTGCATGATCTCATGGTTACGGGCTCTTTTGTACATATTAAAAGTCCAGTATGCTTATCACGTGTGTGTGTGTGTGTGTGTGTGTGTGTGTGTGTGTGTGTGTGTGTGTGTGTGTGTGTGTTTTGTTGTGTGTGTGTGTGTGTGTGTGTGTGTGTGACAGAGAGAGAGAGAGAGAGAGAGAGAGAGAGACAGACAGACAGACAGATAGAGAGAGAGAACACTGAACACTGCAATGTTTAATGTCATTCGCTGTAAAGCTCTAGTGACATAAGCTTAGTAGGTACAGATCAGAACAAAATGGTGCAAAACAGATAAAATGGAACAGAAAGGAAAAACATGATTGAAGGAAAATAAACTTGTAAGGGATAAGCGACACTTTGGCACTTTGTCATTAGCTTAAAACATCCATGTGGTGGTGGTGGTGTGTGTGTGTGTATTGGGGGTTGGGGGGGTACTGTGCTTTTTCCCCCCAGTCGTTCGTCTCAAGGTTTTGGACAGCACACAGGGAACAAAGTATATTATAATCAACATGATAATTATTTAAGCATGTGACTTCGACACTCATCATATCAATATGAACACATCATAAAAATACACATTGTCGAAATTGACCATCCAAGTGTGTGTGTGCGTGTGTGTATGTATGCACGTGTGTGTGTCTGTGTGTGTGTGTGGTTTTTCATTTATAAAAGAATCATTGCGTTCAGTTACTCCTAACATGTGGAGGAGCTGCTGCTGCTCTGTGACGTAAAATCAAGAAAACAAGGTGTGTTGTACACAGAATAATAGTGTATAAACACACACATAACATGATGTAAATAAGGTGTGACGTAACATACATGCACACGGACAATTTCAGAGAATGAAATCACTTCACCAACCCAAGGGGGCGTCACTTCGTTCGGATCAATATTCTCATAGGCAACACTACATCTGCTCAGCAGATACCTGACCAGCAGCATAACCCAACGTACTCAGTCAGGCGTTGAGGATGAAAAAAAAAACAGAAGCAGAAACAACTCAATTGATATATAATCAAAGCACATAGATAATGAATGAAATAAAAAGCAGGAGGGAGAAAGAAAGATCAATAGATATATGAAATGATGACACTAAATAATTAAACGGTTAAGCAAATAAATGTAAATAAACATAAAGACCAGACACACACACACGCACGCACGCACGCACACCCACATACACAAACACGCACGCACACACACACACACACACACACACGCATGCACACACACATTCACACACAAGAAAGGCAGTGCAGTCCCAGAAAAGCCTATGACGTCATATGACTTCTTTTTTTTTTTTTTTTTTTTTTTTGTAGCTCTGCAAGCGACGAAAGGTTCCCGACGAAAGCGTCTGCACTATCTCCCTAATGAAATCTCCAGGAGGCGTCACTTCGTTCGGACTGATCCATATACGCTACACCACATCTGCTAACCAGATGCCTAACCCAGCGTACTAGGTCAGGTCTTGAGGGGGAAAGATAATAATGAAGCAGAAAAAAAATATAAAGGGATGCATAGTTAAATCAATGAATAAATAAATATTCGAATTAAAGAAAAAAGAAAACACACGTTCACGCGCGCACGCACGCACGCACGCACACACACACACACACGCTCTCTCTCTCTCTCTCTCTCTCTCTCTCTCTCTCTCACACACACACTATTCACTCACTCAGAGACCCGTACACCAGTGAAACGATTCAATCTGTCAGAGTGGCTTCGTCATTTCCTGTAACCCCCGCAGGGTGGATGTTACTTCCCCGTCTGGCTTCACCACGAAGCAATTACCATCGTCTGGTGGGGTCACGGCCCATTGGGTCATCCACAGACAGACAGACAGATAGACAGACAGACACACACACACACACACACGCACGCACGCGCGCGCGCGCGCACGCACGCATGCGCGCACACACGCATGCACAGATATTCGATCACAAACACAAACATTCTCGCGCGCACACACACGCACACACACACGCACGCACACACACACACGCATGCACACATATTCGTTCACAAACACACATACACATTCTTGCACACACATTCACACACACACACACACACACACACACACACACACACACACACACACATACAAGCAGACAGGTTGAGACAGAGAGACAGATAGCTCCTTTTCAATTATTGATAACAGGAACTACAAATAACGACATGTTCTTTTTAAAAAAAAAGTTCGCTCTCTCTAAAAAAAAGAAAGAAAAAAAGACGGACGGACAAACAGAGACAAACACACACACACACACACACACACACGGACAATCGTATCGTACATGCATGGACTGGGAACAGCTGCTCTCTTTGGCCGACTATCAGTCACGTCACCAGACACAGGTGACAGCGGTTTGGCCAGATCGAATGTCTCGCATTGCATTGCATTGCACTGCATTGTATTGCATTGCACTGCATTGCATTGTATTGCATTGCATTGCATTGCATTGCACTTTGTAGTGTCGTATCGCATCGTAGTATAATGTACTGCAGTATATTGTAATGTGTTGTATTGTACTGTTCTGATTTTTGTCCCGACATATTTCTGTGTGTGAAATTCGGGCTGCATTATCCGGGACGAGTGCGTTGCCTCATGACAACGTCACTTTTTTAAATGTGTCTGCGAGTGATTTTGTTTCCATATAAAAGTGACTTTTTCTATTGGATTGTTTTTCTCTCCATCTTTTGTTGCCGCGGGTTGTTTTACTTGCGGAAAGTGTGTGAGGTACAAGGCACACAGTTTTTTTTCCCCCCGCATCAATCGTAAGACCAGCACCCAGCCGACCACTCAAGGTCTAAATTGTACAACAAATTTCTCTGTGTTAAATTTGGGCTGTTCTCCCCAGAGACAGCGCGGCTCTATAGTGAAGCGCCAATTTTTCTCTTTGTGTGTGTGTGTGTGTGTGTGTGTGTGTGTGTGTGTGTGTGGTCTGCCTGCAAGTGAAATCATCTACCTATCAAAGTTTTTTTTTTTTTCTAGAGAATGTCACCAGGGACTACCAATTTCTTGCCGTGCGTTCTTTGACGTGCGCGAAGTGCATGCGGCTGCACCCAGGACATCGATTTATCGTCTCATTCGAATGACTAGCGTCCAGACCACCACTCAAAGACTAGAGGAGGTGGGGGGTGGGGAGGGGATGCGGGCGGGGAGGGGGGGTTGGGGGGGGATAGGGAAATACTGCTGAGTGTGGGATTGGATTCGAATCCTGTGCGGCCAGATTCTCTCGATGCCTGGTCAGACGCGTTACCACTGGGCCGCCACCACTCCACTGGATGATAGTCTGTCCAATGGCCTGGTCAAAAAACAGACGAGCAAAGCGAATCCTATTGATTTAAACAAAATTTTATTCAGTAAATATGTCACACATGTACAGATAGACAGCGGAGCAACAACAAGCTAACAGCTTATATCGTGCTCAGGAATGTGATTAAATACATTTGTTTCGTTTGACGGCTGGTGGACGCTACACAATTGCAATTATGTTAAAATACACATTTTCCAACTGCATATAAGCGACAGTCATTGCAGACATACATTGTTTCCCCCTTTTTTTCTTTCTTTTATTTATTTATTTATTTTTCTTCTTGAGCCGCCGTGGAGATTAATATATTTAAAGAATTTACAATGAATATAAACATCATTTTTAACTCACTCAGTACGGCCAGTCCTCTCTTCTCCTCTGCACAGACCCCTCGGATGTTCGGTGGGTGTCTGAATGACCCAACCTTTAGCTTCCGTCGTCAGAATTGTGGTATTCTTTGTCAACATTCACCTCTTCAGTATAAGAGCCTTCCGCTTGCAATATTTTGATGATGGTAATTGGGGTGAAACGCTGTTAACGTCGTCTCTTTCGCCGTTCGTATGGAGAGAGTTAAGATACGTTGTTCACAGAACAGAAAGCAGAAAAAGGTAAGAAATCCTATTCACGCCCCCCCCCCCACTCCCCCACCCCACCCCAACACTTCCCCAACCCCCTATACACAATATAGGAGTGGTAGGTAAACCATCCACCCTTTATCCACCATCCTTCATCTGGATTCGAATCGCAAAGCCCATCAGTGGAGCATGAAAGTGGAAATGGCTTACGCGCTGATTATTTGGTTGATCTCACAAATAAAAGTAAGTCATACACAATTTAGCATAAAAAAGAGAGCTAAAATTCATGGATCTGCTACAAAGTACATAAACAATTTGGTCAAGAAAACACGCTAGAATTCATGGATCTGCTGTTAAAAAAAACAAAAAAACAAAACAAACAAGAGAGGCAAAGCCTTCAAGACTCACTTGTGATACACTTAAAAAAAAACCACCAAGCTTTTTATGTATTGAGTATAATTTCAAAATGTAATGTTTAAGATGAGAAAGATCAGTTTAAAGCAAATTAACTCCCCTAGCATTAATTAGAGTAATTTCCCTTTTTTACTATCTGCACCAAAACGTTTGCAAAATAAATAAAACTTCCATGCTTAGCAAAAGAAGTTCCTGTTTGAACAAAAAATGATAATAATGACTGCTCTTGTTGTTGGGTCAGAATATCAGATCAAAGTGCCAAGTTTAGAGAATACAAAAAATATAAATATAACAGTAAATGCAGTTTGCATATAATTAGGCTTCATTCTTTATTTTTTTGTGCCCATCCCAGAGGCGCAATATTGTTTTAAACAAGATGACTGGAAAGAACTGAATTTTTCCTATTTTTATGCCACATTTGGTGTCAACTGACAAAGTAGTTGCAGAGAAAATGTCAATGTTAAAGTTTACCACGGACACACAGACACACAGACACACACACACACACACACACACACAGACAACCGAACACCGGGTTAAAACATACTCACTTTGTTTACACAAGTGAGTCAAAAAAGAAGTAAAGAAGGAAAAATAAAAAGCCGAGAAATAAAGGAGAGTAAAAACAACACAAGCATTCCACACAACCCGCCACTAGAGAGACCGGAAATCTCTCTCTCTCTCTCTCTATGTGTGTGTGTGTGTGTGTGTGTCCGCGAAAGAAAGAAACCAACACAAAATGGGGAAACAAAGGGGGAAAAAAAGAAGAAATTAATTTTATGTACTTTATATATATTCAGCCAACAATAACAATGTGCACACATAACTCACAGCGTGTTCACGGGCCACACGCTCCCCTCAGCACGACCCCTCGCTGTGATAACATGCGCCGTTCACTCTGCCCTCTGGCAGTGCTAATATGGACCGTGCAGCACGCGCTTCATGGAATGTTCATAATCGCCACACCACTGTGACTGTGGCAGTGCTAATATGGAGTGATGGCCTAGAAGTAACGCGTCCGTCTAGAAAGCGAGAGAATCTGAGCGCGCTGGTTCGAATCACGACTCAGCTGCCGATATTTTCTCCACCTCCACTAGACCTTGAGTGGTGGTCTGGACGCTAGTCATTCGGATGAGACGATAAACCGAGGTCCCGTGTGCAGCATGCACTTAGCGCACGTAAAAGAACCCACGGCAACAAAAGGATTGTCCCTGGCAAAATTCTGTAGAAAAATCCACTTAGATAGGAAAAGCAAGTAAAACTGCACGCAGGAAAAAAATACCCAAAAATGGGTGGTGCTGTTGTGCAGCGACGCGCTCTCCTTGGGGAGAGCAGCCCGAATTTCACACTGAGAAATCTGTTGTGATAAAAAGAAATACAAATACCAATATATGCACCATGCAGCACACGCTTTATAGACTGTTCATAATCACTTCACCACTGTGGTTCTGGAACTGCTAATATGCACCATTCAGCACGCAACTTAACTGTTCACATTCGCTACACCACTGTTTTTCTGGCAGTGCTGATATGCGCCATGCAGTACACACTTGATAAACTGTTCATATTCGATACAGCACTGCGACGGGTGCAATAGCCGAATGGTTAAAGCGTTGGACTTTCAGTCTGAGGGACCCGGGTTCGAATCACGGTGACGGCGCCTGGTGGGTAAAGGATGGAGATTTTTACGATCTCCCAGGTCAACATATGTACCGGCCTGCTAGTGCCTGAACCACCTTCGTGTGTATACGCAAGCAGAAGATCAAACACGTACGTCAAAGATCCTGTAATCCATGTCAGCGTTCGGTGGGTTATGGAAACAAGAACATACCCAGCATGCACACCCCTGAAAGCGAAGTATGGCTGCCTACATGGCGGGGTAAAAACGGTCATACACGTAAAAGCCCACTCGCGTATATGCGAGTGAACGTGGGAGTTGCAGCCCACGAACGCAGAAGAAGAAGAAGATACACCACTGCGACCTTATGACAACTGAACAACACGCACTATACAATCTTCCTCCTTGCCTTTTTATTCTTGGCAATAGTGGAGTAGTGGCCAAGTGGTAACGCACCCGACTGGGAAAAGAGTATGCACGAGTTTGAGTCCCAATACGGAACAATATCTTTACTTACCCACACCCTTCTCCTCCTCCACTAGGTGATCCGGTAGCTATTCATTTGACCGAGACTATAAACCGAGGCCAAGCATGCGTCATGCGCTTAGCACATGTAAAAGAAGCCACGACAACAAAAAGATTGTCCCTGGCAAGATTTGGTAGAAAACTCCACCTTGATTGCAAAACAAATACATTCCCAAGACAGGTTTAATAAATAAAAAAAAAAAAAAAAGAAGAAGAAGAAAAAGTATGGCGTTGCACTACAGCGAAGTGCTTTTCAGAACAATCTGGTGTGACAGAAAAAAACCCACATCACTATGCAATACTTCTCGTTCTGTCAGATTTTTTTTTTTTTTTTTACATTATAGTTATTATTTATTATTTATTTATTTATTTGTGTAAGCTCATCTATCATTTATTCACCTTTTTTTTCCTCAGGGCCTGACTAAGCGCGTTGGGTTACGCTGCTGGTCAGGCATCTGCTTGGCAGATGTGGTGTAGCGTATATGGATTTGTCCGAACGCAGTGACGCCTCCTTGAGCTACTGAAACTGAAACTGAAACTGTCAGATGGACACCCTCAGTCTCCGCGATGAAGGCAGCTGAACGCTGCAGGTTCCCCAGCAGGTTCGTCAGCCCTACGTAGAGCTTCCGAGTCACTGGTCACCAGAGTTGTTGGGTTGGGCCAGGGCCTCTTCCTCAACACCTCATGGAAGGGGCAGGACTGCAGCACTGAAGTGAACTGTTGCCTGGCCGTCAGTCCCACAGGGACGTCGTGCTGAGTGACCATAGCGGAATTTACTGTATGAGTAGTACAATACCATACAATGCAATACAATACAATACAACAATATACATGTCAGAGCAGAGAGGAAAAAAGAAGCAATATATGTTGAGAGAGAACGTGAGGTCACTGACCCCGGGCATCACATCATCATGGAACTCCCCGTGGGGTACAGCGGGAGAAGAAGACGAGGTATCGGCAAGAGATAAACCGATAATGAGCACAGCTGCTGCCGCTGTTCAATATATATATATATATATATTTTTTTTTTTCATATGAGATAGAGGATGTGTGTTCTGTTCCTTCAACCCCTGTCCGGCCCTATCACCTCCCCTCCCCCACCCCGCCCCCACCTCTCTGCACGTCTCTGACAGGTGCTTTGGTTGAGAAGAACTTCTCCACTATCTTGTCCTTACTCCACTCCCTCCTCCCTGGACATATCTATGTATCTGTCGATCTACGTATCAATCTATCTGTTGATCTACGTATCTATCTATCTATCTATCTATCTATCTATCTATCTATCTATCGATGCCTACGTATCTATGCATCTGTCGAACTACGTACCTGTCTATCTATCTATCTATCTATCTATCTATATATATATATATATATATATATATATAGTCAGTCTATCTATCTTGTTCTACGTACCTATCGGTATATATATATATATATATATATATATATATATATATATATATATATATATATATATATATAGAGAGAGAGAGAGAGAGAGAGAGAGAGATAGATATATATATATATATATATATATATATATATATATATATATATATATATATATATATGACCCATGTTCTTATCTGAACATAAATCGCCCAGGTTCTTATGCATAGTTTAAAAGCATGCTTCCCTATTTCTCACACAGGAACACACATGTACACATCAACACCATTATCAACTGTACTTTGCACACACACACACACACACACACACACACACACACACACACACACACACACACACACACACACAGATATATATATATATATATATACAATATGGAACTAAAAAGGAATAAGCAAGGATGGGTGAGAGTGAACGTAAGGTCATGGACCCCTGAAGATCATAATGAATCTTCCTGAGGGGGAGGGGTTGGGGGGCGGGAGGGTTTGGTGAAGCAGAAGAGGGGAGATAAAGCCGATAATGAGCACAGCTGCTGCTGATGTTTCATATTTCACATCAGATCGGAGAGCTTAGGGCCCGCTTTCTTCTTCTTCTTCTCCTTCAGCCCCCCCCCACCCCCCCCCCCCGCCTTATGCCGCCCCTACCCACACCCTCGAAATCCCGCTCCACCCCCACACCCCCGCGCGCTCCCCACCTCCCCAACGTACACACACACACACACATACTCATTCTCTCCTTTTCTTTCAAATGGTTACAGAACATCACACATCTACATATCTCTCTCTCTCTCTCTCTCTCTCTATATATATATATATATATATGACATTATATATATATAATTTTTTATATGTATGTGTGTGTGTGTGTGTGTGTGTGTGTGTGTGTGTGTGTGTGTAATTATGTATGTATATATATATATATATATATATGTGTGTGTGTGTGTGTGTGTTTGCATGTGTGTATGCATATATATCTATATATCATATATATATATATATATATATATATATTATGTTATATTGTATTATATATACATACACATACACATGCATATCCCATGTTCTGATTGATGTAAGAGGATGATATCCCTACCCTCCCAACGTCTCTCCTGTCGTAGTAGCCGGACACTGAAAAATAAGGAGCATTATTGAATGGCATAGGTTCATAGAAACAGATACTTAAGGGGAAACATAGACCTGTTCAAACACAGCATAGTATAGGTTCATAGAAAGAGACCCCAGTGGAAGTACAGTATCAGTATCAGTATCAGTATCAGTAGCTCAAGGAGGCGTCACTGCGTTCGGTCAAATCCATATACGCTGCACCACATCTGCCAAGCTGATGCCTGACCAGCAGCGTAACCCAACGCGCTTAGTCAGGTCTTGAGAAAAAAAAACCAACCAAACAAATAAAAATTAATAAAATAACAACAACAAAAAAAAAAAAGAAAAAAAGAAAAAAAAGATAAATACATAAAAATACTACTACTACTACTACTACTACTACTAATAATAATAATAATAATCATAAGGCGCAAAATCTTGATGAAGTCAACTCTAAGTGCACAAAACAAACAAACAAACAACCCCCCCAAAAAAAACCCAGCAACAACAATAACAAACAAACAAACAAACAAACAAACCAGACTTGCTTAACTCACTCAGTACGACCAGTCCTCTCTTCTCCGCTACACAGACCCCTCGGATGTCCTGTGGGTGTCTGAATGACCCAACCTTTAGCTTCCGTCGTCAGAATTGTGGTATTCTTTGTCAACAATCACCTCTTCAGTATAAGAGCTTTCCACTTGCAAAATTTTGATGATGGTAATTGGGGTGAAACGCTGTTAACGTCGTCTCTTTCGCCGTTCGTATGGAGAGAGTTAAACACACAGCCGATTCATCCATCATTGATCTGTGGAAGTCCAGAGCCGTGGGAACATAAACTGACACAGCCCGAAGAAGACGAAGAAGAGTGCCTGTTTTTTTGTTGTTTTTTTTTTTTAATTACCGGCCGTTCTTCATTCACCAGGGATCGTCTTAAAAGGACGGCACATATCATAAAAAACAGAAGACAGATACAAGACAAGCGAACATGGAATCCAGGAACTTGACAGTGAACTTGTGGGAACACACACACGCACACACGCACACACACACACACACACACACACACACACACACAGAGGGAGGAGTAAGTGAGGGAAAGAGAGACAGAGACACAGAGAGAGAAACACACACACACAGGCAGGGAGGAGTGAGTGAGGAAGAGAGAGAGAGAGAAGAGAGAGAGAGACAGAGACAGGGAGGAGTGAAAGAGAGACAGAGACAGAGAGAGGCAGACAGAGACAGAGACAGGGGGGAGCGAGGGAGACAGACAGACAGACAGACAGAGACATAGATAGACAGACAGAGACAGAGAGACAGAGACAGGGAGGAGTGAGGGAGAGAGAGAGACAGAGGGGAGAGAAAGAGAGAGAAAGATGTAGAGAGAGGGACAGATAGAGTCAGAGAAAGAAAAGAAAGAGAGAGGTAGAACGAGAGACAAAAGAGAGTGACAGAGTGACAACACATGGGTGGAGAGAGAAAGAGACAGAGACAGACAGAGACAGAGACAGACAGG
The DNA here is from genome assembly GCF_041734735.1 of Babylonia areolata. Taxonomy (NCBI): domain Eukaryota; kingdom Metazoa; phylum Mollusca; class Gastropoda; order Neogastropoda; family Buccinidae; genus Babylonia; species Babylonia areolata. The sequence goes on from NC_134899.1 coordinate 15,877,245, forward strand.
AACAAAGAGAGAGAGAGACAGAGAGACAGAGACAGACAGACAGAGAAAGAGAGAGAGAGAAAGAGAGAGAGAGGCAGAGACTTTATAGTACATTAATAGAACGAATGCTTTGAAAGATCATGGACTGTTTTTCTCTCTCTCTCTGCTTCTTCTTTAATGTCTGAGCTGGGATTTAACCTTGGTTCCAAAGATAGCGTCCCTCTTCTGTCTCAGCTTTTGAAGTCCATGTGAGATTTTGCAGAATTACACCAACTGTTGTGTCTTTTTTTTTTCTTTTTTTTTTTTTTTTCTTTTTTTTTCAAAGGCTGTAAATAAACGACGGGAGATAAACTTACGATCCGAAATGCAAACGAATGAATGACAGTCTGTATAATAACACTGTATGGTCCAAACAGAAGACAGGAACGCGTTTCCTCTTCAAACAGTTGCTGATGCTTTCTTTCTTTCTTTCTTCCCCCCCCCCCTCCCCCCCACCGCCCCCCCCACCCCCCCACCCCCCAAGCAGATGCCCTGTAGCGCATGGTCTGACTCCTTGAAACTGAATCCGAAACTTTTTAAAAATCGTCAAAATAGGTCACATCAACCACACCCTTACTGCACACCCTCTCTCTCCCTCTCTCTCTCCTCTCTCTCTCTCTCTCTCTCTCTCTCTCTATATATATATATATAATTATATATAATTATTATATATATACATATAATTTTATATAACCCTCAACCCCCTCCTCCTGCGTGCAGGAAGGTTTTGATTATGGGCAAACACGATACGGACTGTTTACCCCCTCGGGGGGTAGATGGGTGGAGGGGAGGGAGAGGGGTGTGTGTGTATGTGGGTGGGGAGGGGTGGGTGGGGTGGGGGGTCAGTGGGGGGGTGGGGGGGGGGGGAGTCGGGGATGAAACCAGAGGGAATCACATCAACAACAACAACAACACTAAACTCCGTGTTGGTAGCCTGAAGGTGATGTTGTCCCCTGTCGATCGGTCTGCTGCAGATGGTGGCCGTCAAGCAACTCATGATCAAATACCAGCCGGCTCCACTTCGAGTCCTACATTATCATTTTAATGGTGAAGAAGGCGTACAGTTGTGTCTGTGTTAAAATCACAATATCTGATGGCAAAAACCAACAAACAACAACAACAACAACAACAAAAACAACAAAACAACAACAACAACAAAAACAACAACAAAAAACAAAACAAAAGAAAAAGGAAAAAAAGAACCCCAGTCTTGTTGCACTGAATCTCCATTATCTAATAAAGAAGGAAAGTGTAGAGTTTTTTTGTTTTTTTGTTTTTTTTTAACAGCAAAAAACAATACCGATTGCTGCTGGTGGAATCACTGAACATTGAATTGCAAACTGTACTCCAAAGAAATTTAACTTGAAAAAATAAGAGAAAAAAAAAATCAACACCTTTTAGTTCAGTTTGACATGCTTCGCAACTAAACAAAATCCTGCCTGCTCCTGGGGGAAAAGAAACAAAAACGATTGGAAAAAAACAAAACTCAACAAATATATTGTCCTTTAAAGGAATTCTGAATGGCAAAACTTTTCTCCTAAGCAATATCACTGGAAAAAGCAAATCAACTTTTCAGTTCGTCTTGATATGTTTCGCGGCAACTGAAACAAATTGTGTCTGCTCCTCAGGGATAAGAAACAACCCGAATTGAAAAACCAACAAGCAAAAACAGCGCACCTCCCCACCCCATCCCACCATCACCACCCCTTCCCATCCCCTCTACCACCCAGATTAAAAAAAAAAAAAAAAAAAAAAAGATAAAAG
>NC_134899.1:15891526-15894026 GCF_041734735.1 Babylonia areolata
CTTTTTTAAATCAAGCCATCAATGAAAATAATAATTAAAAAAAAATTTAAAGAGAATGGAAAAGAAAGAAAAAACAGAAGAAAAAATAGGAGAGAGAGAGAGAGAGAGGAGAGAGAGAGAGAGAGAGAGAGAGAGAGAGAGAGAGAGAGAGAGAGAAGAGAGATGAAGAGCAACAACAACAAAATGCATATATATATATATACAAGAATATTGTTTCACACACACACACACACACACACACACACACACACACACACACACACACACCACTGAATACAAATTCTCGGACACAATTGCACCATGCCCACCCCATCCACATGCACATGTTCCCCCATTTAGTGTGTGTGTGTGTGTGTGTGTGTGTGTGTGTGTGTGTGTGTGTGTGTGTGTGTGTGTGTGTGTGTGTGTCTGTGTGTCTGTGCACGATATCCACAAGACCGAAGGCAAGACAAGACGAGACGAGACGTGTTTATTTCTGTAAACCCCGTCGAGGCACACAGCACATGATTCTCGTCATGTCTGCGTGTGGAAATGCAGAGAGAGAAGAGAAGAGAGAGAGAGAGAGAGAGAGAGAGAGAGAGAGAGAGAGAGAGAGAGAGAGAGAGAGAGAGAGAGAGAGAGAGAGAGAGAGAGAGAGAGAGAGAGAGAGAGAGAGAGAGAGAGAGAGAGAACAATTTTCTTTTTCAGAGCCACTTGTCCACATCTATAATAGTTACCCTTCGTGAAAAGACGTTAAACAAAGAATGGTCGAAAGAAGGGATATGATAAACAGATCACACACACACACACACACACACACACACACACACACACACACACACACACACACACACACACACACACTTCTAAAATCACAATTATTGAGCCGATGGATGCCGAAATAGAAGAAAGAACGAACACATGTACACAATACGTTTTGCTTGAAGCACTCCTCAAACGTAGTCCTCACACGCAGCACACATAGTAACTTCCACAAGGCACGGAACTGTTGACCCCAGCAGCTTTCACTGACAGAACAACCGAATACCCAGCATCATAAACCCCTTTTCACGACATCAAAGTGATTTCTCCTCTTTCTCTCCTAAAGAAAGGATCATGATTATCTTTTCTCTGTCTAAATGCAATTATTGTGATGAGGGTTCACACTGATGTCATTGTGCGATTGATTATCTTATTTGTCGAGTAGATAAAACAGTGGCATCTTAGCCTGTTGTGTTAATGGAACAGATCCTTTTCTGAGGAAAAAAAAAAAAAAAAGAACCAACAATTTGCTGAATGATACATTGCAATATCGTTGTCTTTTCTTGTTAGGTTGAATGTTTAATAGAGAGGCACCCGCATTAGAATCTTTTTGCCCTTTTTCTTCTAACAATGGATTGACTCGTTTGCCGAACAATGAATTTTGGTTTCTCACAAATTGTTGTGCATTTGATTATATATATATATTATATTCTTTTACTGGCATTCTGTCGCACAATACAATCTCTTCTTCAAAAGGCTGTCCTGTCTCCACAGTCTGTCTATCGCTTGCCAGTGTTATTGATCCTTTCTGTTCTGTATCGGGGTGTTCAGTTCGGGTTTGAAAAAGAATGAAGCTATGATCGAGGCCGCAGCGTGATACTACAGATGCGTTCTCTGTCTCTCCGCCCCCCCCCCCCTGTCTCTGCAGTGTCTCTGTCTCTGTGCCGTCACCGTCTCCGTCTCTGTGCCTCTGTCTCTCTGTGTTTCCGTCTCTATTCTTCGCTGTGTCTGTCGCACTGTCTCTGTACCCCACTGTCTCTATGCCTCATTGTCTCTGTCTCTCTGTGTTTCTGTCTCTATGCTTCACTGTGTCTGTCGCACTGTCTCTATGGCTCTATATCCCCACTGTCTCTATGCCTCTATACGCCACAGTTTCTATGCATCATTGTCTCTGTCTCTCCGTGTTTCTGTCTCTATACCTCAGTGTGTCTGTTGCACCGTCTGTCTATGCCTCTATAACCCACTGTCTCTATGCCTCTATAACCCACTGTCTCTACGCCTGTATAACCCACTGTCTCTACGCCTGTGTAACCCACAGTCTCTCTGAGTCTATAACCCACTGTCTCTATGCCTCTATAACCCACTGTCTCTATGCCTCTATAACCCACAGTCTCTACGCCTGTATAACCCACTGTCTCTATGCCTCTATAACCCACTGTCTCTATGCCTCTATAACCCACTGTCTCTATGCCTCTATAACCCACTGTCTCTATGCCTCTATAACCCAGTCTCTATGCCTCTATAACCCACAGTCTCTACGCCTGTATAACCCACTGTCTCTCTGAGTCTATACCCCACTGTCTCTATGCCTCTATAACCCACTGTCTCTATGCCTCTATAACCCACTGTCTGTATGCCTCTATACCCCACTGTCTCTATGCCTGTATAACCCACTGTCTCTATGCCTCTATAACCCACTGTCTGTATGCCTCTATAACCCACTGTCTGTATGCCTCTATACCCCACTGTCTCTATGCCT
>NC_134899.1:15916526-15929026 GCF_041734735.1 Babylonia areolata
AGTGTGTGTGTGTGTGTGTGTGTGTGTGTGTGTGTGTGTGTGTGTGTGTGTGTGTGTGTGTGTGTGTGTGTGTGTAAGCACAACAGACATACACCTGGCAGTGAATGATACATAGATGTGGTTTGATAAATGTTTAGAGCATTTGTTTCATGGGGGACTTGCATTAACAACTCTTATGGCGTCACGCATTCTGCGTGAGTCGTTGAAGACCAGTAGGTTGGCTGCGAAAAGGCGTCTGGTCTAGTTCGTGTGTGTAGCAGTATTTGTAACCAGCTGAGCGCTTGGCTACACATACATCACATACAAACCAGTATACTCTTCTCACGATATAAAAGCATCGGCATCAGCTCACTCTCTTTCTTTCTCTTTGCCTTGTTCCCCAGCACCACCCTATCAGCCTCCATCCCTCCCCTCTCTGTTTTTCTCTCCTTCCTACTGTCTGTATCCATTTATCTCTCTCTCCCTTTACGGCTTTCCGAAGGGGGCCAAAGAAAAATAAACACAAGACTACGAAGAAGGAGGAGAAGATCGAGAGGAAAGGAAATTGTGTGTGTGTGTGTGTGTGTGTGTGTGTGTGTGTGTGTGTGTGTGTGTGTGTGTGTGTGTGTGTGTGTGTGTGTGTGTGTGTGTGTGTGTGTGTGTGTGTGTGTGTGTGTAAGCACAACAGACATACACCTGGCAGTGAATGATACATAGATGTGGTTTGATAAATGTTTAGAGCATTTGTTTCATGTGGGATTTGCATTAACAACTCTTTTGGCGTCACGCATTCTGCGCGAGTCGTTGAAGACCAGTAGGTTGGCTGCGAAAAGGCGTCTGCTCTAGTTCGTGTGTGTAGCAGTATTTGTAACCAGCTGAGCGCTTGGCTACACATACATCACATATAAACCAGTATACTCTTCTCACGATATAAAAGCATCGGCATCAGCTCACTCTCTTTCTTTCTCTTTGCCTTGTTCCCCAGCACGCCCCTATCAGCCTCCAACCCTCCCCTCTCTGTTTTTCTCCCCTTCCTACTGTCTGTATCCATTTATCTCTCTCTCCCTTTACGGCTTTCCGAAGGGGGCCAAAGAAAAATAAACACAAGACTACGAAGAAGGAGGAGAAGATCGAGAGGAAAGGAAATTGTGTGTGTGTGTGTGTGTGTGTGTGTGTGTGTGTGTGTGTGTGTGTGTGTGTGTGTGTGTGTGAGTGTGTGTGTGTGTGTGTGTGTGTGTGTGTGTGTGTGTGTGCGCGTGTGTGTGTTTGTGTGTGCGTGCGTGTGTGTGTATGTGTGTGTGTGCGTGTGTGTGTGTGTGTGTGCGCGCGCGCGCGTGTGCGTGTGTGTGTGTGTGTGTAAGCACAACAGACATACACCTGGCAGTGAATGATACATAGATGTAGTTTGATAAATGTTTAGAGCATTTATTTCACGTGGGATTTGCATTAACAACTCTTTTGGCGTCACGCATTCTGTGTGAGTCGTTGAAGACCAGTAGGTTGGCTGCGAAAAGGCGTCTGCTCTAGTTCGTGTGTGTAGCAGTATTTGTAACCAGCTGAGCGCTTGGCTACACATACATCACATATAAAACCAGTATACTCTTCTCACGATATAAAAGCATCGGCATCCGCTCACTCTCTTTCTTTCTCTTTGCCTTGTTCCCCAGCACCCCCCTATCAGCCTCCAACCCTCCCCTCTCTGTTTTTCTCTCCTTCCTACTGTCTGTATCCATTTATCTCTCTCTCCCTTTACGGCTTTCCGAAGGGGGCCAAAGAAAAATAAACACAAGACTACGAAGAAGGAGGAGAAGATCGAGAGGAAAGGAAATTGTGTGTGTGTGTGTGTGTGTGTGTGTGTGTGTGTGTGTGTGTGTGTGTGTGTGTGTGTGTGTGTGTGTGTGTGAGTGTGAGTGTGTGTGTGTGTGTGTGTGTGTGTGTCTGTGTGTGTGTGAGTGTGAGTGTGTGTGTGTGTGTGCGTGTGCGTGTGTGTGTTTGTGTGTGTTTGTGTGTGCGTGCGTGTGTGTGTATGTGTGTGTGTGTGTGTGTGTGTGTGTGTGCGCGCGCGCGCGTGTGTGTGTGTATATGTGTGTGTGTGTGTGTGTGTGTGTATGCGTGTGTGTGTTTGTCAGTGTGTGTGCTGTGTGAGAGAAAGTGTGTGTGTGGGGGGGGCGGGGGGGGGGGGAAGGAGGCGGGGCAAGAGAGAGATGGTGAAAGAGAAACAGAGAGAAAGAGAAAAATGAAGAGAAAGAGAGTGGGTGAGAGAGGTGGAAGGAGAGAGAAAGAGAGAGAGAGGGAGGAGGGGGCAACAACAACAAAAAAACAACAACAACGAAAAAAACAACGAAAGAAAGAAAAAGTGAAAGAGAGAGAGAGGGAGTGAATTGGAGAGAGAGTGACAGAGACAGAGAAGAAACAAAGAGACAGAGAGAGACAGGGGAGAGACAGAGAGACAGGGGAGAGACAAAAACAACAACAAAACAACAACAAAAAACAGAAACAAAAACAGACAGTGGCGACAGAGACTGAGACAAGAGATGTTGAAAGACAGAGGCAGAGAGAGAGAGAGAGACAGACAGATAGATATGGAAAACTCAGAAACTGACCGAAACGGAAATACACAGATACTGACAGAGAGAGACAGCGACAATGGCAGACAGAAAAAATGAAAGGACTGACAAACAGAGACAGAGAGAAACAGAGACAGAGACAGAAAGAGAGAGGGACGGACAGAGAGACAGACAGACAGAGAATCAGATAGACAGACAGTCAAACAGTCACACAAACGGAGAGAGAGAGAAAGAGAGAGAGGGACACACACACTCACACACACACACACACACACACACACACACAGAGAAAGAGAGAGAGGGACACACACACACACACACACACACACACACACACACACACACACACGACACACACACACACACACACACACACACACACACAGATGGTAAAGCCATAGAAGAGGCATCATCCAATAAAAAATAAAACCCCGTGTCTTCAAGCAATGAAATCAGGCAGCATCAAAAGCGCACGGTCGGTCAATGGCAGACACTCAGGCAGCGAGGGAACATAACAAGGCTACGTTTTCTTTCTTTCTTTTTCTTTTCTTTCTTTCTTTCTTTCTTTCTTTCTTTCTTTCTTTCTTTCTTTTCTTTTCTTTCTTTCTTTCTTTTCTTTCTTTTTTCCAGGCTTTCCTTTCTTTCTTTCTTTTATTTTTTCTCTCTTTCGTATATTTTCTTTTCTTTTCCTTTCATTCTTTTCTTTTTTTCTTTTTTCTTTTTCCTTCAACCCCTCTTTTCCCCTATCTTTTTTTCTTTTTTCTTCCCCTCCTTTCTTCTTCTTTTTATTCCTTTCATTTGTATTTTGCTTTTCTTTTCTTACTTTATTCATTAAAAAAAAATCTTTTTCTTTTCCTTTCCTTTAATTTTTCTTTTCTTTCTTTTTTTTCTTGCTGTTTCACTATTCACTTGTTTGTGTGTGTGTGTGTGTGTGTGTGTGTGTGTGTGGTTATGACGAGGAGACGAGAGCAAAGTGAACACAACTTAGTGCCCTTATCTAGCCGTTTGATGGGAGTGTGTCTTATGCTACAGACATGCCTAGTGATGTTATTTGGCAGTGTAATGGGTGTATTTTGCACATAACACACAACCGATGTGTGGCTATGTTTGGGTGTGTTGTTGTTGTTGTTGTTTTTGTTGTTGAAGTATGGAACACAACGCTAACACATGAACAAGTGAAAGGTGCTTTATTCAAAACACAAGCGAGTGTTGGAAATCATTTCCTATTTCATTGTACCGAATTAACTCATTTGTCTCTTGAGACATTTTTGACTCACTTGTGTAAACAAAGTGAGTCTATGTTTTAACCCGGTGTTCGGGTGTGTGTGTGTGTGTGTGTGTGTGTGTGTGTGTGTGTGTGTGTGTGTGTGTGTGTGTGTGTGTGTCGTGTGTCGTGTGTCCGTGGTAAACTTTAACATTGACATTTTCTCTGCAAATACTTTGTCAGTTGACACCAAATTTGGCATAAAAATAGGAAAAAATCAGTTCTTTCCAGTCATCTTGTTTAAAACAATATTGCACATCTGGGATGGGCACAAAAAAAAAATAAAAAAGAAGCCTAATTATATGCAAACTGCATTTACTGTTATATTTATATTTTTTGTATTCTCTAAACTTGGCACTTTGGCCTCTTATTCTGACACAACGACAAGAGGAGTCATTATTATCATTTTTTGTTCAAACAGGAACTTCTTTTGCTAAGCATGGAATTTTTATTTATTTTGGAAACGTTTTTGGTGCAGGTAGTAAAAAAAAAAAAGGGAAATTACTATGTAATTAATGCTAGGGGACTTAATTTGTCACAAGTGAGTCTTGAAGGCCTTGCCTCTCTTGTTTCCTTTTGAGTTTCTGTGAAACTCAGGATACATGACATGCGGCCAAGTACTAAAAAACCAAGAGCGTTGCCATCGATGCGACGTAATCAGGGCATCGTGCCATGGACAGACTGGACCATAAGACCGCTGAAGATGAGTTTTGGCGTCTGTACGGCAACAGTATATAGCTGAGGGGGGGGGGGGGGGGGAAGGGGGAAACAGAGCTGCAGTCAGCGTGGGGGGGGGGGGGGAGGGGGGAAGAGAGAGAGAGAGAGAGAGAGAGAGAGAGAGAGAGAGAGAGAGAGAATTGCTGCAGTGCGTTTACAAAAGAAAAGATTACTGCAATGAAATCAGGAAAGAAGAATGAGGCGAATTCAGGAAGAATAACTGCAATGATTTTTTATTTTTTTTAATTATTTTTTTAAAAAGAGGAAGCAAAACGGAAATGGATATTATACCAATGAAAATAGATTAACGTCAACAAAAGCCATAAAAATGACAGCCAGAACGCATCCGAGTGGTGACATTCTTTCGCAGCGAGTGAACAGTTCAGTAAGAGTAGATGGGGGGGGAAACCCGTTTTATTGTCGATGTTGGCCATGTCATCGGTTTGTTTCGTTGCAGAGTACTGTGGTAACTTTGTCTTCGTTATAATCTTAATAATTGTTGTTGTTTTTTTGTTGTATTTTGTTGTTGTTGTTGTTTTGTTGTTGTTTTTTTCTCGAGGCCTAACTAAGCGCGTTGGGTTACGCTGCTGGTCAGGCATCTGCTTGGCAGATGTGGTGTAGCGTATATGGAATTGACCGAACGCAGTGACGCCTCCTTGAGCTACTGATACTGATACGTGTGTGTGTGTTTCTTTGTCTGTTTATCTGTCTGTTCCTCTGTCAATCTGGCAACTTGTCTGTCTCTCTGTCTGTTTATCTGTCTCTGTCTCTGTCTGTCTGTCTCTCTCTCTGAGTTTGTGTGTGTGTGTGTGAGGGGGGGGGTTATATTCCTATTAGTGCAGTAATCGTGATTCTCTCTCTCTCTTTCCCTCTGTCTCTCTTTCTTTCTCTTTTTCTCTGTCTGTCTGTCTTTCTGTGTCTGTCTTTCTCCCTCTCTCTCATTCTGTTTCTCACTCTGTCATCCTGTCTGTTTTTTTTCTGTCTGTCTCTCCACATCCCCCTCCCTCTCTCTCTCCCAATATAGGTTTACATTTCCCTGTAAATCTAAGTGTATGAGACCGACTGAAAACAGGTACTACCCCCAACCACCATCCCCCCGACCCTACCTCGCATAACAATGTAAATTGGACAATACACGATGGCATCGCAAGAATACAATTATTGTAGGTATGGGTAATTGCGAACGAGCCAGTAGAAGCGACCAGCTCAACGTGTGTACTGTAACGATTACAGTACAAGTCTAAATTCAAACGATGATGTACATATAGGCAATTAAAACAGAACCAGGTCTTTAACTCATTAGACATAACATGTTATTGGAACATTGCACCAGACAGTTGTATTGTTGGTTTTGATCACACATGCACACAAACACACATTTAAACACCCACACACCCACACCGCACACAAACATACCCTTTTGAGAGTGCTCAGTAACTGTGCAGCATCGTTAGCAAATAGACTCACGTCAAAATAGCCTATGGTCTGATTGCAAAACGACAATATTTTGCAGATTCCTGTCAAAACTGACGTTCTGATCTGTCACCAGTATGCTTTCTTAACTTCTCCCAGCATTGGAAATGCGCATTCAACATATCCAATCAAATAAAACTATTCTAAACTGTGTCGAAGTTCAAGTCCTACAACTTGCTTCCCTTCATTTCAGGATTTTGAGAGTATGTTTGTAACTTTGGTCGGCAGTGATGCGCAAAGAGAAGAAAGAGCCCGGAAATAGCCAGAAATAGCTGATGTTTGACTGGTTCTTGGAAATGGATATTCATTAAAGTATTAGGAAAAGGTCGAAGCAGACGTTAAATTGTGAAATGCAACCACTAAGAACGCTTCGAAGTGGGGCGGTATACGAATCGTTCGCAATTACACGCTGTTCGCAATTACCCATACTTACCCTTTCGGTTAACTCACTCAGTACGGCCAGTCCTCTCTTCTCCTCTACACAGACCCCTCGGATGTCCAGTGGGTGTCTGAATGACCCAACCTTTAGCTTCCGTCGTCAGAATTGTGGTATTCTTTGTCAACATTCACCTCTTCAGTATAAGAGCGTTCCGCTTGCAATATTTTGATGATGGTAATTGGGGTGAAATGCTGTTAACGTCGTCTCTTTCGCCGTTCGTATGGAGAGAGTTAACGTATCGACCCGCCTTGTTGTAAAGACTCGCCCTTGTGTCTATACAGGACAAGGAGAAAACATGCAATCACGCGATGCATTATTAAATAACGAACAAACAAGAACAACAACAACAACAACTGTAAATTAGATAAATACCTCCCAAACATTCACTCACTTGAAAGTTATATTCTTTCAAGATATAGAACAGAAGAATGTAATGCTATAGGTGCATGTGAAACATACAGCTTCAAGACAAAATGGTTGCCTTATTTACCTTTAATAGGAAACAATATATAGAATCATGCTTGTTTGTTGCTGTTGTTCTTGTTGATTTCTTGTTTGTTTGTTTTTCTTTTTGTTTTGTTGTTGTTGTTGTTGTTTGTTTTGCTTTTTCGTTTTGTTTGTTTGTTTGTTTGTTTTTTTTTTTGTTTTTTTTTCCAATAAGCAAATTATAAGTATGAACATGAGAAATATTGTGCAGACTCAAAAAAAAAAAAAAAAAAAAAAAAAGGAACAACAACAACGTCAACAAAAATCCTGCCAGAGAGAGCAGGCAGACGGGGACTGTCAGAGACAAAGCAGGAAGTAGACAGACAGACAGACAGACAAACAGATATGCATTGCATTGTATTGCATTGTGCGGTGTTGTGTTGTGTTGTGTTGTTTTGGCAATCGGACTGTATTGCATTAATTTTCGTGTCACAGCTGATTTTAATTTTCTCTGTGTGAAATCCCGGCACTGGGGGGGGGGGGGGGGGGGAATGCGTCGCTACAGTACAGAGCCACCCACACAAATAAATAGATACAGAGAGAGAGAGAGAGGGGGAGAGGGGGGAGAGAGGGAGGAGAGGGAGGGAGAGAGAGGAGGGGAGAGAGGGAAAGAGAGAGAGAGGAGAGGGAGAGAGGAGGGGAGAGAGAGGGGGAGAGAGAGAGAGAGAGGAGAGGGAGAGAGGAGGGGAGAGAGTGAGGGAGAGAGAGGTGGAGAGAGGGAGAGAGGAGGGGAGAGAGGGAGAGAGGAGGGGAGAGAGGGAGAGAGGAGGGGAGATAGTGACGGAGAGAGAGAGGGAGAGAGAGAGGGGAGATAGTGAGAGAGAGAGAGGTGGAGAGAGGGAGAGAGGAAGGGAGAGAGGGAGAGAGGAGGGGAGAGAGGGAGAGAGGAGGGGAGATAGTGAGAGAGAGAGGTGGAGAGAGGGAGAGAGGAGGGGAGAGAGGGAGAGAGGAGGGGAGAGAGGGATGATGAGGGTTGGAGGGGGAGAGAGGAGGGAGTTTGAGGAGGAGGTGGGGAGAGGAGGGGAGTGTAGGGATGAGAGAGAGGGTAGAACGGAGTGGAGATTTATGAGAGAAGGTGAGAGGGGAGAAGGGTGGGATGTGGGAGTGGTGGTGATGGCTCGGATGCTATCTGAGACGGATTAGTCTCTGGAGAGTGGAGGGATTGTCAGTGCTTCTGATTGATGTAGATGAGGTCGAGAGGGTCAGAGGGGATGCGACTGAGGATATATTAGGAGTCGAAGATGCGGGAGCTATATGTGCGATGATGCTTCATCGAATGGGTAGGGACTAGAGTTGACGGATGAGCTTCTTGGAGTGGCTGATGAGTCTCGTAGAGAGGTGACTGTATCTTCGATCTTGCTAGTCTCTTGGTTGGCATATCGGCTGCAGTTGGGTCAGAGTAGTGCAGTAGTGATTGCGGGAGATTTGATGAGCTCGGAGATGACGTATCGTTGGATAATTCCTGTCTTCGAGCGCTCCTTTTGCTGCTCATGATTGCTCGATCTTGCGACTTCCAGCTCCCGCCCCCCCGCCCCCCGCACGCACCCATCAATCCTCGAGCTGACGAGGAAGACGACGCCCCCGGCCGACAATTGCGGGACGAGAGTGACAGGAGGAGAACAACACACACACACACACACACACACACACACACACACACACAAGCAGACAGGTTGATACAGAGAGACAGATAGCTCTCTAAAAAAAAAGAAAAAGAAAAAAAGAAAAGACGGACGGACAAACAGAGACAGACACAGAGAGAGGCTGATACAGAGACAATGAGATAGACACAGAGACAGAGAGATAGAGAGACAGACAGAAAAAAAACAGAGACAGACACACAGACAGTGAGAGACAAACGCACAGACACACACACACACACACACACACACACACACACACACACACAGAGACGGACAGACAAACAGACAGACAGAAGACAGACAAACACACACACACAGACGGACAGACAAACAGACAGACAGAAGACAGACAGAAAAAACACACACACACACACAGAGACGGACAGACAAACAGACAGACAGAAGACAGACAAACACACACACACACACACACACACACACACACACACACACACACACACACACACACACACACACACACACACACACACACACACACACGAACAGAGGGAAATCCTGTCACCACTGCATGCACAGTTCAGGGCTTGTATCGGAGCCGCTACTGACTACTACCGGGAGACTTGACTTTCCCTTGGAAAAGCCGGCTAGCTTGCCATGGCGTGCTGCTTACTGCTTGCTGCCTGCTGCAGCCAGCTAGGTGGCTGCTTGTGGTGCTGACTGCAGCGATGCCAGATCCGTCAGATGTGGCAGCAGAGCGCGATGTCCATCAGTCCCACCCCAGGCATCTCAACTCACACCGGTCGCAAGCCTCCACAGTTTAGGAGCAGGGAGCAACCGACAGAAGGGGCCTTCACCGGCAACACAGCATATCGCCAACATCGGCTTCGGATCGTCTCTCGGATCGCTGCTGTCTTGTCTTGTGTAGGTGTTTTTTTTTTTTGTTTTTTTGTTTTTTTCAGTTTTGCAAAGTGGGCTGTTGTTGTGCGCGGTGCTATCTGTGCGAACAAAAGTCGATGACAATAAGTTGTGTGACTAATTTTTTTTTTTTTTTGCGTGTGTATGTGTGTTTTTTTTGTTTTTTGGTTTTCTTTTCTTCTGATGGGTTCTTGGCTGGTGGGGTATGTATTGTTTGTGTTTGTGTTTTAAAACGCTTTTGTGCTTTTTTTTGTATTTGTTATCATTTTTGTTTATTTATTTATTTTTTGGGTGGAGTGGGTGGGGGTTGGGATGTTGGGATGGGGTTAGATGAAACTGTATACTAATTAGCAAGTGTTTTTTTTATGATTTATATATATATATATATATATATATATATAATCATATATATATCTATATCTATCTATCTATCTATATATATATATATTGGATCTTTTGTGAGTGTGTGTGCTTTGATTGTTGTGTGAGTCTTGAGACATTATTATGTGATCGGAGATAAGATATCATGATGACTCTATGACTGTTATGAATAATGTGATCTTGTTGTAGACCAATATGCTATATGCCAGCAATGATGTGCACTGTTCTGCTTTTGTATAATTGTGTATGTATCACGGACTTTGACTACAATCAATTCATCATACGGAGATAATACCAGTGTTCTGATTCTGATTTTATTTCTTATTTAGAAAAAAAGAAGTGAATATGATATTAAATCATGCTAAAATCAGTATCGGCTCATTACGGATGGGGTTTCGAGTTTATACAACCAACGCCGAACATCATGTCGTAATGCTCAGGTTTGAAATGGCTTTAAATGGTTACTCCGGCTAAACAGGTTGATGTTTTTTTAAGTGACCAGTTTCTAAAAGACTGTAACTGTCTTCAGTCTCATGACAACAAAAGCACTTTACGTTTTCTTCACATTTTTTGCCTTAAAACAGTGATAAGGTTGAGATTTAGATATGAGAATAAATCGTAACGTAAAAATCAGCAATATACGTAAAACGTAGTAATTTCTCGTACTTATAGAAATTTGATAGCCATGCTCTCGTCATTTACTTTTGAATTAGCTGTTTCTAGTATGCAATTGAAATTGTTGCATCTTTGGAGGGGAGATAGTGAAATCTTTATGCTGTAGCTTCCTTGCTTTTTTCTGTTTTGCTCCACATCTGGTTATTGTACTTTTTGCATGCACGCGAATGACTCCCCCCCCCAACTCCCCCCCCTCCCCACCCCTCTCTCTCTCTGTTCGTCTCTGTATCTTTTTCCCTTTTGTCTCTCTGTCTTTGTCTGGTCTCTCTATGTCTCTGTCTTTATCTCTATCTGTCTCTCTGTCTCTGGTCTCTCGTCTGTATGTCTCTGTTTCTCTGTCTTTATCTCTATCTGTCTCTCTGTCTCTGTTTATTTTTTGCCTCTGTCTGTTTTTTGTTGTTGTTTTTTGTATGGGTGTCTGTCTATCCTGTCTATGCAATATTCCTTGTGACCCTGGTACACTTGGTAATAAAGACATATTCTGTTCTATCTGGTGAAAGAACCGAATTATACAGAACGCTTTCACATTTTTGTCTCGCATGTTGTGAAAACATATTTGTTTCTCAAAAAGCATATGAACATATAAAACATGTAACACCAAGGTTTATACTGGGAATTCTGATTTGGCTGTATATCGGTATGATAAGTACAAAGAGGCCAAAGACTTTGAATTGATATGATATAATATGTGAAAATGTTCAAAAGAAGATACAGTCCTATTGGTTCTTAGTTTTGAAACCGTGAAATAAATCAGAAGTCCAATTTGTTCCTAGATTTGAAGCACTGAAATAAATCAGAATAACATTTATTCGACCCGGATATTATCGTCGAAATCATCTCTTCAAACTGGTTTTGTTGTTGTCTTGTCTTGACACTAACGTTGTGAGATACCCCTCTCTGCATTTCTACAAAGCCTTGAAATATAGGATGAATCTTTTTTCTTTTCTTTTTTTTAAATTACCAATGTTCCCAGTTAACCAGATATTTTATTAGTTGCATTTCTTGGTCTCCATGTTCATAATCTCTCTTTGTATGTCTCTCTCTCCTCTCTCTCCTCATCTCTCTCCCTCTCCTCTCCCCCTCTCCCCCATCTCTCTCCCTCCCCCTGTCCTCTCCCCATCTCTCTCCCCCTGTCCTCTCCCCATCTCTTTCCCTCTCCTCTCCCTCTCTCTCTTCCCATCTCTCTCCCTCTCCCCTCCCTCTCCCCATCTCTCTATCCCTCTCCTCTCCCCACCTCTCTCTGTGTCTGTGCATTTCTTCTTCTTCAGTAGTAGTAGTAGTAGTAATAGTAGCAGTAGTAGTACCTTTTGTTGTTGTTATTGTTGTTCTTCTTCTTCTTATCCTCCTCCTCTTTTTCTTCCTATCTTCCCCCCCTCCTCCTCCTCCTCTTCTTCTTCCTATCCTCCTCCTCCTTCTTCTTCCTATCTTCCCCTCTCCTCCTCCTCCTCCTCCTCTTCTTCTTCCTATCCTCCCCCCTTCTCCTCTTCTTCTTCCTATCTTCCCCCCCTCCTCCTCCTCCTCTTCTTCTTCCTATCCTCCTCCTCCTTCTTCCTATCTTCCCCTCTTCTCCTCCTCCTCCTCCTCTTCTTCTTCTTCCCATCCTCCCCCCTTCTCCTCTTCTTCTTCCTATCTTCCCCCCCTCCTCCTCCTCCTCTTCTTCTTCCCATCCTCCCCCCTCCTCCTCCTCCTCTTCTTCTTCTTCCCATCCTCCCCCCTTCTCCTCTTCTTCTTCTTCCCATCCTCCCCCCCTCCTCCTCCTCTTCTTCTTCCCATCCTCCCCCCTTCTCCTCTTCTTCTTCCTATCTCCCCCCCCTCCTCCTCCTCCTCTTCTTCTTCTTCCCATCTTCCCCCCTCCTCCTCCTCCTCCTCTTCTTCTGCCTATCTTCCCCCTCCTCCTCTTCTTCTTCTTCCCATCTTCCCCCTCCTCCTCCTCTTCTTCCCATCCTCCCCCCTTCTCCTCTTCTTCTTCCTATCTTCCCCCTCCTCCTCCTCCTCCTCTT
>NC_134899.1:15936526-15961526 GCF_041734735.1 Babylonia areolata
CGCAATAACAGAGTGGTTAAAGCGTTGGACTTTCAATCTGAGGGTCCCGGGTTCGAATCTCGGTAACGGCGCCTGGTGGGTAAAGGGTGGAGTTTTTTCCTATCTCCCAGGCCAACACATATGCAGACCTGCTAGTGCCTGAACCCCCTTTGTGTGTATACGAACGCAGAAGATCAAATACGCACGTTAAAGATCCTGTAATCCATGTCAGCGTTCGACGGGTAATGGAAACAAGAACATACCCAGCATGCACACCCCCGAAAACAGAGTATGGCTGCCTACTTGGCGGGTCATACAGGTAAAAGCCCACTCCTGTACATACGAATGACTGTGGGTGTTGCCGCCCAGGAGCGAAGAAGAAGAAGAATCAGTTTCAGTTTCTCAAGGAAGCGTCACTTCGTTCGGACAAATCTATATAAGCGACACCACATCTGATGCCTGACCAGTACCGTGTGCCAGCGTGCTGGTCAAGCCTTGAATGTATGCATGTATTATTTGTGTATCTGACAGAGCGGATTTTTTTCTTCAGAATTTTGTCAGAGGACAACACTTTTGTTGCCGTGGGTTCTTTTTCAGTGAGCCAAGTGCGTGCTGCCCACGGGACCCCGGTTTGTCGTCTCATCCGAATGACTGGACGCTCAGTTTGATGTTCCCAGTCAAACATGGGAGAAGGGGCGTGACCAGGTTTCGAACCCTGACCCTTACGGACACTGTACAGGTAGATGAGCGTCTTAACCATTCTGCTCCCTTCATCCCGAGTAACGGTTATGGTACTTGATTGCACTTGGTTACTGTTGTATATATGACAACAGTCAATCGAACATTGTTTTCTTACTTACTTACTTATGCCCATCGCTCCCAGTGGAGCATAGGCCATCGACGACCCCTCGACATCGCACTCTGTTCTGGGCTGTTCTGGCCATTCCATTCCAGTCGGTCCCTTGCTGCTTCAGCTCTGCCTCGGTGTCTCGCCTCCAGCTGTTGCGAGGCCGGCCTCTCTTCCTCTTTCCCTGCGGGTTCCAGGTCAGGGCTTGGCGTGTGATGCTGGACGCTGGCTTCCTGACGGTGTGTCCGATCCAGCCCCACTTCCTCCGCAGTATCTGCTTGGCCACTGGTTCCTGTCCCGCTCGCTCCCACAGATCTTCGTTTCGGATCTTCTCCTGCCATCTGATCTTGTAGATGCGCCTCAGACAGGTGTTGAAGAATGTCTGAATCTTCTGCTGCATCGTCTGTGTTGTCCGCCATGTCTCGCATCCGTAGAGCAGAATTGACTTCACATTGGAGTTGAAGATGCGGAGTTTGATTTTCATACTGATTGCTCCAGATGCCCAGATGTTCTTGAGCATGATGAAAGCTGTTCTTGCCTTGCCGATTCTGGCTGTGACGTCTCGGTCCGTGCCTCCCTGTCGGTCAACCACGCTTCCCAAGTTGTTTTCGTTAACACAGAAACAGTATCTCCCGACCTGCTCCACCATTAGATATCCATGTAAAAAATGTAAACATGTCGAGACAGTGTTTCATAGAAATAGTCCAGTTGTAATGTGAACAGTGGTTATCTGAGGCGCCATAGTGAAAATGAATATTGTCGACTTCGAAAGTAGGTTCCGACCATAATTAGTGTGTAGGAAGGAAGGAATTTTTGTTTAATGTCCCGTCACACATATCGGTGATTGAAGACATTTTGTAAAAGTATTTATGAATACATCTGAGTATTATCGGTTAGAAGGGGTGGGAGATGTGGATGAATGGAGGGTTTGGGGAAACTGGGCAAATGAGGGTAAAAATGTGGGTGAAATTTGAAAGAAAAACAAAACAAACAAACAAACACAAAAAAACCCCTCTAAATACAGTTACAGGAAATTACTTAAAGGACTTCGTAAAAGAGAAGTCGTTAAACTGACAAGCGAAACAACTGATAATGAATGCAAAAAGTCAAAAACATCAACGTTCTCAGTCACTTGTGAAGACACACTTTCGTGTACAAAAGGCTTTATCAAGCTACAGTGAAAAATTATATGCTCAATTGTCAGGTTATCAAAGCATATACACTTGACATTAGAACAATACTTGTTCTAATTAGTGTGTGTGTGTGTGTGTGTGTGTGTGTGTGTGTGTGTGTGTGTGTGTGTGTGTGTGTGTGTGTGTGTGTGTGTGTGTGTGTGTGTGTGTGTGTGTGTGTGTGTGTGTGCGTGTGTGTGTGTGTGTGTTTTACAGGCCCAAGACTATACTTTTGAAGATCTTATTATGCCTATGGTGTTTGAGTATCAATACTGGTCAGATCGTGCATATGTGTGTGTGTGTGTGTGTGTGTGTGTGTGTGTGTGTGTGTGTGTGTGTGTGCCGTTGTGTGTGTGTGTGTGTGTGTGTGTGTGTGTGTGTGTGTGCCGTTGTGTGTGTGTGTGTGTGTGTGTGTGTGTGTGTGTGTGTGTATGTGTGTAAGTGTACGTCTGTGTGCATGCACGTGTATGTATGTATGTGAGTGTTTGTTTATGTGCGCATATGATCATTTTGTGCATGTGTTTGCGTGTTCGAGCATCGCGCGCACGCCTGTTTGCAAACGTGTAGGAGCAATAATGTTCTCTTCCACCTGACGTCCTTAGCTAACAGAACCCCCAACCGATGCTGTAAGACCTGGCCATGGACATAGAATATAGTGATGTAAACATATATTATCTCAGTGGACCTGGCACAGCAACATATATACATCCACAGCATCTTCACAAGTGTTCCCGTCCTTCCATGTTCGCCTGACTTGAGAACCCAAGGTTACTATGGTTGACTGGTTTCTTTTTTGTTTGTTTGTTTTTTTGGTGTGTTTTTTTTTCTCTTCTTTTTGATATACCTTTAACCACACGAACATGAACATATGGCTTGACCCCAACTCGTCTTACCTTTTCTTTTTTTGCAGGATAGGTTCCAGACATCTCAGCAACCCGCACCTGGCATTCCGCGTCTCCGTCCTTCCTCCGTTCGTTCAGCTAAGAGGCTGCACAGTGGGGGTGGGGGTGGGGGGAACTCTTGCTTCTTGCCGCGGGACACTGACTTCCAGCAGAACAGGCCGCTGAAGGAACGCCGGCAGCTGTCAGACCTGTCAATGGAGCCGTAAACCAGGACGAGGGAGAAAGTCTGCCACTTCATCATCGACTGCTCGGCTCAGCTCCCGTCTCATATCTGTTGTGTTTACGCGGTATGCGAAGTATGGCAATAAAGTGAAAACAAAACAAAACAAAACAAAAACAAAAGAAACAAACAAACAAAACAAAAACAACAACAAAAAACAAGCAAACAAAAACAAAACAAAAAAACAACCAACCCCTGCCAGGTTGGCAACTAACTCTTCCGAGGGGTTGGAAGATACGTACGGTTGTCGGTGGCTGGTTGTGTGACTCTCTCTCTCTCTGTGAGCTGAGTGGGGGATGTCATAAACTGAGCTGCTTGTTATCGTCCCGCATTTTTGTGTGTCAGAAGAAGAAGAAGAAGAAGAAGAAAGCCAAAACACTGCTTCTGCACACAATACTCTTCTGGCTGCATTTATATCGGCCTAGTTTGCGGTTAGAGAGAGAGAGAGAGAGACGATAGTGCACACTCTTAGCTTGTGATAAAAAATACCAAAAAATACGGTGCAGCCAAACTAGACATGGCATTGTTGAAACAGTCTGTGGTCACTGAAAAAACATAACGTGTCTGAAGAAGAGATGACAGTTCAGACTGAATCTATGCTCTGAATGCAGTGTGTGTAACTGTCGGTTGGGAGTGAAGCGGATCGTGTGCCCACATGCTCACCATAACTGTCGCTGAATAAAGCCCCATGATCACATCCAGACGCAGACTGCACACATGCACACCATAACTGTCGCTGAGTAAAGCCCCATGATCACACTCAAGCATTTAGTGCAGAGGAAGCTTTGTCCACAACTGTTCACGAAATTGTGGAACACTGCAATATCTGATAAGTCTCAAGAACAACAGCTCAGTACGTGTGCGTATGCGAGGTTATATTTACTGTCCTAGCTTTCATCCGCGATCAACAGATATAGGTGGTTGTTCTTTTTTTCTTCTGAATCTAGCCCAAGAGTGTGAATTGTCAAAACGTTTTATGGCTTCGTGTGGAGTCCTTACAACTAGCAGTAATGATGTTGTAATTGCGTAATTCCGTATCGCAATGAACGCCTTTGTACATAGCAATGTCAGTTACTCCAACAGGTCTTCATTGTGCAGGGCTTCACCTTTTCTTTCCTGACTTGATCTGAAATACTGAAATACAAATTATGGCCACGACAAGCATGAGTATTTTAAACCTGACATTTGGTTTTACTTTCCTGTCTATAGAAAAGACTAAACCCTGGGTTCTACCGAGTCGCATCGGCCCTAGTCTGATAGCATAGAAAGACATGGAAATAGAGACATAAATAAACATAGAAATAAAGGTAGGAAGATGGAAAGAAAAGTCGAGTAAATAATCATAGTCTGATAAAAATCACATATCGTTATTTTGCTAATGTTGTTGGTCTTTCCAAGCTCTACTCAGTCTTACATGTCACTTTTTAATCAGTCTTATTTTTGTTGAGTGACATATTATCAATAGTTATATATCTAGGCCTTCAAATAAAGAGTGACATTTACATGAAAGTGACTGCGGTGCTGGCTCTAAAAAAGATATGACTTGAATATCGTCTGATGCGATCCAACTCCATTTTCCTTCCTATTATCGTATTGAAACTCACCAGCTTGCCATCACCTTTGAAGTTTCCTATAACTTTGCTGACATGATCTGTGATCCAAAGCGGCAGTGAATGTGTTCTTCAAGTAAACTCTGACCGTCACAGCTTATGGGAACTCACTTATCATCTTTACCTGGCAACAAACATGAATAATAACAAATTAAAAGAAGCGTAAATCTCAGCAAAATGAAACTGATCTTGATACCTACATTCGTCTCGTTGCTTGAATGATTTCGAAGACAGAAAATAAATCATACAGAGGCCGTAGCTTCCATGTGGGAATGTCGTTGCTCATCGTCAGAACAACAGAATAGAAATACAGTGCTTCACAAGGAGTGGTTTCCGGGACAGAAGAGAAGTTTGAGAATTGACGACACGGAAGTTTACTGCTCATTTTGAGCATCCTGTTCATGTCAGTCCATGAACACCAACACCGAGCAATGGACAACGTTGACAACATTCAACATTCCAGTCATTCACAATCCTACAAAACAAAGTCGAACCAATGCCATGTGTAGCAAAGTGTAAGTAAGAATGGTCAGTCACATCATGGCTCCCGCCATACCCCTCAAGAGGTCGAGATTCAATCAATTATTAACATCAGCATAGTGGCCACAACATTGACCAACAACAACAACAGCAACAACAACAAAAACAAAACAACAAAACAACAAAAAACAAAAAAACAAGATCCGCTGCAACCCCCAACTTCATCACGTGAGAACCACCACCACCAGAGCCCTAACCTCCGTAACACCCACCCCCCTCGCCCCCCCTCCTACACACATACAACCTCTCCTCTCTGCCAACAACGTTCACCCCCCCGTCCCTCCCACCACCACCACCATCATAACACCCCCACCATGGCCATCAACAACAGCAGCAGTACGGCCGTGGAGACTCCGGGCCCAGGCAGCACCCACCTGGAGGCATACTCCGTGGTGCTGTCGGCAGCGTCCCTCCTGCTGGCCACGCTGCTGGGAGGCGGCGGAAGTCTCTCCATCCTTCTGGCGCTCCTCCGCCGTCTCCGAACCCGAGACCGAAGCCGAAGCCGCGGAGCTCCCCGCAACCAGTGCAGCTACACCCTCCTGCTTGTTTTCTTCTTCCTCTGCAGGCGGCCTTGACGTGCTGTGGTCGCCCCTGGAGCTGTTCCACATGCTGGTCTTCCACCACACCCTTCTCCACCCTGCGGAAGACTTCGGCGTGGCCACCTTCGCTGTGTACGTGTTCCTCTGCGCGGGGCTGGGGTTCCTCATCGCGGCGTTCAGCGCCGAGAACGTGCTGAGACTTTCTGGGCGTTTCCGCGGGACCGTGTCCCGAGCGTGGCCTGCCGCGGTGTGCGTGACCCTGTTGCTGGTGTCCCTGCTCACGACCTTGGCCTTCCTGTCGGCCTCGCTTACCGACCTCCGGGAAGAGACCCCCTCCTCAACCTTCCCCTCTGCTTACCTCCACCTGGACTCTCCGTCCTCGGTGGCGCGCGTGTCCATCCTGGGCCTGTTGGTGGTCCTGGTGGTGGCAGCGGTGGTGGTGTTGATGGTGGTGGCCGTGGTAGTGGTGGTGGTGGTGAAGAGGAGGAAGAAGAAGGAGCAGCAGAAGGGGGAGGTGAAGAACTCTGACAGTTACCCGTCGTCCACCGGTGGCTGCAACAACGAGCCTCACCCTCCTTCCCTGCCCCTGCACTTCCTCCTCAGGCAGGCGGAAGGGGCTGCGTCCAGCGAGGCGGTGGACACTGGGGCTGCTTCACCCCTCTCCCTGGACGTCACGCTGCCGAGCTTGGCTCTCAAGGGCCGCAACTCTCCCAGAGGAGGAGGCGACTTTTCTGCCGATTCCGGTGGTCTACGAGGGCCTTCCATGCTCGGTGTCAACATGGCTCAGGTAGGGGAATGTGTGTCGTCTGTCCTTTTGAGTCTGTCTGTCTGTCCGTCTGTCTCTGTCTCTCTGTCTCTCTCTGTGTGTGTGTGTGTGTGTGTGTGTGTGTGTGTGTGTGTGTGTGTGTGTGTGTGTAGTTTTCACTCTGTTTCTGCCTCTCTGTCTGTCCATGTCTCCGTCTCTTTCTCTGTCTATGAATCTCTCTCTCTCTCACCCCTCTCTCTCTCTCTCTCTCTCTCTCCCTCTCTTCCTCTCTCTGTCTCCCTGTCTGCCTGTCTCCGTGTCTGAATGTCTGTACCTCTATCTTTCGCTCTCTCTAACACTCACCTCACCTCATCTACGCCAATTGCCCCTCCTGGGGTACAGGCCGCCAAGAAGTATTCCCCAGCCGTCCCGGTCCTGTGCCAGTCGCTCCAGCTGTCCCCAGGTGCGGCCTGTCCTCTTGATGCCTGTTTTCAGATCACGGCGCCACATAATTATTTCGTGAACGTCCTCTTTTACTTTTACATTGCGTGATCCAGCCGAAGGCTTGCCTTGTAGTGCTGGATGCAGGATTGCGGGGCGTGTTTCTCACACTGGCAACTTACAATTTGTACTTGTTTTCTGTCCAGTCTTAATTAATATCTGTCACTCCTGGTGTATCGAAACACACTGATGGTATTCTCACTGACACTGGGCGTCTGGGGATTTCACTCCACTCTAACCCTAAGATTACGAAGAGCTCGGCTGTTCAACCAGTTGAACTATCAACGTCATGCAAGTTGTCTCCACAAAATCTTTCAGCTGTCGAATTCTGTCTTCTTCTTCTTCTACTTCTTCTTCTTCTTCTTTCCTTCTTCTTTTTTTCTTTCTTTCTTCGCCTTTTCCCTCAACACACACTTTTTCCTCCTCCTAAAGCCCAGCCCTACCCCGGTTCCACATTCACCCCCTCCCCCCTCTTCCCACCGGTTTTCAACCCCTAGCCCCCCCGTACCCCCTTTTCACACCCTCGTCATGCTCCGCATACAGAAAAAAACCGGAAAGTGGCGATCCTTTATTTCTACATGTCTTGGGAAAGAATGCTGAGTCAAAGAGAAGAGAATTCCTTGCGGCCCTGCTGAACTTGCTGTGCGATGGTAGGCACGTGGAACACGTCTGTTGGTGGCCACTCCAGAGGTCAGACAGGAGAGAATGAAGATCTTCGTCTTCCTCTCTTCCTGTCCCTCCTTCCCCTCGTCCACCACCACCACCACCACCACCACCTTCTTCTTCTCCTCCTCCTGCTTCTTCTTCTTCTTCTTCTTCTGGGTTCGAAGGCTAGTACTCACGCCTTTACTTGTATGTACTGACTGTGCAGGCCCGTTTTACTCCACCAAGTAGGCAGCCATTATTATACTCCGTTTTCTTAGGGTTTGCATACTGCTGCATATGATCTTGTTTTCCAAAACCCACTGAACGCTGACATGGATTACGGGTTCTTTTACGTGCGCATTTTATCATTTAGGAGATATAGAAATAGTCATAATAACCCACCAGGCGCCGCGACAGAGATTTGAAGCAAGCACCCCCAGAATAAAAACCCAGCGCTTTAATAATCCAGGCTGTTGCGCTCGTCGAAATGGGGATCTCAGTTACCATTGTTAGAGAAAATACGCATTCCAATCAGTAGTATATTTATTACAAAGACAGTAGTTTTGTCCATCAGACTTTGGGAGTGCAATGGGAGGAGATGGAATCAGTAGACAGAGAGGGGCGTGTGTGCTCTCATCATGTCTTATCATGTGTTGTGACGCGGTAAAACCCCCCAACAAAAACCCAAAACGGGGAGGGGGGAGCAGATGCCTGACTTACTACATATAGATCCAATGCACTGGTCACGGTGTAAGCAGACAAGGCAAGGCAAGACAAGGCAAAGGCAAGGCAAGGCGAGGCAAAGCTAGGCAAGGCAAGGTAATGCAAGGCAAGGCAAGGAGTTGATTTCGCGTGCCCCTTGGGGGAATTGAAACATTACGTACATTCATCGTTTACACACATCCCGTAAATAAAACGAGTGATCTCAAAAACAAGAAATAGGCTCATTCGTTCAGTCACTCAGTATATACGTTGACAAGTACTATTTCACTCTTAATACAAAACAAAACAAAAAAATTCATGTCAATAGACAAAACATCAATGAAAAGAACTACGTATAGCAGAAACAAAGGATATAAATTTTAACAGTATTCTTTTTCCCCCCAGACAACAGTAAGTAGAATCTAATGGAGTTTGGGCGGATTCCATGATATCTAGATAAACATTTTTGTCTGATGCTTTCAAGAAAAGGGCACACAAACAAATAATGAAACTCATCAGCAATGCGCAATGTCGTTTGTGGAGCATTTATCACAGACTCTTTCATTTCTGGGTAAATTGCCAAACGCTGGCAAACTGGTTGCTCTAAACTTTGCTAACTCAATTACACGATTATTTGGTAACACTGTAAAATAAGCATATTGAACAAAGTTTGGTTTAAACATTCTGTAATTGATATACACGGTATCGTTATCGACATGTCTAAATCGATCTTGCAAAAACTTATCTTTTAAACAACGTTTTACTTTCTCTTTGAACCATGTAGGATGTACATCAAAACTGTGCTGGTTCAACCAGAAACAACTGAATCCAGTTTCATTGAAAACAGTCTGAATACTTTTCAAGTATTGGTTCCGATGTACGTTATTACTGTATAAATTGAAGAGACATCTAAAAAAATCAGAAGACAGTTTTGACGTCCTTTGGTTTGTAGCGAGCCAAAACCAAAACACTAGCATTTTGGTTCTAACAGAGACAGACACGGGGAATTTACCCACATTTCACCCTCATTTGCCCAGTTTCCCCCAACCCTCCATTCATTCACATCTCCCACCCCTTCTAAACGATAATACTCAAATGTATTCATAAATACTTTAACAAAATGTCTTCAATCACCGATATGTGTGACGGGACATTAAACAAAATTCCCCCACGGGGAATTTACAAGTTTCGCCAAAAACCATAAATGATGGAGTGGATTGTCTTAGTTTTAGAACTAGTTTATAAAATTTTGATTGCAATTTTTACACGTGTCGGATATATCACGCCCCCCCCCCCCACCCCCCGCCCCACAAAATTTCGCAACCCCATATGTAAGTATAGAAAGAACTGTTTTATCAAATAAATCAATAATTAGATCGACAGGAAGATTCAGTTGGCTAGTCTTCCTCAGCAATGTAAATGCTTCTCTTGAAGCACGATCATATAAATCACGCTGGGCAACTAGCAAAAACCAGTGGAAATTGATGAATCATCCACATACAAAAAGGGAGAGAGAAGGTGGAAACAGGACATCAGTCACAGGTGCTGCTCTCTCTCTCTCTCTCTCTCTCTCTCTGTATGTATGTATATATATGTATATATATATATATATATATCCCTCTGTCTGTCTGTCTGTCTGTCTGTCTGTCTGTCTGTCTCTCTCTCTCTCTCTCTCTCTCTCTCTCTCTCTCTCTCTCTCTCTGTGATATACATATACGTATTTGTCAGTCCAAAACGTTCGTCATCAGTCACATGTATTGAGGTGATTTTGCCGCTCGTTGGAGTGAAAACTTCACTGCCTTTTCCAGCTGCCACGGAACTTGCAACCACCAAATGAATGTCATTTTGTTCTTTCAATAGAGCTTACCGAACCACCACCAAACACCTTTATGTTATGTTTCTTTCTTTGAACACGCTCTGGCCGCCTTCTTTCAGAGCTTTTGGAACCACAACCAGCCCATGGTTGCAATTTTTCTTATGGCATAGACTTTTTGTGTGTGTGAATACTTATTTTTGCGATCCCCAGATTTTTCGTCAAAGAAAAACGAAAGATGAAAGGTCATCCTCTCTGTCTGTTTCCTTCAGCGCCGGGGAGACTAGAAACTAAATAGCTTAGGCTTGTGGGTTGGACTCTCGTGAGTAATGACGAGAGCTACTTGGCGTCTGAAGAACTCTTCAATGAAAGAGGAGACAGAGAGACATCAATGAAGAAAAGCGCCGGCCAGGCTGACATTTCAGGTCTAGTTCCATGACTTTTAATTTTCTTCTCCAGCAGACGGGAGTGTTGCAATAGATGAACTGTGCTTCAGTAAACTGTCTTGACTCGGGAGGATAAAACGGAAGAAGAAAGAAAGAAAGACAGAAAGACAGAAAGAAAAAAGGGAAACCCAACGCCGTGACGTTTTCCTTTCAGTAAATTGTTTGCATTTCTCAGATGACTTTATTGTGGAGGGTAGCATTTCTCACATTACTTTATTATGAAGCGAACCAAATCCATATCACCTGCATTATTTTTTTTTTCAAAGCTAGAATGCTGATATTGGTGAATGCTCCTTCAACTGTCAAACGGCTGGAATATAAATCATTGCTTCAGTAAACAACTAATGACATTTGCTTCACGAAATTAATCTTCTTGTTTGTCCTTTACGTCTTATTTTTTAGTGCTTCTGCTTATCAGTGTATGATTCTATTTTGCTTTCAGTGTCACACACACACACACACACACACACACACACAGCGAGCGCGCACGCGCGCAAACCAATGAGGTCAGGATAGACCTCTGGAATGCAACATTTGATTAACTTGGAGTGTCTTACAATCAACCAGAGCCGGACATTGACAAGCATTGTGGTAGATGTGTCTTTCTTTCTTTGTTTTCTTTTCTTCTTCTTCTGCTTCAACTTCTCTTTTCTTCCCAAAGTTTTGTTCGTTTCATTAATTCATCAATTCATTCATTCATTCATTCATTCATTCATACTACCTTTCAGTTTCTTTTTTTTTTCCAATTTGAAAGAAAGAAAACTTTGAATGCACTTGCAACTGTTGCAGTTGTTAACTGTTTTGGACGCTTTTATACGATACAAACTGCATTCGACGAACTCCTACTACATGGATAAAACCACATGAATACAGTATCAGGTAAAACATTGGCAGCTTTGATTGGAGACCTCAAACTGGGAAATATAGAAGAGCTCCTGTGAGACTTGTCGAGCGCAGTGGCGTGCGCGCACCCCCCCCCCTCACACACACACACACACACACACACACACACACACACACACACACACACACACACAGGCAACTGTGGCATTTTGTGAGTCCGACGCCGACTCCTGGCCAGTACTGAATGTGCTGCAGGCTGAAATGGGAAGACTGGAACCACATGGTCATGGGTCATCCACTACACGGATGTGACTTTGGGAGTGTTTCTCAAATCGCCTGACCAGCACTGCAGGTGTCTGTATCTCGCGGGCCTGGCTGACACCTGGAATACGTTATGAGAGGAGGCTGAGAATACAGGCTTGTCAGGTGGTCCAAAACCTAAAAGGGTTTCCACAGCGGCATGGTCCATCATCCTCATCAATCGTTCTATAGAAACAAACGATAAAAAGAAAGAAAGAAAGAAAAAAAAAACAAAAAAAACACCCAAATTCTCTAGCTTTTCATGCACTGCTCTCATGGTGATCTCATTTTGCAAGGTGTTTTTTTTTTTCCAAAATCTTTATTTATTCATATTTTGCATTGCATTTTTATTCATACCTACCTACCTTCTTACCTACCTACCTAACTACCTACCTACCTACATACATACATACACACACAGGAAAGAATAGGACAAATCAACAACCCCCCACACACACACACAATTAAACAAAAACACAAAAATTACACAGTTTAAAAAAAAAAAGAAGGTAATTTAATGTGACACCGTGGTAACGCGATTATTGTCTTCAGTAGAGTGCGTTGTAGGTATTGTCAGGTGTATCTCGAATGAGAACAGTCATTACTGAACACCGCCCAGTTGGAATGCAGGGATTCCTCTTGCGTGTGACCCTATGACGGCCTGAAACTGCTAGCTCCTTGTGGACTTACGCCCGCACTTGTGACTGTGGCATATCAGTCTGTCTGTGACTGAATAGTGACGATAGGACAACATCGACAACAACAAAACAAAAACAAATAAAAAATAATAAAATAATAATAAAAAGGGGGGGGGGGGAGAGAGAGAGAGAGAGAGAGAGAGAGAGAGAGAGAGAGAGAGAGAGAGAGAGAGAGAGAGAGAGAGAGAGAGACAGAGAACGAGGCAGTTTGTTTGCAGCTGTCTGGATGAGTTGATCAATCGCCTGGTTGATGGTTATAGGTTGAAATATATTATAGGGCATGGTTTCAAATTTGACATCGCGTTCATTGCTTCCTCCTTGATAACTGATTAAACAAACGAACAAATAAATAAGTAAATGAACAATTAAACTAACAAACACATGAATGAATGAATGAATGAATGAATAGATAGATAGATAGATGAATGAATGGATCAATGAATGAATGAATAGATAGATAAACAAATAAATAAATGAATAGATAAAAACAAATAATAAATTGAATGAATGAATATATGGATGAATTAATGAATGAATGAATAAAGAAAGAAATAGATAAATAAATCGATAAATGAATTAATAGATAAATAAACAAATAAATAAATAAATAATCAATCAAAACAATGAATCAAAATACTGCTTTTTAATTTTTTGTATTAAACTTCCATTCTGTCTTCAAGGTGCTGGCGAGACGCCGTCACGTAAATCAATAAATAGATAAACAAACAAACAAATAAATAAATAATCAATCAAGATAATTAAACAACAACAACAACAACAACAAACAAAAAAAACCTGTTTTTTTTCTTTCTTTCTTTTTTTTTTTTTTTTTTTAACTCTTCTTTGTCTGTTGTTCCAGGTGCTAGGAAGACGCCGCCACACCATCTGCCAGATGGGCGACTCGGGCCCCTCCCCTGCGGACCCCCCAGCGCCGCCCAGGTCCAAGCAGTACAGCTACGTGCGCAAGTTCTCCGTGGACATCTCGGCCCTGCAGGCCCAGCTGTCCAATCCCAAGCTCCACAAGGACGACGTTCCTTTCCAGTCCGACCAGGACCTGACCCAAAGGAAGCAGACCCTCTCCAAAGGATCTGAGGCCGCCGCCGCTGCCAGGCCTCTCCTGCCCCTGATGGACTTGGGTCGCGGCGTTGTTGGCAAAGCGGCGTCGTCATCGGCGTCGTCTATGGGAGGAGGAGGAGGAGGAGGAGGAAGTCCTCTGGCTCTGAAGTCAACAGAACCGGAGGAGGAGGTAGGAGGAGATCCTGAAAGCCCCAAAGTCCCTCTCCTTCCTCCTCCTCCTCCCCCTGCTGCTCATCCTCCTGTCATCACTGTCTCTGAGGAGGCGAAGGAAGGAGAAGAAGAAGAAGAAGAAGAAGAAGAAGGGAGGGCTGCAGAGAAGGTGGAGGACAAAAAAGAGGAAAAGGATCAGCAGGAGGAGGAAGAGGAGGAGAAGAAGAATAAGGTGGAAAAGAAAGCGGACGAAGACCATTCCGGCTTCACCAACTCTGTCAGCAGACCACCCCAGTACTCCCCCATCACCAACAAAGACGAGCTGACCAGCATTCCAAAACTGCCAATCACCCAGCCTGTGAACGAAGAAGATGAAGAGGAAGAGGAGGAAGAAGAAGAAGAAGAAGCAGAGGAAGAAGAGGAGATGGAGAAGGGGCACGGAAGAAAAGAAAGCGGTCGCCCCCATCTTGCAGAAGGAGAAGGAGAAGAAGAAGACTCCACCAGCTCCGACAGCGCCAGGGACAACAACAGCAACGACTTCGTCAAGATGACCTTGATGATGGCCTTGACCTTCGTCCTGTGCACTTTCCCCTTGCTGGTGCTGGAGGCCGCGAAAGGCAGAGTGCACGCGCACACTTACGTCAACGTCGGCACGTGCCTGCGCGCGCTCTCCAGCATCCAGACCATCGTCTACCCGCACGTGGTGCTGTGCATGGACCGTGCGGTCCGCAGGGCAGTGCGGCAGCTGAGGAGGTCTGGAATCTGCTGTCACGGTGGTGGTGGTGGTAGCAGTACCTCCTGGGGCTGCCTGCATCATCCCCGCCGCTCTGGTCAGCAGCAGCAACACCAGCATCATCAGGAGGCGTCTAGTTCCAGTCAGGTGTGAGGAGGATGGCCGTGGTCAAACAACTCTGTTACAGTCCTCCTACAACATGTGTGTTCGGGAAAAAGAGGTGGGGATGTGTGGGGTAGGGGGTGGGGGATTGGGGGTTGCGGGGGGAGGGGATGGGACGCGAACATTTGGGTGTGAGGTTGGGATGAGGGGGGGTTGGTGGGTAGGGCCTGTAACGGTATTTAATCAGACAAAAAATCAGTTATTAATATGTGTGCCGATCCAGGACAATTATCGTGACTGCCACTCACCTACTGAACACACACACACACACACACAGAGGCACACACACACACACACACACACACACACACACACAGAGGCGCGCGCGCACACACACACACGCACACACACACACACACACACACACACATACACACATCCACCTCCCACCCCACCCCACCCCACCCACACACACTAATACTGGGAACAACTAGTCTTCAGCTCAGTGCTGCAGAGACAAAAGCTGTGATTGGTACTGACCGGTACAATGTGGTCACCTTGGCGCAAAACCTGATCATTGTAAAGTGTTGAAAATTCTGTTGTTGAAAGTCGACCCAAAGATGTGTTGTTACGTTTGGAATGTTTCACAAACGTCATCGTCGTATTCATCATCGTCATTATTATCATAGTCATTGAGGGAGTGTGAAGTTGGGTGTTGAATGTTGTCCCCCGCAAAAGAAAAAAAATCCCACTCGTCAGTTTTACATCATATATTCAGCAATATCGTGGTCGTCGTTGTCACTATCATCGTCATCACTATCGTCATCATCATCATCATCATCATTATCATTACCAACGTCACCATCACCATCGTCATCGTGATCTCACCATCGTCGTTATCATCATGAGCTTCATCATCGTCGTCGTTGTCATAGTCGATCTCATTCTCGTCACTGTCACCACCACTACCACTCATCATCACCACCACCACCTAGAACCTCTATCATAATCGTCTTCATCAGTACGGTCGTGGTCGTCGTCGTGGTCATTGTTACCACCACCATCTTCATCATTTCTTGTTCAAAGCTAATTTCCTATTCAGGCAATGATAATTCACCATGTTGCCCAGCCATGAAAAGTAGGAATGCATTCAGTGAACAGCTGTGCAAGCCACTGTGACTCGTCTGTTACGTCATACAATGACCCCCCCCCTCCCCCCCCCCCCCCCCCATCCTGCAATGCTCCCCCCCCCCCCCTTAACCCCCAACGGAAGTACTTCCGGAAGTAAACAAACAGTAAAGAGTGGTAACTCTCTCCGTTCACAAGGTACACAACTTCAAGTCAATCCTACCAGTCCAGCAAGCACACACATAAATAAAAGATACATTGGAACAAACCCAGACGCTTCCCTTCAAAAAAAGGACGGTCCGGGACTGCCCTTATACCAATCATCTGATTTGTGTACACAGAAGCAATGTGGAGTGATGGCCTAGAGGTAACGCGTCCGCATAGGAATCAAGAAAATCTGAGCGTGCTGGTTCGAATCACGGCTCAGCCGCCGATATTTTCTCCCCCTCCACTAGACCTTGAGTTGTGGTCCAGACGCAAAAAGAAGAAAAAAGAAAAGAAAAGAAAGAGTGCACGCAGGAAAAAAAATACAGAAAAGGGTGGCGCTGTATTTTAGCGGCGCGCTCTCCCTGGGGAGAGCAGCCTGAATTTCACACAGAGAAATCTGTTGTGGTAAAAAGAAATATAAATACAAATACAAATATAGAAAAAAAAAAGTGCCAGCACAGATTAGCTATCTATTCGAGACTGGCATAGCCTTTTCAATCGGAATATGCTACACAGATTATACAGATAATTCAGAACAAACACATGGTTGCTTCGTTGGGTGTGTGACCCCGCAATATGGAATAATTATGAACTTCCGGAAGTACTTTGTGTTCATGTCACAGAGTTCTTCCTTGGGAGCACACTTCTGACTGCACACAGATGTACACTTCTGAGCATGGATTGACCACCGGGAGTAACTCCATCGCAAGCTCAGCAATACCTCCCTCTCCCTCCCTCCATCCTCTCGACACCTTATCCCCTTCATCCCCACCCGACGCCCCCCTTCCACCCCCCCCCCACCCCTCCGCCCGTTCATCTTTGTCACCATCTTTGTTAATCGTTATATGTGTATACACACGTTCACGCGTGCGCGTCAATACCCGGATTGATGTGTGTGTGTTCGTGTGTGCGTGAACGCGCGCTACACAAGACGTTTACTGACAGCTGTTTCCGGTGCGTTCAGCATCATTTTACATTGTTCTAGATTTTCTTTGCACGCGAATGAAAAATGTTCATGCAGCCGCTCAGAAAGCAAGTGACGGAATACTGGGCAAGCCAATACTTACTTTCACGTACCAGTTAGATACATTGGACTCATTGGAATATAACGTATACTGTCATCACGCTTATCCCGCTGCTCATTGGAATATAACGTGTAATATCGCCACGCTAATCCCGCTGAAATATCAGTTTCAAACTCGACATGGTGTAATCTATATGCGACACAACTTACTACACGTTCGACAGACTGATTCATTCATACAAATATGACACGTTATTTTAACAGCAATCGAAAATTCGACACACATTCCAAAGATAGAAACTTACAAATCAGACACATATGCTATTCCATTGGCATCTCTCTCTCTCTCTCTCTCTCTCTCTCTCTCTCTATATATATATATATATATATATATATATATATATATATATATATATATATATATATATATATATATATATATCTTATACATCAGAAAGTTGTGCAGGAGAAGACAAGAACAATAATACGTTTACTAAGCAACCGCGCAACACAACTCACCTGTTGTCAAGTGTCTGTCTTCCTGGCGCTGTGTGCATGGAGCGCGAAATTAGCAAGAACAGAATAGAGGGGAGAAAGGGATCATAATAAAGAACGGAATAACCTACTACTTACCTCCACACTCATTCTCACCTTTCTTTCTCACGGAGACTACAGTCTGTGCAGCTGACAATGAAGTGATGATTGGCGAGTCTGGTAAGATCTACACGGGCACATGGACTAAGGTTGGTTGGAGCCTTGTAACTGGTTACCTCTGTGGAGAAGGTCCTATTTTCACTCCAGTTTTTTTGGGTTTTTTCTTCTTCTTCTTCTTTCTTTCTTTCTTTCTTTCTGTCTTTCAGTAGCATTGCGCGGAACGTTATGACCGGGTTTCCTTGAAATTCTATAGGCGTATCGGCCATAAGCCAAGAAAATTAAATTAAAAAATGTTGGTGTTGGTGATTCCGATCGGGTTCTTCACCACCGGAAGAGAGGTCGAAACGTAACAGTGTAACACACACAAGAAAGTTTTTAACCCTGAACACAATAAAATTCATTCCAGGTTCTGACGGCATGTATTCACAAGATATCAAAATTAATCACACTATTATCCGAGGCAAAAGATTCATTATGGTGAAATAATCATTATTACTATTCAGCATCGGTGGAAATACATATACACTTTGGCGAGCGTACCCTTCAGTTCTTTAAAGCATTATTCATTTGTGCAATACACTACGGATAACCTGAGGTCACAAGGTTATAACAGTGACCAGTACCAATCAGAACACGGGATTCACGAGGTGAAAGGTTGTGTGATTCGATACTTACTCCGAGATAAGTGTTGATGAGGTGGTTGGCTTTTTTTTTATTCATTCAAACAATAATCATATCCATTATTCTGATGGAACAGTGCAATGTTTGTTGTCTCTTCCCCTCCCCCCACCCCTCACCCCTCCCTCCCACCCCTACAACCTACTTGTGTCTGTGTGGTATACAATGTATTTACACGTCGGTTTGATGGTATGTAGTTTCTGTTCAAAAGTAGTTGGGAAATGATTGTACTTGGAGATTATGTTTTCAGAAATTTATCAATGTATACCATTATCCAAGAGACAGGATTCATTCGTCTAAAAAAAAAAAAAAATAGAAAAAAAAAAAGGATACTACTTTTCAGTGAATATTTATTTATTTATTTATTTATTTATTTATTTGTTTGTTTACTAAAAGAAATAAATTATTTCAGATTTTTTTTCTGAAATAATTTGTTTCGTTTTCTGCTTGTTGGCTGGTTGTTTTGTGTGTGTTGGATATTCCCTTGTTTGGGCATTAAATAAAAGATTGAATAAAAAAGATACATGGGTCTGTCAATGGCAGTTAACTGTTTAGCGCATTGGATGTACTAAACGTTTCATTTGTACTAAACGTTTCATTTGTCTATCTGTCTATCTCATATCTATCTATCTGTCTATCTATCTATCTATCTATTTTGTTTGTCTTTCTGTCTGTTTTTCTGTCTATTTTTTTTTCTCTGTCTATCTCCATTTTGAATTATATGACATTTGAAACAACCAAAAGGTGAACGGTTATGCATATCTGTCTATCTGCTTATTCATTTATTTGTTCAGTTATTCAGTTATTTATTTATTTATTTACCCTCTCTCTCTCTATCTGTCTATATCCCTCTCCCCCTCTCTCTCTGTCTGTCAGTATATATGTCTTTCTTTTGCATTCTCTTTCTCTCTCAGTTTCTCTCCGTGTGTGCGTGTATGTATGTATGTATGTGTGTGTGTGTGTGTGTGTGTGTGTGTGTGTGTGTGTGTGTGTGTGTGTGTGTGTGTGCGCGCGCGCGCGCGTGTGTGTGTGTGTGTCTGTGTGAAACCATTGGAGTGTTGCGTGAGCGATGTGAACAAAATTATTTTTGTCAACATTTAATTCTCTCTCTCTCTCTCTCTGTCTCTCTCCGTCTCTCTCTCTTGCCTTCTCTCTCTGTGTCTCTGTGTCTCTGTCTCTCTGTCTGTCTGTCTGTCTCTCGCTCTCTCTCTCTCTTGTTTTCAACATAAGTATTTATGCTTATGTTTGAGCATGCGTGTGTAATTTTGATGATGTTGCTGCTGTTAATATTTTGGCTCTCACTTTTTTTTTTCTTTTTCACCTTCAATTTTCTTTGCCCGAAGGGCTGGATGTAAATAAGTAGGCTATATTGTACCTATACCTATTCCTTTACACCCTATCAAAATAGAAAATCATTCGTTTGCTCTTTCTGTCTCTGTCTGTCTGTCTCTTTTTCTTCATCTACCTATCTTTCTCTGTCTGTCTATCTGTCTGTCTGTCTGTCTCTCTTTTTCTCTTTCTCTCTCTCCCTTCTCTCTCTCTCTCCACCTCCCTCCTTCTCTCTCTCTCTCTCTGTCCACCATCTCTGTCACTCTCCCTCCTCTCTCTCTGTCTCCCTCCATCCCTCTCTCTCTCTCTGGTTCTCATTCTCTCCCTCTCTCTGTCTCCCTCTCCCTCCCCACCCCCACCTCTCTCTCTCTGAGGCTCTCATTCTCTCTCTCTCTCTCTCCCCGTCCTTCCCTCTTTCTCTGTCTGTCATTCTCTCCCTCCATCTCTCTCTCTGTCTCTGTCTCTCTCTGTCTCTCTCTCTCTTCCCAGTGACATTATACCCTGTGATTTACGACATCCACTGTCTGGATAAACACTCCAAAGACAGCTGTCACGACCATCCTGAATCGAAGACAACATGCCTGCAAGTAGATGTATTTCCAACCACTGTTGTAGCTCCCCCCCAACCCCCTCGCCAACCCCCGCCCCCCCTTTCCCCCCCACACGCACACAAATAAAAGAAATGTGCAATACATATAACCTAAAATAAAGTACATTCATTGCTGAAACTAATAATAAATGAATGAATGAATCAAGAGAAGAAGAACAACAACAACAATAACAACGAGTAGAACAAGAAGAATTATGATAATCACATGTATAACAATAACATTAACAATACTGCAAATGTATCAGACAACATCAGAATAGTCAATCATTTAAAACAAACTCACAAAAAGTACTCTGAATAAATAGGCTAATATATGTAACCTGAAATAAAGTGCTACATTGCTAAAAAAAAAAAAATAAAAAAAAAAAATCTCATCATCATGACTCACAGAAGACCCTAGCCTTTCTGTTTGTTTTCTTCTTTCATACCAGACATAGGTATCGACCAGGTGACAGAATGTTAAAATTTGAAACAGACTGGTATTGACTGAAGTCCGTTCTTGGCGGTTTCTCACATTTTGTACATGAATTATTTACAAGCAGGCAAATACAGACTCTAAAGTGTTGGTTCTTGTCACAAATGAAAGAAAAATATATGACATCGTGGCCCGTTGCTGTTATCGGTCATGCTTGTGCACACTCATGAACGTGCGCTCCCGCGACTTGCGCCCGCACACACACACACACACACACACACACACACACACACACACACACACACACAAGTGTGAGACGGGGAGGATGGTGGTGGGGGGGGGTGAGTCAGAGGAGAGAGGGATAGAGACAGAGACAGGGAGGGAGAGACAGAGATAGGGCCAGAGAGGGAGACAGACTCCGAGACAGAGGGCAGACAGAGAGAGAGAGAGAGAGAGAGAGAGAGAGAGAGAGACACCGGCAGCCAATTACACACACACACACACACACACACACACACACACACACACACACACACACACACACACACACCATTCATAAAGACAGAGACAGACAGACATATGCACACAGACAGTATACAGAGAAATACAGGGACACACACACACACACACACACACACACACACACACACACACACACACACACACACACCATTCATAAAGACAGAGACAGACAGACATATGCACACAGACAGTATACAGAGAAATACAGGGCCACACACACACACACACACACACACACACACACACACACACACACACACACATATATATATATATATATATTGGTTCTTGTCACAAATGAAAGAAAAATATATGACATCGTGGCCCGTTGCTGTTATCGGTCATGCTTGTGCGCACTCATGAACGTGCGCTCCCGCGACTTGCGCCTGCACACACACACACACACACACACACATATATATATATATATATATATATATATATATATATATATACACATACACACACGCGCGCGCGCGCGCACACACACACATACACACACACACACACACACACACACACACACACACACACACCATACAGAAAGACAGAGACAGACAGACATACAGGCACACAGACAGTCTTCACAGAGATAGAGGGCGACAGTGACATACACACACACACACACACACAGGGGTTTGTTATCGTCAAAAAGCTGTTTCGCAATCTTTCTCTGGCACTGAGAGAGAGAGAGACTAGTTCGCAGTTTATTGACGGATGGACTGGTGCAACGTGACACCAGTGTGATGATGTATCATCAGCCCAGATAACATCCACGCGGCATCACCATACTCCTCCTCCTGCTGCTTTCAACCTTGACACTACTGACCGATGCTGTTTTGAGAGAGATAGGACAACAACAGCAACAAAAAAAAAAAAAAAAAAAAAAAAAAAAAAAAAAAAAAAAAAGGAAAGAAAGAAAGGAAAACACACACACACACACACACACACACACACACACACACACACACACACACACACACACACACACACACACACACACACACACACACACACACACACACACAAGAAGAAGAAGCATGATCCGTTATTCTACATTTCACTGATAATTGTGTTGTATTGCCAGTATTGTATTGTATATCGTAGTGTAGTGTAGTGGCTACTTGCGCTGTATTGCATTGTATTACATTGTATTGCTTGGCATTGCGTTATATTGTATTGTATTGTGCTGAATTATATATTGTATGGTATTGCATTGCATTGTATTGTACTGAATTACATTGTATTGTTTTGCTTTACATTGTACTATAATATCAACGGGCGCAATAGCCGAGTGGTTAAAGCGTTGGACTGTCAATCTGAGGGTCCCGGGTTCGAATCACGGCGACGGCGCCTGTGGGTAAAGGGTGGAGATTTTTAAGATCTCCCAGGTCAACATATGTGCAGACCTGCTAGTGCCTGAACCCCCTTCGTGAGTATATGCAAGCAGAAGATCAAATACGCACGTTAAAGATCCTGTAATCCATGTCAGCGTTCGGTGGGTTATTGAAACAAGAACATACCCAGCATGCACACTCCCGAAAACGGAGTATGGCTGCCTACATGGCGGGGTAAAAACGGTCATACACGTAAAAGCCCACTCGTGTGCATACGAGTGAAAGCAAAAGAAGAAGAAGAAGTACTATAATATCAGCCATGATAACATCAAGACGGTAACATCAAGACAGGAGGAAATCATTTGTCGTAATGGTGAAGAAAAAGCCAATCACGTACATTGTTACTGTGTGCAACAAAACATTTCCTTCTGGCTTCGATAAAAGGAACCATTTCATTGGACAAAATACAGAACGAAAGGGGTTGACTGGAAATATCGCTTGAACTGAGTAACTTGACAAGAGCTCAATATTTCTGTAATCCGTATTGTACGACACATCTTCGCGTTGAAGGCAGACTTTAAAATGAGTAGATAAATAAATACATAAATAAATAAATGAATACAGCACATACAAGAACACATGTTCGTGTTAGAAACGAACATGAATGCACCCATACGAAAAACAACAACAACACACACAAAAAAAAACAACAAAAAAACATAGGCATGTGTGCATGCACATAATATCTGCACAATTATATACATGCCTAAAAATAGAAACAAACAAACAAACAAAAACCCAACAACTCATGAATCTACATAGGGTCGACACACGTGCGCGTACAAGACAGACAAATAGACAGACACAAAGAGAAAGTGCTGCCCAAAACTTGTGAACTTACCAAACTCTGTCGATTTTAGGGTTTCACAATACCAAGATCACGCAAAATCAATAACACAGAATTTGACAGTCACAAGAGAAAAATGTGCAATGAAATAAAACCACTGCCACATTTGATACTTGTCTACAGACATAAACAATCCGGAAGTGGACGAGATTTTGAAGCTGAGTAATATTATTTTATTTCATTTTATTTTAATCCAATTTA
Organism: Babylonia areolata; assembly: GCF_041734735.1. Taxonomy (NCBI): domain Eukaryota; kingdom Metazoa; phylum Mollusca; class Gastropoda; order Neogastropoda; family Buccinidae; genus Babylonia; species Babylonia areolata. The sequence continues at coordinate 15,960,103 of NC_134899.1, forward strand.
TTGTATTTCTTGTTCATCTGTCTTTTTACGTACTTCCTTATACAACAATGGAAGGAGCATCATTCTGCTACTGTTTAAAGAATTTATTTCTCTCTTTGCTTGTCACACAGGAAACTGTCTTGAGATTCACACAACAGAACTCGGCACAAAAGCGCCTTGCACACAAACAAAAGAAGAACTGTCATGACAGACAAATAAGAATTCCGAAGCGTATATTTAGTAAGTCGTATAATATCATCATTTGTGTTCCCGCTTCATGGTTCAGTTCTGAAAGCCAACACTGACATCAGAATACTGCCCTTCGAAGAACAGAATAATATGAAAGTTGCGTCAGGACAATGTAGACCAGGAAGTCCCGTTTTTTTGTTTTTTGTGTTTGTTTTTTTTTAATTATATTTTCTTATTTTAATTATTCTATTTTGTTTCATTCAAATGCTGCCGAGATCGGTTTAACTGTCCAACCTTCATTGCCCTTAAGAGAGTACAGGCTGTTCACTCCCTTAGAACATACGGGAACTGATATATTTGACCTATAACGAACCCGACGGGAATAAACTCAGTTTGTATAGCTGTTCGGTCATTCGACACGGCAATTACCTCGACGGGGAGATGAACACTGCAACCTTTAGACATTGATCACATCATATATTATTTATTTATTTTTTATTTTTTTATTATTTTTTTTAAAGAACAACACAAAAAAGACCTTCCTCATCGTCTTGTTCTGCTCTGCTTACGTTGGATCTGAAATTGAAGAAAATGGTGGTCCAAAGACCTTAGGCATTAGACAGACAGTGTTTCTGCACTCGATAACAAGCTAGGCAAGGGGCAGCAGCATTTGCGTTTCCTTCAAGAAAAGCAACGAAGAGTATCACATAGTAAAATATAGATACTTTTAAAAAAGACAACTTTTCATATCAGAAGAGAATTTATCGCAGCGAATCAGTCACAAAATGCATTCATCATTTGTTATGGATGTGGTAACTAAACTAAACTTTCGGTGGGATTCTATCCCACAATGGAGTTATGAGACAACTCATTGCTACCCCCGAAAGCGGAGTATGGCTGCCTACATGGCGGGGTAAAAACGGTCATACACGTAAAATTCCACTCGTGTGCATACGAGTGAACGTGGGAGTTGCAGCCCACGAACGCAGAAGAAGAAGACAACTCATTGCTGTAGAAAACGTACAGGAACCATGTCAGAGAACCAGTGTAAATTGTATTTCGCGCAACACTGATTACAGGCAACATTTTCTGAGCGAAAGGTCATTAAATCAGGAAGGTCATGGAATGATTCCGACTGCATGTCATCAAAACAAAGTATTGTCTCAAGCACACAAACAAAACACACAGACGCACACACAAATACAAGCAAACACAAACACACACACACACAGACGCGCGCGCGCGCGCGCGCGCTC
>NC_134899.1:15964026-15966526 GCF_041734735.1 Babylonia areolata
TGGGGGGAAAACCGTAGACTGAATTATAACGGGGAAAAGAAAGTAGACTAAATTATAATTTAATAAATAGAGTGATAGCCCAGAGGCAACGTGTCCGCCTAGGAAGCGAGAGAATCTGAGCGCGCTGGTTCGAAGCACGGCTCAGCCGCCGATATTTTCTCCCCCTCCACTAGACCTTGAGTGCTGGTCTGGGCGCTAGTCATTCGGATGAGACGATAAACCGAGGTCCCGTGTGCAGCATGCACTTAGCGCACGCAAAAGAACCAACAAAAGGGTTGTTCCTGGCAAAATTCTGAAGGAAAATCCACTTCGATAGGAAAAACAAATATAACCGTGGTCCCGTGTGCAGTCATGCATGTAAAGGAACCCACAGCAAGAAAAAGGTTGTTCCTGGCAAAATTCTGTAGAAAAACTTCGATAGGAAAAACAAATAAAAATGCATTAAAAATGAATTATGATAGGGAAAAAGTAAACTAAATTATGATGGGTGGGAAAAGCAAACTAAATTATGATGGGGAAAAATTAAACTAAATTATGATGGGGGGAAAAAGTAGACTATATTATAATAGTGAGAAAAGTAGACTAAATCATAGTAGGGTAAAAAAGTAGACTAAATTGTAATGAGGAATAAAAGCAGGCTGAATTATGACAGGGAAAAACAGACTAAATTGTAATAGGGATAAAAAGACTTGATTATAATACAGACAAAACAGACTAAGTTACAATCTTCGTGATAATCGTTAACATCGTCGTCGTTGTCGTCGTCGTTATCATCATCATCCCCTTAGTCGTGATCATTATTATGTGACACAGAGAGAAATAGAGAGAGAGACAGAGACAGACAGACAGAAAGACAGAGACAGACAGACAGAGAGACAAGGAGACAGACAGACAGAAACACAGAGAGAGAGAGAGAGAGAGAATGAGTGAAAGAGATATGGAGCCAGAAAGTCAAACAGAGAGAGAGAGAGAGAGAGAGAGAGGAAAAAGAGGCTAAACTGAACAAATTCTCAACAAACTCTCTCGGAAGTTTGCAGATGGTTTCGCTCAACATGCATTGCAAGGGAACAACTCAGAAGATTCCGGAACATGACAGGAATCCCCTTATGTCATTGGTGAAATCGTGTGACTTCTAGTGGGAAACTTTGTTGCCTATTTTTTGGAGACTCGATTTAAAAAGGGGATTAAAAACAACAACAACAACAACAACAAAAAACAAACAAAAAAACAAAAAACAAAACAAAACAAAAAAAACCAAACCAAAACACACACACACACACACACACACACACACACACACACACACACACACACACACACACACACACACACACACACACACACACACACACACACACACACACACACACACACACCAACTTTTAATTCGTGATGTGAAAAGGTAAACCTTTCGGTATTTGTTAGATTCAACGAAAAGCAAACGCAAACAACAATAACAATAACAACAACAGCAACTACAACAACAGCAACAACAACAACTACTACTACTACTACAAGAACAAAACAAAGACAGGTAAGGCTAGCTTTCTGCAAATTACACACACACACACACACACACACACACACACACACACACACACACACACACACACACACACACACACACACACACACACACACACACACACACACATTCAGTTCTCTGAAGTCGCCGTGTTGTGATGAGCGATCATCGCGTGTACCTTGGGGAAAGCTTGTTGCGAGGCTTGCTTTTACGTTGCCTTGTCAACCCGACTTGTCGTCAGCTTTGTGTCCAGGAAGCGGATCATTACCGGCACTCTTCGCTCTTGCTAATGACTTTTTCGATGACGATGACACACGAATGTAAAAAAAGATAAATAGATAAATAAAAGCCAGACACAACAGCGAGAGAAAAATACCGGTACACAAAAGTTTCACTACGTTCGTACACTTGTTTCTTTAGCCGTGTTTCCATGGAGATGTTTTCTGTCTTCGGAGCGTTCCTTCTGCTTGACTGAGGGATTTACCATATCGTATCATATCATATCATATTATATCATATCATGTCATATCATATCATATCAATGTCACGGCTTTTAGGCTTTATCAGCCTCTTTGCCGGATCATTTGGATTTTTTTTTTAGATTGTTTATGCGAGTGATTTATTGAGTGTGTAGTTACTTGTGTTATGGCTAGCTTATAATGGAAAACTTTTTTTTCCATTGTTTATACGAGTGCTTTATTGATTGCGCTGTTACTTGCGTTTAGGCTAGCTTATAATGGGGAAAAAAGTGTTTGGAAGCCTTAATCCTACCAGTATTTATCCTTTTTTTTGTCTAATTGATATCTGTTACCGAAGAGACAATGCGATTGGGCTGATTGTTCCACAAGTTAACAGCCCTGTTAGTGAAAGAAAAACAATAGGAATAAGAGAGAAAGAGAATGAGACAGAGACAGTGACAGAGAGACAAAGAGACAGATCAAGAGACCGAAAGAGACAGAAAGAGACAGAAGAAGA
>NC_134899.1:15969026-15989026 GCF_041734735.1 Babylonia areolata
CGACCTAACTTCGAGGGTTCCCTGTAGACTACCGACGCTGGGACTGCGACAGTCGAGCCCGGATGTGGTTGTGTATGGGGGACTCGGGATGAGCGGCGTGGGATTAATGCCACTGAAACGGTGCAGATGATGGGGCAGCAAGAATTTTTTTTTATTCTTATGCTCTGCGGAGCCCTGATTCTGAAATTGCTTTGCCCATCCGTGTACAATGCGAATGACTGACCACAGAAATACTTTTGAGTCAGTACACAACCGATGCAACATCTGTCGCTTTGCATGTCACAGGGGTTCCGATCGATGTGAACATATCACAGGAATTCACGCTCAGTGATTGCTCTTTTGCTTTTCACAGACCTCAGGGCAAGGGATTTGGTAAAAAAATGGTCCTGGTAATTCAGATTTGAACACAGCGTTTGGCAGGAGAAGATTCCCTGCTGATGAGGTTTCTCTACCGTCTGTCAGAACACGGTTTTCATCGGTTTCACGATGAGACCCTTCTTTGGCTACGAATTCTTCCGGTGGCATGTTTAGCAAAACTTACCTGTATGGCTTTCTTCATTCCAAATCATGCAAACCTAATCAACAATGTGTGTAAACAAATCAACGCATTGTTGCTGATCTCACATAATCGGCTGATATGCCCCCCCCCCCCAACCCCCCTTCCCCCAGGCCCCCTTTCCCCCCACCAACTCCATCACCCGAATCATATGTCGCAATGTTCTCTGTATTTTGTTGTGTCCTTTCGATTTGAGCGTACGACAATGTGAATGAAATGTCAATGTATCATCAATCTGTGATACTGACGATGATGCAAGCTAGCGTCGTGATCGTGCTGCTCTTGCCAATGTTGAGAATGAGATGGGGAGACTTTTTTTTTCTTTTTCATTTGTTATTGTTCAGGCATAGTTTCCAGAAGATTAAACTAACATGTGTGCGTTTTCTGTCATGTTCGCCTGCGTTTTGTGTCAAGTCGCAGCTGTGGGGGCTGTTTCGTTTTTTCTTGTGTTTTGAACATCGTTTTTGTATGCAACATATGCTTTATTCATAGGCAAATACAAGCAAACAAACAAACAAAACATAGAAATTTATTATTTTCAATACCATTTTTCTTTTGCTTCATTCTTCTGTGGAGTTTGTCAAAATACGAATAAGATCGAGAGAGAGAGAGAGAGAGAGAGAGAGAGAGAGAGAGAGAGAGAGAGAGAGAGAGAGAGAGAGTGCTATTGTGCTATTTCAGAGGACAAACTGATGCAGTGTTCAAGGTTTAAGCCCCTGACCTGACACCTGAATGCTTGTAAACACCTGGCGTGTAAAGAAATACTTCAGGTTTAACTTCAGTTGGAAATCACGCGTTATTTTTGTACAATTAAATGAGTAGAAATACACATTGACACCTACCTCTTTTGTGATCCATGTTGTACCGGTACGCAAGAACCGTTTTAGCAATCTATAAATTACAAGTCAGTTGTGCCTGACTATGACCATCGGAATAGCGAAGAAGGCAACTGCTGTCCCGACTATCTAGGCTAGATTTTAAGTGGAGGGTGTCTTGCCCAAGGTATATCCCCACTCTCTCGGCTGAAAGGACATAAGGGAAGTCAGTGTTGGGATGGACCCCAACAAAGGCAAACCACCCCCAGGGCTGCAGCACTAAGAGCCAGTGCAGTCTTGCCTCCTAGTTTCCAAGTCATAGATCGTCATAAAAAAAATTAAAAAATAATAAAAAAAACTAAGAAAAAACTTAAGCTGGAAATGAATTCTTGCAGTTGTGGAGAAACATGATTATCACAGTTCTCGCTTTGCTGTTGACCCAACTGCATATTGATTCCAACAATATGACAGACAGGCCATTTCAAATTCGTAGATTTTTTTTTTTTCATTTTGAACGAAACTTTCATGTTCTTTTAAAAGTAAGATCTTTTCTTCATGAGGTATCTTCTGCTGCTTCTACTTTTTTTTTTCTCTCGAAAACTGGACATGGTTGCTTCATTTAGTGTCAAGGTTTATGTAAACATTATTTCTTTATTTCTTCCCTCCTTCCTTCCTTCTCTTCTTCCTTTCTTTCTTTCTTTTTCCCTACCAGATCTTTTGCCCCGTGTGGCATTACCATCATACTGCTCATTCAGATAAAAAGAAAGAAGGGAAGAAAGAAAACGCCAGCGTTCCCATGCTTGCCCATTTGACATTTGCAATATTGCGTGATTTGTTCAATATTATTTTGATGTAAAAATGAAACCGACAGAAAAGGCTTTGACATGTCAGGGTTATAACAAAGGGAATATCATTTTGATCTATCCGATGAAAAAGACATTCGCGACTTCTCTTTTCATCTAACGACAAGCGTCCACAAAACTGCTGAACCCGTCTCTGATTTTATTATTATTTTCTATGCACCTCTCTGTCTCTCTCGCCCTGTCTCTCTCTCTCTCTACCTTTTTTTCCAATTGTCTGTCTGTAAGTCTGTTTTTCTGTCTGTCTGTCTGTCTCTCCTCTTCCTCTCTAAGTTGCGTTGTAAACGTTTCTGAAAGTATCCATAGTAAGACCTAACGATGGAATTCATGGTGAGAAAACAAGAAGAAAGAAAGAAATCTCCCATAAACCTGACTCCTGCGACAAGATGTATTCCTTACTGGCAGAAAATGACACAGACGGGGGAAAACAAGACGGACGAGTGAACCATGATTATAACACGCTACGTGATCTGGATGCTAGAGGCAAGACAAACTGGGCGTCGAAAGCAAGGACTGATGGAGTCCCTCGTCGGTCCGACGGATGAGTAGGCAGGCAGGCTTATCTGTCGGTGTGAGAAGGCTAGCTCGTCGTTCCGACATTAGCCTGGTTGCCTGACCAGCACAGGTGACTGCTTTTTGTGAGGAGTTTTGCAGTCCCTTCCCCACTCTCTCGCCTACCAATGCTCACAGTCCCACAGGTGCAGATACTGCCACGTGTAGGACGGCCGCGCGGCAGGTGCAGGTTTTTTTCTTCGAAGCTCCGTCTCCTAGGAGGACTTCCAGCCAAGGATAAGAGCTCCCCCTGCCCTTTGGTCATCCTCTTCCGCCTTCACAGCCGTTGGGAAAGGTTTCCTCCTCCGCCTGGTCCGTCGTTGGGAGACTTCACATGCGGCAGGTAGTACTGGGTTACATGGTACCAGTAACAATGGCTATGCCCCTGACCTGACTGTGCAAGGATTAGTTTATAATAAACAGGTGGCTGGTTACGCTTGGAAACAACAGAGAGTTAAGAAAAAGTTGTGTTTTTTGTTTATTTAATTGAAAAAAAAGAAGAAATAAATAACGATTAAGGAAGCACTGTGGCTTTCTTGGTTCGGCGTTGGACCTCTGATCCAGTGTTCACCAGTAATCGGTGTTCGATACCTCGTTTCAGCAGGGTGTCGTTTGTGTCCTGAAAGGTACTTGATTTCCGATTCTCCGGTTTTTGTTGTGGGTGTTGTTGTTTTTTCAACCTTGGTTTGTTACAGTCAGTTCACTGATCATGGTCTCTGATAGGCTGAGCTAGGAAATTTGTTTCAGTTGCTCTACAACAACTGTATCATCATCATCATCATCATCTTTAACAATAATATGATAATAACAATGATACTACCACTACCACTAACAATGATAATAACATGCTATTAATGATACTAAGTCTGATAATTATGATAACGATAGCAATAATAATAAAACAATATAACAACAACGATAATGATACTATTGCTAATGTTAATAATAACAATACTACTACAACTACCACTAGTAATAATAACAATGATAATATTTGACAATAGGTGTAAGACGATGACGACGACGATGATGACAGTATCAGTATCAGTATCGGTAGCTCAAGGAGGCGTCACTGCGTTCGGTCAAATCCATATACTCTACACCACATCTGCCAAGCAGATGCCTGACCAGAAGCGAAAGCCAACGCGCTTAGTCAGGCCTTTAGGGAAAAAAAAAAATAAAATTAAAAAAAAAGATAGATAAATACATAAAAATACTACTACAAAAATAAACGAAGCAATGCTCCCTGACCCCAAAGACACGAATTCAATGCACTGCAGAACAAAGTCTGCATTTCAACGCTGGAGACGGAGTGTCACCCAATGTTAGAAACACCTGAGACCCTCCTCATCGAAATTCTTCTTCTCTGCGTTGAGGACAGTGCGATGGTGTGTGTGGAGGTGGGGGGCGTGGGTGGGGGAAGGTGAAATCAGATGGGAGGCGTATGTGGAGTCCACCGTCAGTGCTCGCCTTGGTACCCTCGCCCCAGCTGGACTCAACACCAAAAGAGTGACGGCAGTGTTCTTCCACGAATAGACGGGACCACGCCACTCATAAACCTGATGATGACGTCTCGCTTAGTGACGTCATTTTGATTTCGCGTCATGATAAAGAACTATTTTCGTCTGAAGAAGAGCCTGTGATGGCACGGACACGTTGCCTCTTTTATCTCATGTAAGTCGACTTTTACCTATATTCTTTTAGTCTGCCTCCATGTGTGGAAGGAAATGTCAAACTCCACATAGCATATACCAATAGCTGCAATAGTAATGACGATTAAAACTTGAATTAATGGCAATGATAACCTTACAACTTGTGCAAGCAACAGGTGTTCCTTGAGTGATCTTTTTCACGGACTATGACGATGATGATGATAATGAATGATGAGGGATGATGACTGATAATGGTGATTGATGATGATGATGACGAAGACGGCGACAACGAAGACAGCAACGACAGGAAAAACAAACAAACAAAAACAAAAGAAAAAAGGAAAAACAAACAAACCACACACCACAAAACAGTAACAGAAGACTGCTGGACCATCTACAGTAACGAAGCGATGGCAACGTGGGAAATAGGTGAAAAGAGAGAGAGTGCGATGATGCCACGTCTGAGACCTTCTATAGTCTGGTACTTTCTTCTTCTTGTGATTTTCGCTCTCTCTGCTTTGACAGGGAGGTTCAGGGACAGCGGCGATCGGGTGGCTTAGGGAGGGCGGGGGAAAGGGGTGGGGCGGCTGGAGGAAAACTACAAGAAAATTCCAAGCTTCTTCCCTATTCTTGATTCAAATCCGCTCCAAAAGTGGTTTTATACATGGAAAAAAAAAAGAAAAAAAAAGAAGAAAAAAATAAAATTCAACCCATCCGCAAAGCAACAGCTATTTCATGACATCTTTTCACAGATGATGATGCAGGTGACGATGATACCCATGACGACGATGATGATGACTCTTGATGATAATGATTGATGGTGACGACAGCAGTGACGATGACGATGAAGATGACAATCGCGACCACGGGAACAATAACAGGAAACAATCTTTTCATCAAAAGAGACGGATTCGCTGCAATTACAGACGGAAAATGAGAACATCATCACTGAAGATGAATTGTCATGGATGTTTGGACAGATCTGACGCCTTATTTTTTTCCCCTGTTGGCATTGACAGGGAAGGAAGGGATAAAGGTAGAAAAAAAAATGGTTGGGGTGGGGAGGGGGTGGGGGGGGGGGGGGAGAGAGAGAGACAGAGGGAGGGAGAAAAAGGAAGCTGGAAAGAAAAAGAAATACCAAATTGCATTAGACCAGACCATTTGCGATTATCTGCAATATATATATATATATATATATATATATATATATATATATATATATATATATATATGTGTGTGTGTGTGTGTGTGTGTGTGTGTGTGTGTGTGTGTGAAAACAAAACAAAAACAAAATAAAAACAAAAAAACCACACCACTCAACCTGCAAAGCAGCAGTAAAATTATATTATATTTTCATAAGACAGGGAATAATCATGGGCGAGGGAAAGGCAGGGGTGTGTTGCGTGGGAGACAGGGATAGGGCGAGGGTTGTGCACAGGGATAGGGCGAGGGAGACAGGGATGGGGCGAGGGTTACAGGGATGAGGCGAGGGAGACAGGGATGGGGCGAGGGAGTCAGGGATGGGGCGAGGGAGGGGGACAGGGATGGGGCAATGGATCAGGGATGGGGCGAGGGAGTCAGGAATGGGGCGAGGGAGACAGGGATGGGGCGAGGGAGACAGGGATGGGGCGAGGGAGACAGGGATGGGGCGATGGTGAGAGGGATGGAGCGAGGGAGACAGGAATGGGGCGAGGGAGTCAGGGATGGGGCGAGGGAGACAGGGATGGGGCAATGGATCAGGGATGGGGCGAGGGAGTCAGGAATGGGGCGAGGGAGACAGGGATGGGGCGAGGGAGTCAGGGATGGGGCGAGGGAGGGGGACAGGGATGGGGCGAGGGAGTCAAGGATGGGGCGAGGGAGACAGCGATGGGGCGAGCGTGAGAGGGATGGAGCGAGGGAGACAGGGATGGGGCGAGGGAGACAGCGATGGGGCGAGCGTGAGAGGGATGGAGCGAGGGAGACAGGGATGGGGCGAGGGAGACAGCGACGGGGCGAGGGAGACAGGGATGGGGCGAGGGAGAAAGGGATGGGGTGAGGGAGAAAGGGATGGGGCGAGGGAGACAGGGATGGGGTGAGGGAGAAAGGGATGGGGCGAGGGAGACAGCGACGGGGCGAGGGAGACAGGGATGGGGTGAGGGAGAAAGGGATGGGGCGAGGAAGACAGGGATGGGGCGAGGGAGACAGGGATGGGGCGAGGGAGTCAGGGATGGGGCGAGGGAGACAGGGATGGGGCGAGGGAGACATCGACGGGGCGAGGGAGACAGCGATGGGGCGAGGGAGACATGGATGGTGCGAAGGAATGTAATATGTGTGTGTGTGTGTGTGTGTGTGTGTGTGTGTGTGTGTGTGTTATTAAAGGCACTTGTCTGTATGCTGCAAAAAAAAAAAAAAATAAATAAATAGATAAATACCTCCCCCCCCCCACACACACACACATTGCATTAATGGGTATACATGCGAATAGGTTTCCCACAAAAGCACACGCTCTTTTTTTTATCGATGACAATTTGAAAGGTATGATACTTATGAACATTAAACCATATGGAGTATAGACTCGCTCGCTCTCTCTGTCACTATCTCTGTCTGTCTCTCTGTCTCTGTCTCGCATTCGCGATCGCATTATCTCTCTCTCTCTCTCTCTCTCTCTCTCGCATTCGCATTTGCGTTCGCATTATCTCTCTCTCATCCCCCCCCCCCCCTCTCTCTCTCTTTCACTGCAGGGAGGAGGAGGCAGAGGCGTGGCGAGACAGCCCTGTGGCGAATCGTGTGGTCTGTGGTAGTTAGGATCATTAGCGGTGTGTCTGTGTGCCTGTCTGCCTGTCTGTCTGTCTGTCTGTCTGTGCCTCTGAATCAGTCTTTCGTTCTGTCTCTATCTGTGTGTTTTATCTTCAGTTTAACGTCTATTCAGTATAAGTGTTTTTAGACGGAAAGGAGTAAAGAAGTGGATAAAGGAAAGGGAATGCATGTGAATATTAGTGTAAAAAAAAATATTCATGTTATGTATCAGAGGAAAAGTATATTATAAGAAAAAAGTCTAAAGATATATATATATGTGTGTGTGTGTGTGTGTGTGTGTGTGTGTGTGTGTGTGTGTGTGTGTGTGTGTGTGTGTGTGTGTGTGTGTGTGTGTATGTGCCCGAGACTCCGCCTGTCTGTCTATTTAGGAATATGTCTGCCTGTCTCTCACTCTAACTCTCACTCACAGATAGAGTAAAGCGATGATGATGGTGATGATAACGACGAAGACGACGCCGATGATGATGACGATGATGGCGACGACGTCAACGACCACGACTACGACTACAGCGACAACAAAAGAGATAAAAAATATTTTAAAAAGTGAAAAAACCGGGAAACTGCTGGATCTCCAAAAGGACCGAATCAGCTGCAATACTTGAGAAAGTTTCGGAACATCATCACTGGGGATGGAGTGCTATGAATGGATGGTAACACCTGAGCCCTTCCTCAAAACGATACTTCTTTTCCTATGCGTTGGCAGAAAAGGAGCAGCTCGTGTGTGTGTGTGTGTGGGGGGGGGGGGGGGTACAAGGAGTGCGGTGGAGGGGAGGGGGGGGAATTGCGACAGCAGCTGGAAGGGGGATGACAAAATCCACAGATTATTTTTTTCAATCCATTGCAATGGTGATACCAAAACACACAGGGATGGGGGGGGGGGGGGGAGGGGGGGGCAAGGGATGTAGGAGTGGTGGGTCCAGAGAGAGGGATTGGGGGGATGGGGCGAGAGAGGGATGAGGCGAAAATGAGGCGAATGAGGATGGGCGAGAGAGGAAGGTGGGCGTGGGGGGCGGGGGGTGGGGGATGGGAGGCAGGCATGATGCCAGGTACTGATGGGAGAGAGAGGGAGGAAAGGATGGGGTGAGAGAGAGAGATGGAATGGGGCGAGAGAGGGATGGAGGAATGGGCGAGAGAGGGATGGAGGAATGGGCGAGAGAGGGATGGAGGAATGGGCGAGAGAGGAGTGGGACGAGAGAGGAATGGAGGAATGGGGCGAGAGAGGGATGGGGCGAGAGAGGGATGGAGGAATGGGGCGAGAGAGGGGTGGGACGAGAGAGGGATGGAGGAATGGGGCGAGAGATGGATGGGGCGAGAGAGGGATGGAGGAATGGGGGAGAGAGGAGTGGGACGAGAGAGCAATGGAGGAATGGGGCGAGAGAGGGGTGGGACGAGAGAGCAATGGAGGAATGGGGCGAGAGAGGGGTGGAGGAATGGGGCGAGAGAGGGGTGAAGGAATGGGGCGAGAGATGGATGGGGCGAGAGAGGGATGGAGGAATGGGGGAGAGAGGAGTGGGACGAGAGAGCAATGGAGGAATGGGGCGAGAGAGGGGTGGGACGAGAGAGGGATGGAGGAATGGGGCGAGAGAGGGGTGAAGGAATGGGGCGAGAGAGGGGTGGGACGAGAGAGCAATGGAGGAATGGGGCGAGAGGTGGATGGGGCGAGAGAGGGATGGAGGAATTGGGCGAGAGAGGGGTGAAGGAATGGGGCGAGAGATGGATGGGACGAGAGAGGGATGGAGGGATGGGGCGAGAGAGGGGTGAAGGAATGGGGCGAGAGAGGGGTGGGACGAGAGAGCAATGGAGGAATGGGGCGAGAGAGGGGTGGGACGAGAGAGGGATGGAGGAATGGGGCGAGAGAGGGGTGAAGGAATGGGGCGAGAGATGGATGGGACGAGAGAGGGATGGAGGGATGGGGCGAGAGATGGATGGGGCGAGAGAGGGGTGAAGGAATGGGGCGAGAGATGGATGGGACGAGAGAGGGATGGAGGGATGGGGCGAGAGATGGATGGGGCGAGAGAGGGATGGAGGAATTGGGCGAGAGAGGGATGGGGCGAGAGAGGGGTGGGACGAGAGAGGGATGGAGGAATGGGGCGAGAGAGGGATGGAGGAATGGGGCGAGAGAGGGGTGGGACGAGAGAGGGATGGAGGAATGGGGCGAGAGAGGGATGGAGGAATGGGGCGAGAGATGGATGGGGCGAGAGAGGGATGGAGGAATTGGGCGAGAGAGGGGTGGGACGAGAGAGGGATGGAGGAATGGGGCGAGAGAGGGATGGAGGAATGGGGCGAGAGAGGGATGGAGGAATGGGGCGAGAGAGGGATGGAGGAATGGGGCGAGAGAGGAGTGGGGCGAGAGAGAGGTGGGACGAGAGAGGAATGGAGGAATAGGACGAGAGAAGGATGGAGGAATGGGGCGAGAGAGGGATGGAGGAATGGGGAGGAATGCGGCGAGAGAGGGATGGAGGAATGGGGCGAGAGAGGGATGGAGGGATAAGGAAAGAGAGGAAGACAAGGATGCGGTGAAAGAGAAAAGGGGGAGGGAGAGATGGGGCCAGTTTAGGATAGAAGGGTGGGCCGAGAAAGAGATGGAGGGATGGGAAGAGAGAGAGAGAGAGAGACGGGGTGAAAGAGAGGCAGACAAAGACCGTATTGATTTCCTAAGGGCATGCAGCAGCAGAGGCCTATCACTGTGCGGTGCTGGTGTCGTGACAAAGGCTACGTTTCTTTGTCCCTCTGTCTGTTTTGTCTGCCTCTGTGTGTGTGTGTGTGTGTGTGTGTGTGTGTGTGTGTGTGTGTGTGTGTGTGTGTGTGTGTGTGTGTGTGTGCATCTGTCTCTGTCTGTCTGTCTCTGTCTATCTTCTCTGCTTCTCTCTCCCTCTCTCTCTCTCTCTCTCTCCTTCGGAATGCAAAACTCTATGTAGCTTTTGTCGACTTTAGAAAGGCATTTGATTCTGTCAACAGAAATATCTTGTGGAATGTATTAAGGAAAAATGATATCAATGGGAAAATGTACAAAGCTCTCCGAGGAGTTTATGATTCAGTACTTTCATGTGTTCGTGATAAAGGTGTATACTCTGATGTTTTCAACTGCCCTCGTGGCGTTAAACAAGGATGTTTACTGAGTCCTCAGTTATTTTCGTGTTTTTTTTAATGAGTTAGCTGTAGAAATTAGTAAAAGAGGCAGACATGGTATTCAAATGATTCAGGATGCTGTTGAAGTTTTCTTAATGTTGTTTGCAGATGATGTCATTCTTATGTCTGATACTGTTGTTGGCCTGCAGAACCAGCTGACCATTCTGAAGGAGGAAGTCGACCGTTTACAGTTAACTGTCAACTTAGACAAAACAAATGTAATGGTTTTTAGAATGGGTGGGCATGTCTCTAGATATGAAAAATGGTGGTATGGAAATTTTGAAGTAATGGTGACAAACTGCTATAAATATCTTGGGATGACATTTACTACAAAGTTAAGTCTAAATGCAGGGTGGGAAGAAATGTGTAGAAAAGGGAAAATAAGGTGTCATTGAAATCCTTAGATCACTAAAAAAAAAAAAAAAAAAAAAAAAAAAAAAAAAAAAAAAAGAAGCTAAATTCAAACGAACCATCGGTCTTTTGGAAGTTATTCGATTCCCAGGTAGAACCCATTTTAACATATGCAGCAGAGATATGGGGGATGTACGATAATAGCCAAATGGAAAAAAGTCCATACATTTGCCATTAAGCGTTTCTTAAATGTTCCTTTACACTCCTCTAATAGAATGGTCTATGGTGAAACTGGCAGATACCCTTTGTATATCCGTACATATTTAAAAAGTATTAAATATTGGTTAAAACTGCTAAAATTACCTGTGACAAGGTTATGTAGACAAGCTTATGAAATGTTATTGCAGCAGCACGAAAATGGGAAGTGTAACTGGCTATCTAATATAAGGAAACTACTTGCTGTAAACGGGTTTGGTATTGTTTGGTTACGTCAGGAAGTAGGGGATTATAACGCATTTATTTCAGAATTCAAGGATCGCCTGATATGTATATTCCAACAAAATTGGCACGGTCATATGGAAGAGAATGAAAAGTATACTTGGTTTCTTTCTTTTAATAGTAATTTAAAGCCTGAAAAATATCTGTATATCATAACACATAAATGGCACAGAGATATGCTGGCCAGATTTCGTACAAGGACACTTGGATTGAAAGCAAACAGAAAATGGTTCATATCAGGGACAGCAGAAACCAATACGTGCCCAGCAAGCAAAACAAATTCTACCGAAGACGAATATCACTTTATGTTTGCATGTGAAGCGTACAAACCCATTAGACAGAAATATAACCTGTTTAAGGCGCCTGTTATCAGAAGGCAAAACGTAGTTGATGTGTTAACAGCTGATAATGACGAAGTAATTAGATCCTTGGCAAAATACATTGCTGAAGCGAGTAATGCAAGAAAACTTTTGATTTCAGTTTGAAAACATTCTGCTTATGGTTCACACAGATTATCTATTTCTTCTTAATGTGCTTGGCGGTTTACTTATTGAACAGTAACGATTACACAACCTTTGATAAGGTGTCGGCCTATTTTGTATGTACATAGATGGAGATTCGCATGTACGCTGAGAGACTGTTGTCTGCATGTGTGGAGTAGTCTCTGAGACTTTTCTTTGTTTATGTTTAATGTCTGTTTTTTCTTGGACAATACCCATGAAATTGTGAACCCCATGTTATTATGGCATGTGTGCGAATGACATTAAATAGTTTCAGTTCAGTTCAGTTCTCTCTCTCTCTCTCTCTCTCTCTCTCTCTCTCTCTCTCTCTCTCTCTCTCCTTCCTCCTCTCCCTCTCTCTCACTGTGTGCCCCTCTCCCATCCCTCCCCCTCCTCCCCCATATCCCTCCCTCTGTCTCTCCCCATCTCTCTCTCTCTCTGTCTCTCTCTCTCTCCCTCCCCTCCCCCCTCTCTCTGTCTTCAAATGTGTGTCTCCATGTGTCACTGTCCTATCTCCCATCTCAGAGACAGGACAGGGGGCGCGGGGTGGGGGAAGGAAGCAGACAGCCCTGGGGCACATCGTGCGGCCTGTGCTCTGTGGGGGGGATCCTAACTCATCTTTCTGTCTGTCTGTGCGTCTGTCTGTCTGTCTGTCTATCCTTGTGTGCGCGCGTGCGTATCTGTACGTGTGCCGTGTGTTTGTGTGTGTGTGTGTGTGTGTGTGTGTGTGTGTGTGTGTGTGTGTGTGTGGTTTTCTCTCCAAACCAACACAGAAATACGCGATCAGTGACCAAGATGTGACAAGCAAGTGTCTTGGACACCAGGAAAACAGCGAACAGCCCACAACTGAAGCCAACAGAACAGCCTGGGAACTAAATCTAAACCGTGCGCGTACTGAATTTGTCGGACGTCTGTAGGATCTCACAGCACAGCATGGACACCAGAGTCAGAGGGTGTAATGTAGGCAGCAAATCTACCGTGTCCCCTCTGTCTGTCTGTCTATGTCTCTGTCTCTGTCTCTCTCTCTGTTTCTGTTCCTCTGTCTCTTTCTGTCTTTGTCTCTATTCCTCTGTCCTTCTCTCTCTATCTCTGTCTTAGTCTGTCCAGACTCGCAGTGTCTCGATCTCTCTGTATCTCTGTCTCTTTTCGCACCACACACCCATCACCCTTCTCTTTCTCTGTCTTCCTCCCTGTCTATCTCTCCGTGTCTCTATCTCTGTCTGTCTCTCTCTGTCTCTGTCTCCGTGTCTGTCTATCTGTCTGTCTCTCCTCCCCTCTCTCTCTCCCTCTCTCTCCCTCCCCTCCCCCTCTCTCTGTCTTCAAATGTGTGTCTCCATGTGTCACTGTCCTATCTCCCATCTCAGAGACAGGACAGGGGGCGTGGGGTGGGGGGAAGGAAGCAGACAGCCCTGGGGCACATCGTGCGGCCTGTGCTCTGTGGGGGGGACCCTAACTCATCTTTCTGTCTGTCTGTGCGTCTGTCTGTCTATCCTTGTGTGCGCGCGTGCGTATCTGTACGTGTGCCGTGTGTTTGTGTGTGTGTGTGTGTGTGTGTGTGTGTGTGTGTGGTTTTCTCTCCAAACCAACACAGAAATACGCGATCAGTGACCAAGATGTGACAAGCAAGTGTCTTGGACACCAGGAAAACAGCGAACAGCCCACAACTGAAGCCAACAGAACAGCCTGGGAACTAAATCTAAACCGTGCGCGTACTGAATTTGTCGGACGTCTGTAGGATCTCACAGCACAGCATGGACACCAGAGTCAGAGGGGTGTACTGTAGGCAGCAAATCTACCGTGTCCCCTCTGTCTGTCTGTCTCTGTGTTTCTGTTCCTCTGTCTCTCTGTGTCTTTGTCTCTATTCCTCTGTCCTTCTCTCTCTGTCTCTGTCTTAGTCTGTCCAGACTCGCAGTGTCTCGATCTCTCTGTATCTCTGTCTCTTTTCGCACCCCCCGCACCCCACACCCACCCCCCTTCTCTCTTCTCCCTGTCTATCTCTCCGTGTCTCTATCTCTGTCTGTCTCTCTCTGTCTCTGTCTCCGTGTCTGTCTGTCTCTCCTCCCCTCTCTCTCTCCCTCTCTCTCTCCCTCCCTCCACTCTCTCTCTCTGTGTTCTTTGGGAGCTTTTTGTAAAGTATATCGAAGCCAATAGTTCTGGTCACGCATGACCGCTATCCCCGCCGAGCTCGCTGCCAGCAGAGAGAGAACTGACCTGTGACGCCCACTCCGAGAATGTTCCCATCTCACATCTAACCCCTCGACCCCCCTGACCTAACCCCCTCCCCCCACCGCAAACCTGAAACCCGTAACGCCCTCACCTCCACCAACCTTTCCCCCCCACGCCCCCCCCCTCCTCCAACACACACCTCTGGAACCACATCCCCCATCCCCTCTGCCCACGTACATCCCCCGCCCCCAAACAAACCCCCTCCCCCAACCCCCCTCTCTTCTTGGACATGATTGTTGCAAGCTGTGGTGATGGGTACTGTTGAAGCAGTGATGGTGGTGATGTTTGTTTGTGCGGTGGTGAGATCCTTTAATCAATGTCCTTGCTGTTTTTGTGGATTGTTGAGGGCTCTCTTCGAGGATTGACTAGCACGTTGAGTTTATGCGTAGGTCAGGCATCTACCCTTCTTCTTTTTTTTTCTTTTCTTTTTTTTACAGATATGATTTTGCATTTATTGATCAGTCGTCACGCTTAGACACCTTTTGAAAAAAAAAAAAAAAACTGTTGCTGTTATTTTTGTTGTTGTTAGTGCTACTGCTGACCTCATAACTCCTCGATGTTGTACTAGCAGCAGCTGTTGAAGGGAGAACAGCATACCACCGCCACACCTCTCTCTGTCTCTGTCTCTGTGTCTGTCTCTGTCTCTCTCTGTCTCTCTCTCTCCGAGCTGTCTTGCTCTCTCCGAGCTGTCTTGAGCATATTAAAATTTTTTTTTATATAAGTTTGAAAGTAATTCTGTTAAATTGTTTTTGAATTGTTTGATGTTCAAGCCTAGCCTATAGTACAGTACGGTGCTGAGATTTCTGGGTTGGAAAAAAGGTACGAGATAGAAAAACTAAACATTTGTTTGCTATGAAAAGGTTTTGGACAGAAGAACGCCAAATGACTTAGTTTACGGTTAGTTTACGGTGAGCTTACCCGATTTATATTAATTCGTATGCAAAATGCATTAGGTATTGGATAAAACTAGTTCAAATGAATGAATGCAGATTGCCTGCTCAAGCTTATAGTCTTATTTTGATTTGGATGCCAAATGAAGGGTAACATGGGTCACTAGCATTCGTAAATGTTTATGTAGTAATGGTTTTGCGTCTGTATGGCTTAATCAAGGGGTTGGATGTGTTCATGATTTTCTTGTTCGCTTTAAACAGCGTATGGTCGACTGTAGATGGCAGGAGTGGAACGACCATGTACAAAATAGTGAAAGATTTTCTTTGTTCAGATTGTTTAAAAGGAATCATTTCACATAATCTTATCTAGCAAAGAATATTAACCGAGTCATTAGATGTGCTTTAACAAGGTTTCGTTTTGGTGTATCTAATATCAATGTACACAGTAAAAGATAAAAGACCAGCACTGTAAACGATATGGTATGCCCGTTATGTAGATCTGCAAAAGAAGATGAAGTCCATTTCGTATTATGTTGTCCTGTATTATATGACTTGAGACAAAGATATATTCCGTTGAGATACTATAGCAGAACAATTAATTTTGGGTTAGTATTACTTCTGTCTTCTACAAATGATATCCTTTTTTCGTTTTTGATGTGGTAATGGTGGGGGTGATGGAGTCCGATTGATGCTGCTAGCTGACTGAGTGACTGATTCATTGATTGACTGATTTTCGATCGATCAATTGATTGATTCACTGACTTCGTCTTTCCATTCTCCTCATCTTCATGTGAATATCATCACCATCGTCGTCAAGCCATCGTCATCGTCGTCGTAGTCGTCATCGTCGTCTCTGAAACCAGTACGCATGCCGTCACTGGCATCGAAATCATCAAACATTATGGACGTTGGCATATCCGTGGAAAACATCAATTGTCGTCGTTGTCAGCGTCAGTATAGTCCTCGTGGTCGTAGATGTCATTGACATACTCTCGATCGCCGTGGTCGTCTCATCATCATCATCACCATGATCATAATAATAATAATAATGGTATTTATACAGCGCTCAATCTTGTGCACAGAGAAATCAAAGCGCTTTCGCACCAGTAATTCACACGCATGCATAACTCAAAAACTGGAGAAATTGAAGATAAGAAAGAGGCAGGGAAGGCAGGCTATTTTGGGAAGAGGTCATCATCATCATCATCATTGCTATTATGTATTCTTATGTTTCCGGTATACCATGGTCGAGGCAGCATACCACAGCCTCCCACCCCTTCCGTACTATCCTTCCACCATCCGCACATACATATGTACGTAAGCGTGCACACATAGAGACACACTGGCAGACACAGACACAGACATTGACAGACACACACACACACACACACACACACACACTACAACACACAATCGCGCGCGCGCACACACACACACACACACACACACACACACACACACACACACTACAACACAATCGCGCGCGCGCGCGCACACACACACACACAAGCAAACAAACAAACATACACATACACACTACAACACAGAATCGCACACACACACACACACACACACACACACACACACACACACACACACACACACACACATGCAAACAAACAAACAAATACACACACACACTACAACACAGAATCGCGCGCGCGCGCGCACACACACACACACACACACACACACACACACACACACACACACACACACACACACGGCGGGATGTATGCACGTATGTATGTATGTCAGGCACAGCGTCGGCACTGGGAAGTCCCATCAGGTAGGGTTCCAACTTTCACAGCGTGCAGCATCAGCTGGTTGCACACGCTTCCCTGTCTTATACCCTTTGTTGTGTTCTCAGGGAAAGTGCTGCACCCCTCCTCCCTAACCCCCCTCTCCCCCCAACCCCCCATGCCCACCCCCATCCACCTCCTACCACCACCGCTCTGATAACTGCTGCTCACCTGCATGTTTTATGATGGAGGGAATGGGAGAGACGGGCGAGGGGAAAGGGGGAGGGGGGCAGGCAAGGAGGAGGAGGGGGAGATAGAAGGGTGATGTAAGCGGGAATGGGAGGGTGGGTGGGTGTGTGTGTGTGTGTGTGTGTGTGGGGGGTTGTTAATAACGAGCGCGAGGTTTTGGGACATGTGTGAGGAATTGATGAGTCGGTGGTAGGGAGAAAAAAACAAACTGAGGGAGGGATAAAGAAAAAGGGTTGTGAAGATTCGTGCACGTTGGGGGTAGTGATAATGTTCTCGCTGTTGTAAGTTCCATCGCTCTCTGTCTCTCTCTCTGTCTTTGTCTCTCTCTCTCTCTCTGTCTGTCACTCTCTCTGTCCCTGTTTCTGATAATGAAATTCGTTTTTATGTTTGAATGTAAAACTTACCATGTAAAACTTACTGTGTGATGTTTGAAAAGAAACAACAACACCCCCCCCCACCCCACCCCCAAAACAAAAAAAAAATTAAAAAACCTCACCAAAAGATACTGCAAAATAAAAGGACTTCTTTAGCATGCTAACATCAGAAGATCTGATCAACTTGATGGCGAATTTAATATCAGAAACTTTGAAGATTAGGCTCGATAATCACTACTCACAGCTATAAACCGTGTGGATAGATAGATAGATCTGACATTTTCCTCTTTGACTGTTCATCGTCATCAATATAAAAAACAAAATAGTCTCAAAGTCTGTGGCCTTTCATGCCCTGCTCTCATGGTGACCTCAGTTTCGATACCCCTCCACTTCTGGCTTGGGGTGAGTCCTGTCAATGTCGTCAGTATCGGCGGATTCGTCGGGGGCTGTTGTTTGAGGGACGTGGTGGCGGTCTCCACTCTGGGAGGGACGCTCACTCAGTCTGGCTCCGCGACTAAGCCATTATTGTCGTTAGTAGGGGGCTTAGTAGGTGGTGTCCTAAGTACGTAAAATCAGAACAGGCACCACTGAACACCACCGAAGTGACTCAGCAGCAGTGCAGGGTCTCCTCTGGTGTGTGGCCTCCAGGCGACCTAACATCGATGGTTCCCTGTGGACTGCCGACGCTGGAACTGCGACGGACGAACCCGGGTGTGGCCGTGTATGGGGGAATCTAAATGAGCGGCGTGGGAGTAATGCCACTGAAACGGTGCAGATGATGGGGCAGCAAAAAAAAAAAAAAAAAAAAAAAAAAAAAAAATTTCCTCTTTGACTGATGATGGAAACCAACTTTTTACACGCCTCCTATCGCCTCCGCTTTCCCTCGCTTCTTTTTGTCTCCCTCTCCATTTCATGTTATTTCGTTGTTGTTTCTATTTGTCCTTGTCGTCTTCATGTTGTTGTTTTTTCTGTTAGTTCGTATCTCGCTCGTTCACTCTCAGTTTCAGTAGCTCAAGGAGGCGTCACTGCGTTCGGACAAATCCATATACGCTACACCACATCTGCCAAGCAGATGCCTGACCAGCAGCGTAACCCAACGCGCTTAGTCAGGCCTTGAGAAAAAAAAGAAGAAAAAAAGATGAATAAATAATAGATACGCTTACATAAATAAATAAATAATAATTATGATATAAAAAGGTAGTAGTAATGGTAATAATAATAATAATAATAATAATAATAATAATAATAATAAATAAATAAATAAATAAATGAATAAATAAATAAGACAACAATGATGATAAATAAGCAAATAAATGTAAAAAATGAAGACACACATTCACACATACACCCACACATGCATAACAGATATGCACCAAACATGCCTATCTGCATCTCCGTCTTTTCTCACTTTTCCTACTATCTCTCTCTTGTCTCTCTCTCTGTCTGTCTCTGTCTCCTCTCTCTCTCTCACTATCCTTTCTATCTTCTCTCTCCTCTCTCTCTCTCTCTCTCTCTCTCCTCTCTATCCTGTCTATCTCCTCTCTCTCTCACCTAATTTCTTCTTCTTCTCTTCTTCTTCTTCTTCTCCTCCTTCTCCTCCTTCAATTTCTGCCTCTTCTTCCCCCTTGCTCCTTCTCCACCTCCTTCTTCTCCTCCTTCTCTCCTCACCCCACCCCTCACCGCACCCACCTCCCTCCAACGACCCCTCACCCCTTTAGCCTTCTCTTCTTTCCCTCTCTTCTTTCTCCCTCAATAGCCCCTCACCCCTTTAACTTCTTCTCTTCTTTCCCTCTCTTCTTTCTTTCTTCCCCAACAACCCCTCACCCCTTTAACTTCTTCTCTTCTTTCCCTCTCTTCTTTCTTCCCCAACAACCCCTCACCCCTTTAACTTCTTCTCTTCTTTCCCTCTCTTCTTTCTTTCTTCCCCAACAACCCCTCATCCCTTTAACTTCTTCTCTTCTTTCCCTCTCTTCTTTCTTTCTTCCCCAACAACCCCTCACCCCTTTAACTTCTTCTCTTCTTTCCCTCTCTTCTTTCTTTCTTCCCCAACAACCCCTCACCCCTTTAACTTCTTCTCTTCTTTCCCTCTCTTCTTTCTTTCTTCCCCATCAACCCCTCATCCCTTTAACTACTTCTCTTCTTTCCCTCTCTTCTTTCTTCCCCAACAACCCCTCATCCCTTTAACTTCTTCTCTTCTTTCCCTCTCTTCTTTCTTTCTTCCCCAACGACCCCTCACCCCTTTAACTTCTTCTCTTCTTTCCCTCTCTTCTTTCTTCCCCAACAACCCCTCATCCCTTTAACTTCTTCTCTTCTTTCCCTCTCTTCTTTCTTTCTTCCCCAACGACCCCTCACCCCTTTAACTTCTTCTCTTCTTTCCCTCTCTTCTTTCTTTCTTCCCCAACGACCCCTCACCCCTTTAACTTCTTCTCTTCTTTCCCTCTCTTCTTTCTTTCTTCCCCAACAACCCCTCACCCCTTTAACTTCTTCTCTTCTTTCCCTCTCTTCCCCAACAACCCCTCATCCCTTTAACTTCTTATCTTCTTTCCCTCTCTTCTTTCTTCCCCAACGACCCCTCACCCCTTTAACTTCTCTTCTTTCCCTCTCTTCTTTCTTCCCCAACAACCCCTCACCCCTTTAACTTCTTCTCTTCTTTCCCTCTCTTCTTTCTTCCCCAACAACCCCTCACCCCTTTAACTTCTCTTCTTTCCCTCTCTTCTTTCTTCCCCAACAACCCCTCACCCCTTTAACTTCTTCTCTTCTTTCCCTCTCTTCTTTCTTTCTTCCCCAACAACCCCTCATCCCTTTAACTT
>NC_134899.1:15994026-16006526 GCF_041734735.1 Babylonia areolata
AAAAAGCATTTGTGTGTGTTCGCGAGAGTGCTTGCGTATGCGTACTACGTTCGTTGAGGTGGGACTAAAAAGAGGACTTAATCCAAGAGTCTGGTTTGGAATAACAAACAGGTCAGCATCATAAGCACCACGTGCAGGATGTCTAAGGAAAGAGTGAGAAGATGCGAAGGAAGGACGGTAGTGGTGGGGGGTGGGAAAGAAGGGAGAAAGTAAACACTTCACTCTGGAATGAAGTGGGGCCATATGTTTCATTTGCATCTTGTATGTGTTAATCATACATACTTATTTGCAGAATCACTTCAGAAGTATTCGTTCAGGCCTGATAGCTCTCTTTTTCTTCTTCTTCTTTCTTTCTTTCTTCTAATGCACTATGCTGCCAAACGACGTTTTAATAATTGAAACAGAACGTAAGGGATGGGAACAGTGTTTTATTGGAACAAGCATGCACAAGCTCAGACATTCATACATACGAGCACACACACACGGGTGCGCGCACTCACCCCACCCTCACCCCCACCCCCTCCGACACACACACACACACACACACACACACAATTCCCGCATTATCATTCCTCACACAGAGTGAAAGTCAGAGACAGAGACAGAGGGAGGGAGGGAGAGAGACTGACAGACAACGGACAAGAGACAGACAGACATACACACCAAGCACGGTAAGAGTTTTTGACCTGTTTATAGATTTGAACTCATTTGATGATACTTGTGTCCCCAACAGCCACGGTAACAACATCATCAACAACAATCATTTCTTTCAATCAAACTCGCGCAGCTGTTGTAGGTAGATGGATCAACCCCCTTCATTTCTTCAGCCAACACTGCTGAAGATGCTTCGTTCATCACACACTTCACGAATCGATACTGCCTGGTCCTCAATATCCCCCATGTATATTGTTTGCTCTTTTAGCATCTTTTACATCTGGATAGGGAGACAAAAAGTGGAAGGAAGGAGAGAGGCGAAAGGGACAGGGATGGGGAGAGAAATTCTATAGGGGGCGTGAGGGGAGGGGCGGGTGGTGGTGGGCAAGGAGAAGGGGGAGGGGGGAGAGAGAAAGAGAGAGGCAGAGAGAGACCGAGACACAGACAGAGACTAACACACACACACACACACACACACACACACACCAAGAGTGAGAGAGAGAGAGAATATGACAGCAGTCACAATATTTTTATTACCCATTCAGCAACTTCAGCACTCTGGACTAGCGGGCATTGCAGATGATGGTGTGTGTTTGTGTATGTGCGCGCGCGCGTGTGTGTGATTGTGGAAACACGATCAGTCTCAGGTCCATGCATGGTATTCGGTTTCTGACAGTTCTGGTTGTGCTTGGTTTCAAGCAAATAAAATCTTACCAATGTTTCCATTATTGTTTATAACTTTTCTGCGTTTAGACCAACGCTTTGAAAATATCTTTTATATTCTTCAGCTTATATTTATCAGAAATGACATAGTGATATGAACAGCATATAAAGATATACTGAAATGATGTGTCAGTAGAACATACGGATTGACAGTTGGAATCAAAGAGATGTCAGCTTAAAAGTTATTGTACTATAATTATTTATGAAGTCTCAACCTCTCTCGTTTACCACCAATAAGCCTACCCCTTGCTCCTGTCTTATAACATCTCCTTATCCGTCTTTTAACGCCATTTTATTCACGCCATGTCTTCTTCTTCTTCTTCTACTACTTATTCTTGCTGTGCATGTGGCACTGGACCCCAGACCCCTGAACACATCCTCCAACACTGCCCAACCCATGAAGCTCTACGGCGTCAAACCTGGCCAGGGGGCACAGAGCTACAGGCGCAGCTTTGGGGAGACCGCCACGACCTGGAGAAGACCGTGGGCTACATCGTGGCGACGGGGGTGACCGTCTGACGCAGCCAAAACATCGAACGCAGAAGAAGAAGAAGAATTCTTGCTGTTGTTGTTGTTGTTCTTCTTCTTGTTTTTGTTGTTCTTCTTCTTCTCCCAGTTATAATCAAGTCGAAACAGTTGGTTGTCGTAGAAGGAGTAATAGTGTTCAAGGACAACACTGCAAAAGGAACAATAAAAAATGGGGAAATAATGATACACAGACACGGGTAAAGGAGCGAAAATTGGGTGAGGGATTTTTTTGTTGTTGGTGGTGGTGATGGTGTGTTTTTTTTTTTGTTTTGTTTTTAGTGAGACTCACTTTCTCTTTGACACGTTTTTTTCATCTTTCTTCCACCTGCAATAAAAACATTTCATCATCTACAGAATAACATTTGCTTCAGTAGGTCAACGTTGCACTTTTTTTTTCTTTTGTCCTGAAAAGAATAAATTTCTTTGTGACAGAGTAAATATATGATGAACTTGCAATCACAGAGCAATGCGATGTCCATGACGATATTACAATTATGACCTTTTTCTTTCTTTTTTTTATAACAAAAATTCATTAGACTGTGTGTTAAAGGAAAAACAATAAGAGTCTTTTGCCACCAATTTTGGCACCTACGTTGTAGCTATTGAATATGGAAATTGGTTGGTCTCCGTGATTTTTTCGCGTGGGTATGTACAACAGTTACAGTTAATAAACTTGAATCAAAATTACCATGAGGATACACACACGAATATGTCACAATTGATAATTTCCAGAGTCACAATTACTTATGTCAATGCTGATTTGTAGCCTACGTACGACGACAGTTGTGGTGAAGATAAATGATAACACAAGGAAACAAAGTAATGTGTATCACAAAGCAATTTCAATTCCGATCCATTTTCACTTTGTCTTCAAACAAATAAACGAGTCTTTCTTATGAAAAAATTTGCAATGTCAATTATCCAGAACAGCACGCCTTCCAGATTTATAGTTTATCTTGCGGGTTCAGTGATGCTGAGAGGGTCTGATGTTGTTGGTTTTTGTTGTTGCTGTTGTTGTTTTTTGTTTTGTTGTTGTTGTTGTTTTCAGCTTCAAAGAGAAGGCCCAGGGCGGGAGAAAAAGGTTTATTGAACCAGCTTTGAAGAAGTTTCCTAAAGTTTACCGAACCAATTTGAAAAATAATTTATTATTTGAAATATCTTCAAACTGTGATTTTTTTGTGTGACCAGACTTTGAAAATATAATCATAAAATAAAAATAAATAAAAGAAGAATAGTCTGCTGGCTGGCGGATAAAAAATCAGAAGACGAAAGTTGACAGACACTTCTCAGGGAGGAAGATTCTTGAGTGTGTGGGTCGGGGAGGGTATTGTAGATGCCAATCTGGTAGCAACAGACAAAGCCTATATATATATATATATATATATATATATATATATATATATATATATATATATATAAATATATATATATATATATATGTGTGTGTGTGTGTGTGTGTGTGTGTGTGTGTGTGTGTACATATATATATCTGTGTGTGTGTGTGTGCGTATGTATGTATGTATGAATGCATGTATGTATACATATTTTGCTGCCCCGTCTTCTGCATCGTTTCAGTGGCATTACTCCCATGCCGTTCATTCCGAGTCCTCCATACAGCCACACCCGGTGTTCGCCTGTCGAAGTCCCAGTGTCGGTAGTTTACAAGGAACCATCGAAGTTAGGTCGCATGGAGGGCACACACAGAAGGAGATCCTGCACTGCTGCAGAGTTACTTCGGTGGTGTTCAGTAGTGCCTGTTCTGATTTAACGTACAACATACTAAGCGCCCTACTGACGAAAATGATAGTTTAATCGCGGAGCCAGGTTTAGTGACCGTCTCCCCCAAAGTGAAGACCGCCACAGTTTCAGTTTCAGTTTCAGTTGCTCAAGGGGGCGTCACTGCGCTCGGACAAACCATATACGCTACACCACATCTGCCAAGCAGATGCCTGACCAGCAGCGTAACCCAACGCGCTTAGTCAGGCCTTGAGAAAAAAAAAAAAAAAAAAAAAAAAAAAAAAAAAAAAAAAGGGGGGGGGGGATAAATAATAGATAAGCTTACATAAATAAATAAATAAATAAATAAATAATAATTATAATATAGAAAAAGGTAGTAGTAATAATAATAGTAATACTAATAAAATGATAATAATAAAAAAAAAAAAAATAAATAAATAAGACAACAATGGTGATAATTAAGCGAATGAATGTAAAATATGACGACACACATTCACACATACACCCACACATGCATAACAGAAATGCACCAAACATGCAGTTTCACAGATATGAAAGTACAGTCAAATACATATAAACGTACATGAGCTCCAACACACACACACACACACACACACACATTACCTTGCACCTCCTCCAACCCCCTCCTCCACACACTCATTTCTAACCTACGTATCGCAGCTTCCACGGCACACACACACACACACACACACGCACGCAAACACACACTCACAGAGATGAACACTTACTTGTACAAGCACACACATATACGCCCATATCTCCCACCCCCAACCCCCACACATATATACAAAGATATATATATATATATATATATATATATATATATATATATATATATATATATATACACACACACCCGTACACAGATCTCTCCTGACACTTGTGTACACTTACACTCTCGCGCATTCACAAACGCACTCAAAAACACAGACCCACACATCCACACAAACACACACATACACACACGCACACGCAAAGAGGCTGCCAAGAGGGATGGGAAAAGATCTCTGATGCCAAGAACGTGGCGTCTAGTGTGTTGCTCAGTCTATTGTATTTGGAAAGGCCCACAGAGACTCTGTTCCGTTTTGAAGAAATTTGCGCAATGTTGGTTTGGAAATGATGCCGATATTTGTTTGATTTGCAAAGCATCGTGCTCTACCTTTCATGTTAGACTTTCGGCCGCTCCCAGACCGCCACAATGTCCCTCAAACGACAGTCCCCCGTAAACGTACCGACACCGGAGACCTGAACAGGACTCACCCCATGCATGTAAGTGCAGGGGAGTCGAACCTGAGGTAACCATGAGAGCGGGGCATGGAAGTCTAGAGAACTTTGGACATTTTTTTCATTTATTGATGATGAAGGTAGATGATGATTATAATGCCGCTATGGAAGTCCATTTAAGGTTTGGGGCTTCGAGAAAAGCCTGCATTCTACGCTTCCTTTCATATTGATATGCTGGCGTTAACCAGATCCAAGAGATACAGACACTTGCAGTGTTAGTCAGGAAACTGAGTGACACACCTAAAGACGCATCCGTAATATTCGACTGTGTGGTCCCAGTGTTCCCATTAAAGTCAATAGCACACTCAACTTCAGGTAGGAGCCAGCCACGGGCCAAAAAAATCTTACCCCCGCCGGGAATCGAACCCGCGTCTTCCCAGTCGTCAGACAATTATTATAATTGGTCAGTCGCAGAGCCAGGTTGAGTTATCGTCTCCCATGCAGTGAAGATTGTCACATTTCCCTCCAAACACAGTCCATCCTCATCCATACCGAAGACAATGGCGATTAATCTGCTCAGGCATACTTATCAAGTGGATGGCACATAGAAAATGAGATCACCATGAGTGGAGGGCAGTGAAAGGTCTCGGGGTTTGCGGGTGTGGGGGTGGGGGGTTGGGGGGGGGGGGGGCGGCACTTTTTCTGTGTAATTAATTAACGTGACAGATTAGGACTTTGATGGCGCAGCCATTGAGATTCGTTTAGGTTCAAAGCCGAGTGACAGGCCTGTGCTTTTATCCTTCTTTTTTTTCTTTAGACCTACGTTCCACCGTCAATCAGGCTAGAAAATTACAGCCAACTTGATCGGAAACGTCGAGAGACGCTCTCAAAGACTCATCCGTGAAGGTCACCTTACCACTAAAGTACAAGTGCACTTGCACTGACCACAGGTATGGAGAACCGTTTGTGTCGAAAGACCGCATGGCAATTTGCAAGCTGAAAAGAACGATTTTCTTTGTGGAAGGTGTAACGTTGAACCGGAAATAGAATTGTATTGAGCAGTTATAGGGTTTCATGCTGTCTAATACTGAGACCAATGATGGCCAAAGCGCGCGCGCGGGCGTGTGTGAGTGTGTGTGTGTGTGCGCGCGCGCGCATAAGTTCGCTGAACAGGCCAGTTTATATAATTTTATATATATATATATTTTTTTTTTTCCCCCTTTTCTTTTTATTGCCGGTAGCCTGTAGTTACGTACCTTTATCTACTTCTCATTTACTTTAGGATTCCCCCCCTCCCCACCCCCCTGCCTGTCTTCCATTGGTTGTGGCATTGTAAGTGGCTGCTCATGGTGCTATTGTGTCTCCTACAACAACTACATCAACAACAGCAACGACAAAATGATGAAAATATAGAACACAGCAACCACTACTCTGCAGGTAACGCTACTTCCAGTGATACTGCCAACGACACAAGGACCACTGCATGACAATAAATTATTGTTAAAGTTTCCTCAGATGTGAACTGTCCGTGGGGAGAAAACGAGAAGATGAGGTAAATCTCGTTTCACTTTTACACACATGCACACAACACATTACTCTGCTCGATCAGCGCAACAGCAGTGCTATGTTTTGCTGCGTTGTGTTGTGCTGTGCTGTAGTGCATGGGTTGTGTTGTGCTGTGCTGTGTTGCATGTGCTGAATTGTGCTGTGCTGTGTTGCATGTGCTGAGTTGTGCTGTGCTGTGCTTTGCTATGTTGTGCTGTTAATGTTGTGATGTGCTGTACTGTGTTGTGATGTGTTGTTCTGTGTTGTGCTGTGCTGTGCTATGCTATGTTGAGTTATGTTGTGTTATCTTTTGTTGTGCTGTGCTGTGCTGTGCTATGCTTGCCCTGAGAAAGCGTCTGACTGATCCTCTCATTGGGGTGGAGGGAAAAAAAAGAGGAGATAGGGAGGGCGGAATAGTGTTTTCATGTGTCAGGGGGCTACATTTTTCAAAACACAGACGCTGTCTGGTGTATATGTTTATGTAGTGTATATACATGTATATACTTCCCGTGCAACCCCACTCACCTTCCTGGAGCTCGTTTTTCTTTTTCGTTTTAATTTGTTTTTATTTTCGAGGTTGGATTTTTTCCTCTCTCTCGCTTCTCTGCATGTTACTTCTTTCGAATCAATCAGATCCTGAAGAAGACTGATTTTAAGTATCAGCTGCAGTTCAAAGCCCTTCATCCACTTAGGTTAGGCCTATCCTGAGGCGATTAGGGCGTGCGCAGCTGCTAACCCTATAAATCTGTCTTCACCAAGATCTGAATATGAATTCTGAGGAAAATTCGGAAGACATCGTTCAATAAGACGTCAACGGAAAATAAAGAAAAAAAAAGAAAAAAAAGAAAGGCCAATTAAGATTGTTTAATTTTTCTTGTTGGAAGAGGCTGTCCGTGTAAATTATTCCACTGATGCAGCCAAGACAATTCTGTTCAACTTAAGCCATTTTGCAAAGATGAGCAACGTAGCCCGAACTGTCTTGAGGTTAAAAAGCTATCATTATTTATGTTGTGTTTATAACAGTTTGTATTCTGTTTCTGATAGTCATGCGATTTTAATTGTTTGTTTAATTTTGGTGAAAATACTATTGCTGTTGCACAATATCCTCCATGGGGTCAAAGGATTGAATTTTGATATTCTTGAATCCTGCGCGCGCGCAGGTGTGTGAGTGTGTGTGTGTGTGCGCGCGTGTGCGTGCGCCGGTGTGTGCGTGTGTGTGTGTGTGTGCCATGCCACAATGTGTGTGTGTGTGTGTGTGTGTGTGTGTGCTTGCGCGTGCCACAATGTTTCTGTGTGTCTGTGCCACAGTGTGTGTGCGCGCGCGCGCGCGCGGTAATTGTTTACTTGCAATGGTCAGTGCTGCTGTGGTTTTTTCTTTGTCGAGTGATCTGAAAACTGGGGCAAACTCCTATAGAGGAAGGTAGCAGAATAGTTAAAACACTCATTTGCCAATGCAGTGTTCAGCGTGAGAGAAGAAGAAGGGGAAGAAAAAGAAGAAGAAAACCTCACAATGGGGTGGGGGTGGGGGCGTGCAGTAATTTGCAGGTAAGAACACCAATAACGATTCGAAAGGATTAGGGAAACTCAGCCGTAAAGTGACAAAAGCACATAAAAGTGAATCGATGGGTACATGTTTGTGCGGTGGTTTTCCATAATGTGCATGTCTTACGGCCTAAAATATTCTCTAACCTTCGCACGTATGCTGACACAGACACAGACACAAATTTAACTTAATTTCAATGTTGTTGTTGCTTATTTTTATTTTGTTTTGTTTGTTCAGCACACAAACACACACGGAGAGAGAGAGAGAGAGAGAGAGAGAGAGAGAGAGAGAGAATGCGAATCACGGCGAATGTTTTATTCAGATTAGGCCATGACCCTTAAGTGTCTGAAGGGCCAGGAAGTTACATAATCGTAAACAAATGACATTTATAACATGAGCGCAACTCAGTACATAACACATGTAAACAAAAGTAGTGCAAACATAACACGTAAGAATCATACATTTAACTTGTACTAATAATATACAACAGCCTCAGTGCTTTGTCAAAGCCATGTTAGAGAGAGAGAGGGAGAGAGTCTGGCGGAGAGAGAGAGAGAGGGGGGGGGACAGAACCCGGGCGGCGGCGGAGAGAGAGAGAGAGAGAGAGAGAGAGAGAGGCTTCCTAGCTTCATTACACTGCATTTTTCTGGATGGAAGTGTAGGAGCCACTCTCCGGGCTAGACCACTGCTGTCCGGCGGTTCATCGAGGTCATCTTGGAGGACTTGTGAAGCACCTACTTTGTCACTCTGTGTGAACAACTTTGTGTCGTCGGCAAACAATTTCACATTGCTCTTCACTCTACTAGGAAGGTCATTAATGTACAACAGGAAAAGCAGGGGTCCAAGAACACTACCTTCAGTTGTGGGATGATGCTTCTGACGTGCTTCCTTTGAGACAGAAAGTCCTGGATCCAGAGTAATACCCTGCCTGATACTCCATGTGCGTGGATCTTAGAGACAAGTCTGCGATGCGGGACACTGTCAAACGCTTTCTGATAATCCATATAAACAGCCGGCATCAATGCTAGACAGGAACTAATATTTTTCAGTCGCTCTCTTTATTCGACGGCTAACTGTGATCTGCCTCACATGAAAACAAATCAGTCTCCACACCGCCTCTTTAACTCATCAAAGTTTAGACTGGAAAAATCAAACGGCCGAGCGTCAAGCGGTTATTCGGACGAGACGACGGATAAACCGACCGCTGAGATCTCGTGTGCAGCACGCACTAAACGCAATGGAAAAGAACCCACTGCGACAAATGATCAAGCTTGTCCTCTGGCAAAACTTGCTTATGTAGAAGAAACCCCCTCAGATAGCGTATATGGGTTTGTCCGAACGCAGTGACACCTCAGTTCTTGAGAAGTTCGAAACTGAACTCAGTCGATCCTCGATCAGCGCCGGGCTGGTATACGTCACCAACAGGAATTATGGCAGAACGTTTATGGCGGTTGTTGTGATGTTTTCTTTTTCTTGTCATTTGTTTACACCCTGAAAAAAGGAAAAAAAGAAAAAAAAACAACAACAAAAAACGACAACATCCCTGGTCTTATTGATCAGTGAAGAGAGAGAGAGAGAGAGAGAGAGAGAGGAGAGGGAAGGGAGATAATACCGGAAGGTAGCAAAATGTTTTGCCTCCATCACAAGATGGCTTCCGGTTTTCATTGGTGATTGAAAGGTCTCGAATAATTTCTACAAATACCAGGTACGCTATTCATTGTTTTTGTCGTGGATAAGGAGATGTGGGCTGTTCCTGTTGCTGTATTTGTCAAAACAATATGACGTTGCTATGTACGTCATCATATGAGCTGTGCTCTGACACCCGCAGCACTCGTCAAAAAGTAAGGCATAGCGTTGATCTTGGGCATTGTAAATCTGTGTTTTTAACAAAATTTAGGCCTGAATAAACATGTGGTAATACTAGTGCACCCCAGATGCTACAAAATCGGGTTGGTTTTGCCTCCCTGCCTGTCATTTGTTCAATAGAAACAGACTGCATTTGAACAGTAGTTCTACTACAGTAAGAAGTACCAGTACTACTTCAGTGTACTTGTTGGAACACAATGGAAGATTAAACGTACCAGTTTTATATATATATATATATATATATATATATATATATATATATATATAACCAAGAATTAATTTCTCAGTTATAGTATACTTACTCGTAGAGTCTGGTGAGATCCATAAAAGCCTTACACAAGCCACAGACTAACAGAGTGAGAGGGTGGTATTCAACTTTATTGGCAGCAAGCACATACATGTGTATGTAGTGTGTACATACATGGGATCTGATCACTGTATACACACAGATTATCATACTGTGCAAAACTTCCACAGACTGTAAATGGTAGTGCACATGCAGCTTATTTCAGTATGTAATCATATGCTTATTATCCATCAAATAATGCACATATGCTGACCTGGGAGATTGGAAAATTCTCCACCCTTTACCTTCCAGGTGTCGTAACCAAGATTCAAACTCAGGACACTCAGATTAAAGGTCCAACACTTAAACCACTCATCTGTTGTGCTGGTTACATTGCCAGTAAAATGGAATTTCTTGTTTTGATTAATAGCTGTTCTACTTCTACTTCTAGCCTAGAAATGCATAGCTGTATGAGCCTTTTTTTTCAACTTAACCCCCCCCCCCCCCTCCCACCTGTTTAGTTCCCAGCATCAATGAAATTTAAACTACCCAGTAGAAGCTTTCTGTGCATTATATAACAGTCAAAATGTTGACATCACCAGTAATCAGTCAGTCAGGCAAATGACTGTGTCATACTCACACGTTCAGATGGGTGCAGTAACTGAGTGGTTTCAGAGCTCCAGGTTTGTGAGAAAAACCATGGGATACATGAACCAGCCTTTGAAAAGTTCTTCTTTATGAAAAAAATGTTTCTTTCTTTTTTATTGTTACTCACTAAGTTACTGTTTATTTATTTTATTTGTATTATTCCTAACATGTTATAATAGAAAGATTTAACAACCAGGAGCATGACTGTAAAATATTTCCTCCCAAGCAGTCTAAACTAGATTTTATTTCTTTTTGAACAGTTCATTGACACTGACAGATTTAATCACCACTCGTGTGATATGCAGATTAACCAACTGCTATGCTTTGACTGGAATTCACTACAGTCGAATGCATCTGCTATGATGTTATGCTCATTTTACGACTTAGAAAATGCTATGGTCAGATGAAGATTTTTTTCCCCCCAATTCCCTCTTCCCTGGATCATTAAAGAGACAGAAACTTGAAGATGAACCTTGAAGATCCCATAATCTATGTCAACTTCCCAGGCCCCCCAACCACTGAAAACAGTTTCACTACCTTCATGGCGGGGGTAAAAACTATCATGCACGTAAAAGCACACTTGTGTATATTACATACGAGTGAATGTGGGAGTCGCAGCCACGAAAGAAGAAGAAGTCTGCATTATCATTATTATTATAATTATTGATTTTATCTTTATTATTCTTGAATGTTCTCTGTGACCAGAGGCCTCATCACCCCACCGGCGCCATGTCCAACATCTCACTGTGCAATGACACCAGTGAGGCAATGGAGCTGTACAAGCCTCAGGGCCTGTACTTGAAGCCCGTGGCCAAGATCAACATCTCGGCCCAGTTGCCGCAGCTGAAGACCCCTGGCAAGACCATCTCCAACTGGGAGGTGATGGAGAAGGTGAAGACCATGGTGCGCCCCGATATTTTCATCTCTGTCAAGGTTGGTGTCTGATTGTGTTGTGTGCATTTGTTTTTTTTGTTTTTTTTTAATAATTTATTTCATTTCATTTTATTTTGTTTTATTTCATATTATTTCATTTCATGTTATTCTATTCTATTCTATTTTTTTATTTTTAAAATTTTGTTATATTCTATTGAAAACTTAAAAAAAATATATATTATTATTCTTTTTAAAGCAGATAAAATTGTGTAGCTATCAGTCCACATGCTTTGACGCCTCCTTGTAACTGAAACTTCTGTGTTTGTATTGTGCAACAAGAGAACAAGAGTAATCAATAGTTTTCAGAGTGATAAAAAATAAACTGAAGAAAAGAATCATCTTGTACTGTCAGTTACAAAAAAAACAAAACAAAACAAAAAAAAAAGACAGAAAAGATGTGTTCTTTTTTTATGGAAAAAAATGGAAACTATTGTAATTGTTCTCAGTTTTTATTGCAACAGATTTCACTGTGTGAAACTCCGGCTGCTCTTCTGAGGGAGAGTGTATTGCCACAGTAAAGTGTCATCTTTTTCTTCTTCTTTCTTTTTTTAAGTGTGTTTGTTTTACTATCAAACTGGATGTTTTCACAGTGTCTGTGAGTCTGCAAATCTGTGCAACCTGTCATAATTTGCACTGGCTAAATTGTGCACAATCAAATCTTTTGGGTTCACTTTGTGTGTGGCATAAGTGTGAATGCACTTTTAGAAATGAAACTGTGATGAGACTGTTTTATTGTCACTCTTAAACTCAGAATTTCATGATCATAAGGTCAGTGCATGCACACACACACAC
>NC_134899.1:16009026-16031526 GCF_041734735.1 Babylonia areolata
CTATGCCCAGGATGTCCAGTTTGAGGCATACGTGCAGTTCCGGGACTACATCAGCTTTGTGAAGGCCATGGACGCCTTCCGTGGCATGAGGCTCCTGTATTTGGAGGACCCGGACAAGGCCTTCACTGCCAACATCAAGGTGAGTGTGTCAAGTCGGTGAGCAACGCAGCGGCTGAGCTGAGGGGGAAGTGATTTTAAGAGAATGTGAGCGATGGAATAAAGATGAGGATGAGGGTGAAGTGGTTGGATGGATGGATGATGGTGATTATGATTATGATGGATGATGATGATGGAGGAGGAGTGGATTTAATGAATGTTCCTTTTAGAAGAAGCTTATTGTGTGTATGCTCCTTTTAGAAGCAGCTTATTCATTTATTGTGTGTGTGTGTTCCTTTTAGAAGAAGCTTATTCATTTATTGTGTGTGTGTTCCTTTTAGAAGAAGCTTATTCATTTATTGTGTGTGTGTTCCTTTTAGAAGAAGCTTATTGCATGTGTGTGTTCCTTTTATAAGCTTATTGCGTGTGCACGCGCGCATGCACACACACACACACACACACACACACACACACACACACACACACACACACAAACTGCCGACAACTATTCGATGCAGCAGCAGAAAGATATTTTTAAAATACATTGATAAATGAAATAAGTTTTTATATATACAAATGACTGGAAAATAATCAAATAAATTGAAAAAACCTCTTGTCTACAAATAACAGGTAGACTGACAAATCACTGTGTTTTTCATGCTGAATGGTTGTTGGACTTCATATGATGCAGGGTGCGATATCTGTTTCGAAAAAAAAAAAAAATCAACCAGTTTGGTGGGAAGCCATTGCAATTTTCTTGTTTGTTGAGCGTTTTTGTTTGCAGATTGAGTTGTCTGCCAGAGCGCTAACGGGGCCGATTTTTTAACATACAAACAAGACAATTTTTGATGTTCAAATGCTAAGAAGCAGAGAGTGACATAACAGACTAAGATCTGTGAATACTCATTGGGCTCATGATTCTTTGTCATCAACCATTATAAGCAAGAAAGAAAGAAGAAAGTTTCCCAAATTTGTTCTGACAACTTGCACAAGGGACATCCAAATGACAGAATTTTTTTTGCAACTGTTGTTGTTCAACAAAGGACCATGAATTGATTGAAGCTATGATGGTGGTGGTGGTGTGTAGGTGGACTTTGACAGAGGGAAGCTCCTGTCAGTTATGGCAGTGGTGATGTGCAGGTGGACTTAATTGGAGAAAGCATCTGTCAATGAAGGTCGTGCTTGTGTGCAGGTGTACTTTGACAGGGTCAAGCTCCTATCAGATAAGGTGGTGGTGTTTTGCAGGTGTACTTTGACAAAGGGAAACACCTGTCTGTGGTGGTGGTGTTGTGCAGGTTGACTTTGACAGGGGCAAGCACCTGTCATTTAAGGTGGTGGTTGTGTGCAGGTGGACTTTGACAAAGGGAAGCACCTGTCAGTGATGGTGGTTGTGGTGTGCAGGTGGACTTTGACAGAGGGAAGCACCTGTCAGTGATGGTTGTGGTGTGCAGGTGGACTTTGACAGAGGGAAGCACCTGTCAGTGGTGGTTGTGGTGTGCAGGTGGACTTTGACAGAGGAAGCACCTGTCAGTGATGGTTGTGGTGTGCAGGTGGACTTTGACAGAGGGAAGCACCTGTCAGTGATGGTTGTGGTGTGCAGGTGGACTTTGACAGAGGGAAGCACCTGTCAGTGGTGGTTGTGGTGTGCAGGTGGACTGACAGAGGGAAGCACCTGTCAGTGATGGTTGTGGTGTGCAGGTGGACTGACAGAGGGAAGCACCTGTCAGTGATGATGTTGGTTGTGTGTTGGTGGACTTTGACAAAGGGAAGCACCTGTCAGTGGTGGTGGAGCTGTGTAGATGGACTTTGACACCTGTCATTGATGGTGGTGATGTTTTAAGGTGGACTTTGATAGGAACAAGCACCTGTCAGTGATGGTGGTGGTTGTGTGCAGGTGGACTTAAACTGGAGAAAACACCTTTCACTGTAGTTTCAGATAAGGTGGTGGTGTTTTGCAATTGGACTTTGACAGGGGCAAGCACCTGTCAGTGATGATGGTGGTGGTGTTTTGCAGGTGGACTTTGACAGAGGTAATAAGCACCTGTCATTGATGATGGTGGTGGTATTGTGTGCAGGTGGACTTTGACAGGGGTAAGCACCTGTCATTGATGATGGTGGTGGTGTTTTGCAGGTGGACTTTGACAGGGGCAAGCACCTGTCAGACAGAATGATCCGGAAGCGCCGTATGGAGCGGGAGAAGCTGGAAGCTCTGGAAAATCTGCGCCTGGAGAAAGTTCAGCAGGAGAGGGAGGAGGAGGAGCTGAAGAGGGAGGCTGAGAGGTAGGCTTGATGCGTCCATACATGTCTGCTATTTCAGAGTAGCCATATTTGTTGCGGAAAAATGTTAAACAAAATTGATGACTGTTATGGCCACAGATAACATGTTAAAAAAAAAAAAAGAAAAAAAAAAAGAAATTGGGGTACTTTTTACTCAGGTAGACAAATCGTTTGGTAGATTGGAAGTTGTAAATTGAGCAGTGTGCACAAGCACGAAAGTCCATAACCAGCTAAGGACAAGCCAAAGTGAAGAGAGAGGGTGCCCAACTATGAAGACTGCTGGCTGTCACAAGCGAATGTGTGAGAGTGATGAAGAAGATGGAGAGCAAACCTTGCCACAAGAAAAACCGTGAATGGTGGGCTTGTTGACTGCAAGGACAGAAAGGGGCACTGAACTCAGGGGGTGTGCTGTTAAGCTTGAACACTATGATGTCGAGTTATGGTATTTGAAGTCAGGGAGAACATTCAGAAATTTCGTGTCCAGGTGATGTGTTGTGCTATCAGTTTGATAAGTGTGACATTGTCTGTATTCATCTGATTCAGTTTGTATGTGTGCATGTGACTGAGTGTGTGTGTGTGTGTGTGTGTGTGTGTGTGTAGAGACAGAGAGAGAGAGAGAGAGAGAGATGTGTGTGTGTGTGTGTGCATGTATGCAAGCGTGTGCTCACATGCGTGCATACCTGTAAAGAAAAGAGTGACATAATAGCTAAGAAGTTGAGAGAAAGGAAAGGTTCGCAATTTCAGGTGTTCGTTCATTTGGTAATAAATAGTCTTATTAAAAAAAAAAAAAGTTCTGATCATAGCAATAAACAGGTGATCGTTTATTGGTAATGAAACAGTCTTATTTAAAAAAAAAAAGTTCTAATCATAACAAAAAAAGCTTCTGACCCCTGCAGGCAAAAGAAACTGGCCATCGAGAGAGAGAAGCAGAAGAAGAGAGAGGAGAGACAGCGGATGAAGGAGCAGCGGCGGAGGGAGAGGGAGGAGAAGCGCCGCCAGAAGCGTATGGAGAAGAAGCAGAAGGAGGAAGAGGAACGCATGCAGCTGAAGATCGCTCTGGAGGAACGGCGACTGCTGATCGCCCAGAGAAAGCTGGAATCACTTCGCCTGCTGTCGGAACTGTTTGAGAGAGTCAAGGTCAGTTGATAGTTTTTTTGTTTTTTTTTAATTTTTTTTTAAGGAAGACTGGTCTGTTCAAGAGTTAAGATCAGTTGATAGTGATTTTTCTTTTTTTTTCTTTTTTTCTTTTCTTTTTAATGGGAAGGAACGGATTGTTCGAGAGTCAAGGTCAGTTGATAGAGATTTTTTTTTTTTTTTTTTTTTGATAAGGAGGAATAGACAGTTTGAGAGAGTCAAGGTCAGTTGAGATGGGGA
This sequence comes from Babylonia areolata, assembly GCF_041734735.1. Taxonomy (NCBI): domain Eukaryota; kingdom Metazoa; phylum Mollusca; class Gastropoda; order Neogastropoda; family Buccinidae; genus Babylonia; species Babylonia areolata. The sequence continues at coordinate 16,012,774 of NC_134899.1, forward strand.
TTTTGTTTTGTTTTTTTATGGGGAGTGGACTGTTAGAGAGTCAAAGTCATTTGATAGAGGTGTTGGTTTGGGGGGGGGGGGGGGGTGTTTGTTTTTTTTGATAAGGAGGAATGGGCTGTTCGAGAGTCAAGGTCAGTTGATAGAGATTTTTGTAATAAGGAGGAATGGATGTTTTGGTAGTCAGATGGACAGATAGAGGCTTAAAGAAAACAAGAATGCATTGATCGACAAAATCAAGGAAGAATGGGTTGTTTGAGGTCAAGGTCAGTTGATACAGTCTTTGTAATATGAAAAAGAACTGTTAAGGTCAGTAGATGGAGATGTAATATAAAAAAAGGACTGTTAAGTCAAGGTCAGTAGATGGAGATGTAATATAAAAAAAAGGACTGTTAAGTCAAGGTCAGTAGATGGAGATGTAATATAAAAAAAAAGGACTGTTAAGTCAAGGTCAGTAGATGGAGATGTAATATAAAAAAATTAAAAAAAGACTGTTAAGTCAAGGTCAGTAGATGGAGACAAAGATCTGGTGGTCATAAGAAAAATTGGACATTTTCTGAATTAAAAGAATTGCAGCATGGTGACCAGTGGTTGGATGACGAACACACACATGCATGCTTTATGAGGAAGAATGGACTCATTTTGAATTTAGGATTTGAAATATGGTGACCATTGGTTAAATCACACACACACATGCATGCACACACATTCATATTACCAAGGAGATTGGAGAAAATATGGCTTTGTTCGCTGGTGCATGAGACAGAAATGGAAAAAAAAGACTACAGTCTACTACAGAAAAGCCCCATCCCCTATTGGTGTGCATGGAAAGAAATATTTTTCTTATATTTTTGATTAAAACTCAGAATTAAACCAAAGTATTTCCAGAACAAGTGAATTTGTGAAAGTTTACTACAGACACTCATGCATTCATGCATACATACACACAGACACACGGACAGCGGAATCAGGGTTATTGCATAGACTTACTGATTCTGAAAAAAAGCTTTCCAACTGAAATCACAATTCTCATGTAGAGGAAGCTGCGGTTCATTTGAGGAACATAAACCAGCACTCGAAATAACGTGCTTTTCATCCAGCTGTATTTTAAAAATTCTCACTGGGGCTTTATAGATTGTTAGTAGGTTGATATTTAACCTTTACGCAGTCATAGCCTGCTGTGTATACAGAGCTGCATTCCCAGATCTCAAGAGGATACTGAGAAAAGCCCCATCCCCTATCCCCCATACCATCCCCTCCTTTTATTATGATTGCAAAAATACATTTCACCACTTTCATGTTTTATTCAGCTTAATGATGTTATATTTTTTGAGATTTTGGTTGAGCCATTGTCATGTTCATATGTAAGTTGGACAAAAAACGGGCATATAAAGAAAATTATGTTTGCTTTGTAATTGGAGAGAGACCCATTAAAGTATATAAGATAGGTAAATGAATAAAGAATACAAAACATGGTGTTTTCAAATTCAGTATTTTTCCAAAGACATACAATTGTTTTGTCAACAAACTCAGTACAAACAGGGGAAAAGTCTGAATATTTCAACGACAAGTTATCTTGTCACTATGGCACTGAAGTGTACACAGTTAAGTTGACGAGTTATCTTGCCATACAGGCAGCCCACAGGTTAATAAAGATGAATTATATTGAATTGTACTGTGTTTTGTATCATATTGTGTTGAATTGTATCGTATTGTATTGTAATTTTTGTATTACATTGTATTGTATTCCTCTTCCCAACACCCGACAGGAGGACAAGATCAAGCAGGATATGGAGAAGCGGAGGAAGGAGGAGGAGGAGAAGCGACGGCAGCAGCAGCTGGAGGAGCAGCGGAAGAGGCTGGAGGAGGCTCGGCAGAAGGCGGAGGCCAAGATCCAGAAGAAGCTGCAGATGCAGCAGGAGCAGGCCAAGGAGAAAGTGGAAGCGCCGCCCTCTGCCAAGGTGGGTGGATAGGGGGGCGGAGTAGGGGTTTGCTCCCATGTGGAATGCTGTTGGGAGATTGATTAGCTCTGTTGCCACCAAGTTTCTGTGTGAAAAAAAACACTTCCGCTTGACACTCTTGGTCATATGAATTTGTGTCAAAAGGACACGGTGGACCTTTTCACTTAAAATGTGGTCAAGAGGGGAATGTTAGTCAGTTTCCTAATACACAGGATTGTTTGGCTGTAGCTGTTAAGTGTTTTTACAATGTGAAAAAACAGTCCGTTTAACTTGTTAAAGTTACTTATGGTGGTGAACTGTCTGGTCAACTTAAAACGTGTTTAGCAGCAAAACAGTTAATGCTATCTAGATACGGCAGTACGTGAGTCAATTCCCACATCCAGCACAGTCCAGACCTTGCACATATGCATATATTTTGCCACTTATGTGATTTTATTTTTATGGTACCAATTTAGTAACTTAACAGTATTGGGTTTGGTATCAGTGGAAAGAAGCAAACCTTTTGCTGATCATGATTGGTTTGAATTATCATTTCAAGTGCTTAACTGATAGAAACAGTAGTGCCACTCCTCCTGACCGACCTTTATCTGACTCAGGAAATACCTGCTGCACACAGGGGAAAACCTCCTTTGCTCTAAGGCTGATGTGGTCACCTACTACCACCACACAGTATCCAGACTAGGTCTACAATTCACTTACCATAAAGTTTGGTCTATTGAGCGCACTGGTATATAAGCCACACCCACTAAATTTTGGAAAAAATTGAACTTTATACATACATAAGCCGCACTGGTTTAATTGCCGCACTTATTTCCGGTACCGGAACATATACTGATACTACAGAAAAGCTGTCGATACTGTAGGTTATGAAATAAACACATACTGGAAAGTGGAGGACATTTTTTTGTTTGTTTCTGTGTTTGCCCAATCCACAGATACAGCAGCAGAGAAGACTTGCCTGCCACAATAGGTTGAGAGGAAGACGAGGAAGACATAAGTATGTGTATATATATATATATATATATATATATATATATATATATATATATATGAATGTTTGTATGTATCAGTATGTATATATTTATGATTTTTATTTTATTTTGTTTTAAGGCTGCTGAAGACAAGCAAAGAGAAGAACTTCGACTGAAGCTGAAAGGTTCAGCTCGATTGAAAAGTGCCGTCATCATGAAGAAACGACTCTCGTCTATCGTCCATGGTCGGGAATCATCACCCTCAGATGAAGAACCAGCTCCTGCTCTCAAAGAGAGCAAGGAAAAGCCAGTGACTGTGAAGAAAGAGCCCAAAAGTGATGACAATGATGATGGTGATAAGAAAGGTGATGAAAAAGCAAAGAGTGATGAAAAGGGCAAGGAGGATGGTGGTTCAGGGATCGAGTCAATCAGTTCTTCATCTGACACAGAAGACGGGCCAAGTCAGAAAAAGAAAAAGAAGTGAGTATGATTTAAATGATATCTGATTATTGTAAACTAATTTGAATCTTTAAAGGCTGAGAATGTTTTTGGTCATGGATATCAACTCATCATGCTTTGCCAGTTGAGAAATATACCTTAATTAGTGGTAAAAAAAAAACAAGAGTGAAAGGACTGCATAGGATTTTGGTGGGTCAAAGAGGTAGAAGTCAAGAAAGTGTAGGGGAGGGGGTTTGCTATCAGAAAAACCCTTACAGTTGCAATAGCTTACATTTTTTGTAAGTTTGACTATGCATATCTACATTTAGTATAAATATATATGATAATGAATCCTGCATTGGTGATATTGACTGCCAGTCTATAGATAAACTTTAAATGCACTTTTGCCATTATTTGTAGTAATCATTGGTAATGCCGATTTCAGTGAATGTCAGATGTTGTTACTCATGTGTTGGTAATGGGTTTTGTCATTTTATTGACTGAGAAGAAAAGAACCTTGTTCGCAAGGGAAAAACAAAAGAAAACTAGAGAATCTGCATTGTATGTGTTTGCGTGCACACAGGTCCAGCTCAGCCTTGGAACGGGTGCTGAAGGCCAACCGCCTGAGGGCCTGGGGTGGCAAACCTGACGAGGAGGATGAAGAAGGAGGAGACAAAAAAGACAAAAAACAGAAGCCAGTGTCACGGATGCTGCCGCCCAGACGGCCCCTTACCGTGACGAAGAAGAAGAGCAACAAGAACAAGATCCTGATCGTCAAGCGCGTGCCGGACGAGGAGATGATGAAGAAAGACTCAGATGATGACGATGACGACGACGGCGGCAACGACTCCTCAGACTCTGGAGACTCCACGGTCACCATCATTCCCCCCTCCCCGCTCCTCCTTCGCCCCGCCGGATGACCCCATCAACTTCATGCCTCCCCCTGGGTGCATGCCCCCTCCCTGGGGCCCCTTTGCCCCTCCCCCACCCATGCCCGGCATGATGCCCCCTCCTTGGAGGGGTCCCCCCCCACCCCCGGGGTTCATGCCTCCCCCCTGGTACGGGCCACGAGGTCCGGCGCCACCCCCCTTCTTCCCCAGGGGCCGGGGAAGGGGTGGCAGGGGGCGAGGCGGGGGAGCAAGCTCCGGCGGCACCTCCTACAATCTGTCCCAGAAACTGTCAACGAAAAAGGATGCGGAGGGGAGATTCATGTACCCACTCAGTTGATCGGTGTGTCTCTGTGTGTGTGGGTGTGTGGTGTTAACTGTGGAACTCTGAAGGCTTTAGAGAGAGAGAGATGTTGGTTCTTGCTTGTTGTGATGTGATGTGGAGACACATTTTGTTGAGATACTACACATGTGGGGTTGTTGATGTGGTGGATTGTTTTTGATAATTCTATACTGCCTCTTGTTGTACATTGATGCTGCCTCTCTCTGATGTACATAGATGTTTATCTCGTGACTGTTTTCTCAGAACTGAAAGTGTTGGGATTTATTGTGAATCAATCATGGTGAAGACGTAATTCTTATCAGTACTTTAGTATGAAAGTTGTCTGCAAGGCCAACATCATGACTTTTTATGATCATTCTAATGTGAACAACTGATAGCCGAGTAAGAGACATTGGCTGATCAGTCAAGATTAGATTATCAGGCTGTAACTGTTTAAACATACTGGAGATAAAAGACAGATCGTGATCAACTCAAGCAGAAGATATTCCACTTCCACTCAGTGACTTTTGCAGAAGCTGGTTGCTCAGGTATTAATTATTTTTATCATTATGAAAGCAAATTATTGCTGCTGTGTGCATACATAGTTGAGGTTTCATCCATTCTAGTCTTTTGACCATTCTTGTGTATGTATGTATGTCAATCTTGGTGAAAATTGGGCAGTATTCTTCTCTTGTTGGTGTTAAACTTTAATTTCAAGTGTATTCCACTAGAGCAGAATAGATTTAGCCCCTGTTTTTCATAGCAATTTACACAGTTCATGAATTGAAAAACTGCTTACACTGTGATTTTGAGTCCTTCACTTTCAATACTGCCGATGTTGTGCTAAATCTGTGATCTGCTTCCCCTTTATCATGTATTTGCTGTGGCAGAATTTGTTTGTCATTGTTGGACTTCTGATCCAGTGATGAGGGTTTGAAGGCCCATCTTGGCCTGGTGTTGTGTCCTTGGGAAAGGCACTTTACTCTGATTTTCCTCACTCCACCCATTTGTGAATGGGTACCCGTCTTTGGTAAGGGAAGGTTAAAATGGTAGAAGGAGATTATGGAGATTTTTGGCCATACCTTTTCATGCTAAGCTCTAAATATGGTCGATGAGAATTCATTGCCCAGGTGGTACACTGTAAAAGGCTTTAACATCATATATTGAATGTGATGAGTGCCCAGTTGTCTATGCCTGAAGATCATCAAACACTGGAATAAGTTGTTTTTTTTAGTTTTATGATGGCAAGCCTCAGGCTTGTCTGGGACTGATTGCAAACAGGCATGGTACTGGCAACTGCTGGTACAACACTTCAGTGTCATGTGCACAGACCAGAATGTGTTCACCTCGTGTTACACAGAAAAGATTGGAAAGAATGTGTGGTCTGTAGGTGGGATGAATTGATGGATTTTAAGTGTGGGTTTTTGTTCTCCCAGTGATTCAATTACTTCTCTCTCTACCAGGCTGTCTGTCCCTCTATCTGTGTTTTCTGTCGTAATATTGGTAAACATTGATATTTGGTTGTGTTATCTTGTGACAAAAGATTTCTTTCGGTGTTAAATTGAAACTGATTTCTTTCTCGAGACGAAACAATTGTCTTTTTTTTTTTTTTTTGGTTGTTGTTGTTGTTTGTTTGTCCAGCACCTCTTTTTCTATTTGCCTTCTAAATTTACTTGCAAGTACCATTGGTTTTTTTTTTCTGTTTACTTAAATTTTGAAAACTCTTACAAGTTTTAGTAGGGACATTCTGTTGGCTAATTCCAAGATATGCTTGTTGTACACAGGACCTCCTAGTGTCTCGTTTGAATGACCACAACTTAGTTTATAGTCTGGCAGAGAGGGGAGAAAAAAATCTAGGTCACAGGTAATTGGAACTGGGGACATGAAATTTAGTTTCCTTGGCCATGTGGCTACAACTCATCAGTTAACTCACTCAGTACGGCCAGTCCTCTCTTCTCCTTCACACAGACCCCTTGGATGTCCAGTGGGTGTCTGAATGACCCAACCTTTAGCTTCCGTCGTCAGAATTGTGGTATTCTTTGTCAACATTCACGTCTTCAGTATAAGAGCCTTCCGCTTGCAATATTTTGATGATGGTAATTGGGGTGAAACGCTGTTAACGTTGTCTCTTTCGCCGTTCATATGGAAAGAGTTAAGGGGTGTGTGTCTGCCAGTCATTTACCGATAGTCTGTTTGTCTTCCTGCCTGTCTTTAGTGGCCCATCTGTCTTGTTACTCTTTCTCTCCTCGCTCCCCCTGATAATTCTTCCCTGTTATACTTCTGCTTCAGATCCATTCATTTGGCTCAGTTGTCCAGTTATGTTGAACAATCAGTCTTGTCCTTTGTGTGTGAACATGGAAAAATTAAATCTCCAGTCCATTCTGACCACCTAGTTTGAACAGTCAAGAGTGTTGTCCTTTGTCAGTTTGTGGGTAAAAATGGAATATAAAATATCCAGTTCAGTTTGTCCAGCTTCCTTGAACAAAGTGTTGTCCTTTTTTTCAGTTTGTGTGTGAACATGGAACATAAAATCTCCAGTCCAGTCTGACCACCTACTTTGAACAGTCAAGAGTGTTGTCCTTGGTCAGTCTGTGAACATGGAACATTAAATCTCCAGTCCTCTCTGCCCAGCTGTCTTGAACAGTCAAGAATGTTGTCCTTGGTGAGTTTATGTGTGAACATAGAACATTGAATCTCCAGACCAGTCTGTCCAGCTATCTTGAACAGTCAAGAGTGTTGTCCTTGGTCAGTTTGTGTGTGAACAAGGAACATTAAATCTCCAATTCAGTCTGTCCAGGTTTCTTAAACAGTCAAACAGTGTTGTCCGTGGTCAGTTTGTATGTGAACATGGAACATCAAATCTCCCAGCTATCTCAAACAGTTGAGAGTGTGGTTCTTGGTCAGTTTGTGTGTGAACATGAAACATTAAATCTCCAGTCCAGTTTGTCCAGCTGTCTTGAACAGCCAAGAGTGTTGTCCGTGGTCAGTTTGTATGTGAACATGGAACATCAAATCTCCCAGCTATCTCAAACAGTTGAGAGTGTGGTTCTTGGTCAGTTTGTGTGTGAACATGGAACATTAAATCTCCTATTCAGTCTGTCCAAGTTTCTTGAACAGTCAGTGTTGTCCTTGGTCAGTTTGTATTTGAACATGGAACATCAAATCTCCCAGCTATCTCAAACAGCCAAGAGTGTTGTCCGTGGTCAGTTTGTGTGTGAACATGGAACATTAAATCTCCTATTCAGTCTGTCCAAGTTTCTTGAACAGTCAGTGTTGCCCTTGGTCAGTTTGTATTTGAACATGGAACATCAAATCTCCCAGCTATCTCAAACAGCCAAGAGTGTTGTCCGTGGTCAGTTTGTGTGTGAACATGGAACATTAAATCTCCTATTCAGTCTGTCCAAGTTTCTTGAACAGTCAGTGTTGTCCTTGGTCAGTTTGTATTTGAACATGGAACATCAAATCTCCCAGCTATCTCAAACAGCCAAGAGTGTTGTCTGTGGTCAGTTTGTGTGTGAACATGGAACATTAAATCTTCAGTCCATATCCTCCTCTTCCCCTCACCTTCCACCCCCACCCTCACACGGCCCTACACCACCACTGTGCTGCGTCTTTCCTTGACCATGTCTCCATTCAGAGGTGCTGACGGCCCACTTTGTTTCAGACCAATCTGTGTGTGTTTTATATATTTAAAAGAAAAAAAAAAGAAAAATTTTTGTACCTTTTTTAATCTGAAGTTTTTGTACATGTGTGAGTGTGCACATGTATGTATACACGCGCGCATGTGTGTGTGTGTGTGTGTGTCCACTGTGTGTTTGTGGGTTTTTTGGTTTTTTTTCGGGATATTGTCAGTGGTGATAATCAGTATCACATTGACTGCACAGAATGTTGCAGTTTGAGTTTCAAGGAGGCTTTAAAGAATCGGAACTGATCCATACAGACTATTCCACATCTGCTTTAAAAAGAAATACTTTTTTTTGTTGTAAAGGAAACAGATCAGTGACATACCAATAGATGCAGAATCAATGCGCTGGTCAGACGCAGCACGGCAACTGAATGCTGTCGTGTATGTAGAACTGCATTGTCTACTGATAGAGAACATGTATCCTCTCTGGTTTGGTTTTGTTTTTTCTGCAGGGGTTATTCAACACTTTTGAAGTAGTGGCCAAGGTTTCATTCTCTGTTTTCAGTTTTGGTCTTTTAAGATTCTTCTGTTGGGGAAAAAACACTTTGTAAATTACTACACAAAAAGTTGTTCACTTTTAACAGATCAGCTTCACTGTCACGAGATAGATTCGTTTAGTATGGTTTGAATGAGATTTTTATTATAAGAAATAAAAGTGTGGGTGTGTATGCATAGTATACATGTATGCAAATGATTGTGTGTGTGTGTGTGTGTGTGTGTGTGGAAGAGTGAGCACAACCATGCACATTGTTGAAAAACAAAACAAAATCTGTTAATGATTTTATTTATGTTGTTTTCTGTTGTTAAACTGAGTGGCTATGTTCAAATTAATCCATGCAAGGTTTGTGTGATAGTAAGGTTGTAAAGATGTGCATTTAGGATTTGCATGATCATGTCATTCTTGATCTTTTTTTTTCTTTCTTTTTTTACTGATAAATAATGAAAATAAAGTGTATTTGTGTGACATTGGTATGATGAATTGTGTGAGTGTTCTTGCAGAAAGCGTTTGCTTCTTGTACAGTGTTGCTATTATGATTAACATCATTGCTATCATTTCGTCATCATCATCATCATCATCATCATCAGATCACTGCCATTGTGTGTGTGAACATGGAACATTATTTCTCCATTCTTCATTCTCTTTGTTCTCTGTCAGCTGTCAAATAATATGATTGATTCAAAAGATAATGATAATGTTTGACAAATACAGTGTAACCATCATTTTCACAATATTCTTCTAAGCTGTTATTTTTACTTGTGTCATACTTCCATCAAAAGAAAAGAATAGGTCAAGAAGTTAAAACACAGGTAATTTAATGTTCTGTTTGTTGTGTATGAATAACAAAACATGTTTTATTGAATATATAAGCAGGCATCTTGATACTGACTAGGCTAACTTGTCCCTGCCCCCATTTATTTATTTTTATCTTTTTTTGTTGTTGTTAATGTTATCAGTTTTGTTTAGTTCATTAGCCTTCAGCCAGGTTCATGTGAATCAGATGAGCATGGGAACAAACTGTTAATCCCTGTTTGAAATCTTCCTCTCAGATGGTTTTTTTTTAAATTGTTTTTCTTCAATTTTACACAATTTTACTGCAAGTAATTTTAGGGTGAAAGAGAGAGAGAGAGAGAGATGGGGTGGGGGATTGGTAGGAGTGTGATCACTGATGGTGTAATGAACTGGATATGGAAAAAGCAGCCTGGGTGTAAGTGTTCTCAGTATGTGTTATTGTGTTATTGTACATGTGTGTGTGTGCGTTAACATGTTTTGAAAGTCTTCCAAGACAGATGTTGAAGGTGATAGTTCTGGACGCAAAAGCCACCGATACAAATCATGGACACTTTGAAGTCTGTCAAATGGGATGGTGGTGTAGTAGTATTCCTGTATGTGTTGAAGTCTTTCAACCTTCAGTATACTCCATCATTTACCCATTATTCATACTTATGAAACTGATAGACTCATAAAGACTAAAGAAGAAATTGACTCAATCTGTATGTCATGGGTCTATCAGACATTCTCACTAAAGAAGCAATTCATCCTGTCTTTGTACTGTGGGTAAAGTCAGACCCATTTTCACTGAAGAAGCAATTCACCCTGTCTATTTCATGGGTCTGTCAGGTCCATTCTCATCAAAGAAACAATTCATCCCATCTGTATGTCATGGGTCTGTCAGACCATTTTCCACCAAATAAGCAATTCTTCCCATCTATGTTGGTAATGTCAGAGCCATTCTCACCAAAGAAGCCTATCACAATTCACTCTATCTGTATGTCATGGGTATGTCGGACCCATTTTCACTAAAACAATTCACCCTATCTGTATGTCATGGGTATGACAGACCCATTTTCACTAAAACAATTCACCCTATCTGTATGTTATGGGTATGTCAGACCCATTTTCACTAAAACAATTCACCCTATCTGTATGTTATGGGTATGTCAGACCCATTTTCACCAAAACAATTCACCCTATCTGTATGTCATGGGTATGACAGACCCATTTTCACTAAAACAATTCACCCTATCTGTATGTCATAGGTATGTCGGACCCATTTTCACTAAAACAATTCACCCTATCTGTATGTCGAAGGTGTGTCAGACCCATTTTCACTAAATAAGCTATTCACCCTATCTATTGTGGGTCTGTCAGCTGTAAAGTCAGTTTAGCAGTCCACCCTTATCTTTTTGTCATTGATTTGAAAATGGGTCAGACATACCCATGACATACAGATAGGGTGAATTGTTTTAGTGAAAATGGGTCTGACATACCCATGACATACAGATAGGGTGAATTGTTTTAGTGAAAATGGGTCTGACATACCCACAAGCGCTTAGATTTGTCTATGCACAAGATTCAGCGCTATATAAGTGCCATTATTATTATTATTTGTGGGGTGAGGTGAGGGAAGAGGGTGGATGCACACAAAACCAAGAAACAGGACATAAAAAAAAAGAAGACATTTTGTGCTTTTGTAGCCTGGAAAGAGGGGATAAGTAAACAGCGTACGTTTTGTGTTGATATGAATTATATTTGATTCTTCAGAAAATATGGGTCTGTGAGATATGCAGAATTGGCATAGGTGTTTTTAAGTTGCAAAATGTGTTTGAATTGACTAATCAACTGACAATACAAAAACTTGTTAAAAAGTATTAAAAAAATACAAAAAATAAAATAATAATTCCCATACAGGCATACATGAAATCTAAAATTAATCTTTAAAAAAAAAATTCTTTATTGGATATGGATTTTTTTTTTTTTAAGAACCAAATGGGTCTACTATACCTACAGTGTGAGGTGAAGGCTAAATTAGGAATAATTAGAGTGTAGTGGTGAAGGTTAAGATAAATTGATCACCTAATTCTTTGTCTGTCTGTCTGTCTGTCCACAAAGCTCATTTGCTCTCTCTCCACGCACAGACCCATACTCTCTCTCTCTCTCTCTCTCTCACACACACACACACACACACACACACATGCTAGCACCAGTATATCAATGTTTTTTGTATACAGTTTGGTTTCTTCTGTTTGTTTTTGTTTTGTTTTCTATGACATGCTATTTCATAATAACTTTGTTTTGTGCAAACTACCAGTCTATAATTGAACTTTAATATGAACTTGCATCATTTTATGAAACTGTTGCCACTGATTAAGAAAAAAATCCTCTCTTTCACACACACTCATGCACACACACACACACACACACACACACACACACACACACACACAAACATTCTATCACACACACATATGGTCATATTAATAGTTATATGCTAATGAAGCACATAATAATTATGTTTACATAAGAGAATAACACATTTGAGAAACAAACAGTACACTTAAGTGTTGCACAACTGAGGGTCACTGGATGAAGCATCCACTTCATGGATGCATCCGTGAGTATGTTTCCAGACCAGCACTGCAGGTGGCTGTATCCTTCGGGTTTGGTAGAACCTGTGTGACACTTTGAATGGGGCCATAGAGTAGGGTACATCCTTGCCACATAATCCATCCTTAATGGATCTCCATAGCAGTATCATGTCCTACATTCTCATTGATACTACACATGCATGCACACACGCACATACACACATGCAGTGTCACATACATGCACACACTCATAACTCACACGTAACACACATATACGGAAATGCACACGCATGCATGCACGCATGCACACACGCACACACACACACACACACACTCCAGCCCACCCCCTTGACAGGGTGAGAAAAAAAATAAAGTAGGTAAAAGTCCCACAGCAGCAGAATATGGCGTGACATAAATCCAAATGTTCGGAAGGTAAATCACATATTACATCGCAGCAAAGCACAGACTCAGACAACTAGTACTCCATATAACCATTCTTGGCTACGTTCTTCGACATGCTCCCTCCAGTCCAAAACTCACAAAGAAAAAAACAACAACAAAAAAACAAAACAAAAAAACAACGGGCTCAGTACCATACAAGTCTCAGCTACTGCCACAATCCAGGAATTTGGGAGGCGATTCACGCACTTGCACTTTCCCAGTGCAACCACACAGCAGCAGTACGGTCAGGCTTGGCATAGCTGTGTGTAACAACCTGAAGGTCAAGTTGTTCAGAGCTGGGGTTTTGGTCTTATTAAAGGTTTCGTTGTTCATCGGGGTGGAGTCCTGGACGTCTGTCCGGGTGTCAGGTCCATCTGGTGTTCCAAGGGGACGGGGTGGGGGGGGGGGGGCTTGGAGGGTGCTAAGGGGGGAGGGCGGAGGATGGTGGGGTTGGGGGGGGGGGGGTTAGACTACTGGTTGTCTGAAGAGGGGGTGATGGCTATTCGTCTGGCGTTCCATGGAGGTGGGAGCAGAAGTGAATGGGGGCGGGGTCCTGGTTGTTTGAAAAGGGGTGATGTCATCGCTGTTTGGCGCTCCAAGGGGATGAGGGAAGGGGATGGGGTGGTGTGGGTAATCCTGGCTGTCTGAAAGGGGGTGACGTCATGGCTGTTGGGCTGACGCTCCAAGAGGAGGGTGTGGGGGGTGGGGTAGGGAATCCTGGCTGTTCTGAAAAGGAGTGATGTCATGGCTGTCCGTCTGGCGTTCCAAGTGGGAGGATAGTCCTGGCTGTCTGTTGAGCCGTCATACAGCGTGCAGGCGGTTGAGCTGTTTGCGAAAGTCCACAAAGTCAGCTACGGTAATCGCCCGGAACGTGTCCCAGTCTGTCTTGGTCTGCAGCTTTTCCTGCAGAACCTCTTCGGATGGCAGGGGCCGGATCTGGGGGTATCAACAGAAACGTCTGCTCAGCACAGTGTGCACTTGTAAAAAAAAAAAAAAAAAACCCAAAAAACAAACAAAAACAAAAACAAAAACAAAACAACAAAACGAAACAAAACAAACAAACAAACAACAACAACAACAAAAAAACAACAACAACAAAACAAAACAAAACAAAAAAAAAACGAAGAAAAAAGACACAAATGAACGAAAGAAAGAAGACGTTTAGACAAACGAATACAACAGCAACAAAAGCAAACAAGCACGCTGATTCATTCCACATGCAAAACTGACTGAAGAGTAGTGAAAAAAAAGACACAAAAAACACCCCCCCCCACCCACCCCCCCCAAAAAAAAAGCCAAACAAGAACAGAACTAAACGAAACCACCAGATCCCAGACTCATTGCAACTAATTTCAAACACATGACAAATAAACAAGTAGATAAATAAACAAATAAATAAATAAAATAAAACAGATAAAAATGATAAAATAATCATAACAATTCAAACTCCAAGTGAATTTGTCGAGTTAGTTACTTCCTCATAATTGTGCTGTGTGGTCATAGTATATAATCATTTTCTTCCACGTGTGTTGTATTTTAGTTAGAACTCCAAACGATTCTGTTTTGGCTGTCTGTACCTCTTTCAATACTGTTATCCCTCCTTGATATAATCAGCTGGAGTCCACTGTATCTGGCTGTCTGTACCTCTTTCAATACTGTTATCCCTCCTTGATATAATCAGCCGGAGTCCACTGTATCTGGCTGTCTGTACCTCTTTCAATACTGTTATCCCTCCTTGATATAATCAGCTGGAGTCCACTGTATCTGGCTGTCTGTACCTCTTTCAATACTGTTATCCCTCCTTGATATAATCAGCTGGAGTCCACTGTATCTGGCTGTCTGTACCTCTTTCAATACTGTTATCCCTCCTTGATATAATCAGCTGGACTTCACTGTATTTGGCTGTTTATACCTCTTTCAGTGCTGTTACCCCTCTTTGGACTTCACTGTATCTGGCAGTCTGTACCTCTTTTCGTATGTCCTTGGCCACCTCCTCGGATAGTTTTTGCTGGAAGAACTTTTTGCTGATCATGATGCACTCGGCGCCGTCAGACACCAGACTGGTTCTCGTCGGTTCTTTGAAGACTGACAGCACCACGGATTCCAGACCCTGAGACACACACACACACACACACACACACACACACACGCACACACGCACACGCACACACACACACACACACACACACACAGACAGACAGACAGACACACACACACACACACACACACACACACACACACAAGATTCAGTATGTAATACCCTGTCACTCCAATTTGGATGTGGAGAACTACAAAACAAACAAACAAAAAACAACAACAACAACAACAACAACAAAAACACATTCAGCATCTTAACTGATAAACATAACATCCAAAGAAAAAAAAAAATTTTTTTTTTTTTTTTTTTTTTTTTTTAAAGATAATGAATGATAGTTGTTTAGGGTATTAAATCATAGGATAGTTCAAGCTACATCGCACTTTATAATTTATTTATCTATTTCTTTCTTTCTTTCTTTATTCATATTTTTATTTATTTACTTGCCTACTTATTGACTTATTTACTTACTTTCTTACTGATTTATTCATGTATTTGATGTTGATGGAAATCCAGCATAGATGAAGAAAACGATTATAGACAGACAGCTTTTCCATGAACCGTTTTTTCCTGAAAATTATAGTACAGCAAATAATGATATTAAAATAAGAGAAACAAATATTCAAGTTGGGAGGGAAGTGTAGCCAGAGAACTTACAAACACGCGAAAGATAAGGCGCGGTGCTCCACAGAACCCTTTCTTAATGGAGAGCACCACTGATGATAATTATACCCCAGATAACTCCAGTTTCGTTTCCTGGACGAGATTCGTCTGATGTTTCTGTCTACAGTGACAGTGATTGCCCCCCTTTGGTAAACCTGACTGAGAGACACGATTCTTAATTCAGTGCTGTTCTCAGCCTCCATGGATAATGAAAATCGCGATATTGTGACCCAGCAAAGTGCCACTGACGAGTGATAAAGAAAGTCTGCAAGAAAATAGATAAATGAACAGACCACTAAAAACCCAAAATGGTCAATTTAAACAAACAAAAACGAATCATTAAGAAAACAATGGTTCCACCTTGTGTGTCTGTTCCCATGTTGCAAAGTACACTTACATAAACGTCTTTGGCTTGAAGCGTTTGCAGGTTGACGAATATTCTGTCCGATTTCATCTTCTGTTTTGGTTTGCTAGGCTGACAACGTGGCGAGTCGTTATCATGAAATAACTGAAAATCAAAGAACAACACAAAACAAAACATGAACATAATTATATAATGACAGGAAGCAACAGCAACAGCATCACACCATTTTCACCAACATTTCCCTATAGCCAATGAAACACCCCCCCCCCCCCCCCCCCCCCCACACACACACACACAAGACTTGGAACAGATTTTGATGTTATGTTTTAATGTTTACCATCATCGTAGTGATTTCAAAAAAAGAAAAAAAATAGAAGAAAAAAAAAAAGGAAACAAACCGTCGTTATCATTGTCCTTGTTATCATATCATCACTTATTTTTTTGTTAAATGATTGTAATGCTGTTGAATTTTTCCTTGTTATATCATCACTTAATTTTAGTTAAATGATTGTAATGCTGTTGAATTTTTTTTCGGTTTTGTTTCGCTTTTTCTTGTTTATATCTGCCCCACCTCATTTCCCCTGTGTGTGTGTGTGTGTGTGTGTGTGTGTGTGTGTGTGTGTGTGTGTGTGTGTGTGTGTGTGTGTGAGACAGAGTGAAGACAAAGAAATGAATGAGTGAGATATTCACAGGCAAAGAAAAAGACCAGACAGCGACTGGAAGGAGACGAAAATAAAGAGTGACAGAGACACAGTCATCATTAAATCACCTCAGTAACTATCGTCGGTTGAGTCTGGTACCGTTTGTTCATGATTTCGTCCAGTTCCTGTTCATGCTTGACGTTGGATTCTCGTACTGTTCAATGTAATGAGTGCGTGAATGAACAAGATGATCAAACCAGGCAAATAGTTAACAGTTCTTACAAAGCGTAAAAAAAAAGAAGAAAAGAAGAAGAAGCAAGCAACAGCAACAACAAATACAACAACTCCGGCCCCCACTAAGATAGTTTGCTTGTGGTTTACTGAGGATGGAGGAAACTGCATTTAAAAGAACTGTAATGAATGTCCGAGAATTATCATAAACGCAGAGACAGACATACATGCACTCGCACAAAAAGACGCTCACAAGCGCACACATGCAAGCACACACGCACATGCATACCCATCCGCGCAGAGCAGCCTCTCTCTGTCTATCTGCCTGTCTGTTTCAGTCTGGCTGTATGTATGTCTCTCTCTCTGTGTCTTTGCTTGTCTGTCTGTCTCTCTTTCTTCATGCTCTCTTTCATTCTTCTCCACCCCCACCCCCCCTCTCTCTCTCCTAGAGTCTCTCTCTCCTACTTCTTATCGCTATCCTCCACCCTCACATTAACCCTCACCCCACACACATACCCCCTTTCCCTGCAAATCCCATTTCCTTCCTCCCCTACAACTCCACCCGCCCCCCTTATTCACCCCCTACCCCCCCTCCCGCACCCTCCCTGCCCCCTCGCACCCTCCTCCTCCACCCCCCCCCAACCACACACACACACCTTCCTGGTCACTCCGGCTGGTGATGGCGGGCAGTTTGCAGGCACGGGACAGCGTGTGGGAGGGACACAAGTCTGGTGACCTCCCTTCTCGGGGCCGGAGGGGCAGTAGTCGGGGGGAGGCGCGGGGGGACGGGTGACGGTCCTCCCTGCTCTTGTTAACAGGCCAGTGCCCTGTAACACAGTTCGATGGAAATGTGTGGTGATGGTTGGTTTAAATAATCTTTAATTGTTCAACAGTGCACATGATTACATGGCCCAACGCTCGGCTTATATCACAGATTGACATAGGTTTTACATTTGGTCCAACAGTTTCAGTTTCAGTAGCTCAAGGAGGCGTCACTGCGTTCGGACAAATCCATATATGCTACACCACATCTGCCAAGCAGATGCCTGACCAGCAGCGTAACCTAACGCGCTTAGTCAGGCCTTGACTGCAAAGTGAGAGCTGTATTATCAACGGTTTCTCCAGTCAATGGGAAATCATTTACAGCTTAGTCTTTTGTGAAGGACTATGACTCTCAAACTAGGAGGCAAAGTTGCACTAACTCTTAGTGCTGCAGCCTTGTGGGGTAGTTGGCCTTTGGGAACCATCCCAACGCCGACTGTTCTAAAACCCTCTTGGCCGAGAGAGTGGGGATGTACTTGGGCAAGACACTCTCCACTATAATCAAATTCTAGCCCAAATAGTCGGAACAGCAGTTGCCTCCTCTGCTGTTCTGATGGTCATGGTCGGACACGACTGACTATCATATCTGATTACAATGCAAACAAAGACAAAACAGAGCATCTTACAAGCTTATACTGTGTTAACAACGTTGCACTTCAATTTTAACATGACGGCTGATGAACCACATTATCATTTGTATCAAATAACTTATTCATGAACAGAAAGTAAAGAAATTAAAAAAAAAGTATCTGGTGATGGTTAATGAATCAATGCCATTACCATCATCATCATTCACATTTCGATTATAAATTTACTGTGATTTTTTTGTTTCATCAGTGTCATGATATCATTTGCATTTACCGCGAAGGAAATGTACCACCATCATTCACGTTTCGATTATGAATTTACTGTGATTTATCTATTTATTTCATCAGTGTCGTGATTATCATTTGCATTTACTTGGAAGGAAATGCATGGTGTTTAATCAAATTGATCATTAATGTCATGGTCATTGTGGATTTTACAGTTCAGTTAGAAAAGTTTGGTGA
The DNA here is from genome assembly GCF_041734735.1 of Babylonia areolata. Lineage (NCBI taxonomy): Eukaryota > Metazoa > Mollusca > Gastropoda > Neogastropoda > Buccinidae > Babylonia > Babylonia areolata. The sequence continues at coordinate 16,031,208 of NC_134899.1, forward strand.
TTGTTTTAAGTGATCGTTGATCAATGTCAATGTCAGCATTAATGCCATGGTCATTATGAATTCTACAGTTTAGTTAGAAATGTATAATGATTGCTAATCAATGTCAATGTCAGCATAAAATGCCATGGTCATTATGAATTCTACAGTTTAGTTAGAAATGTATAGTGATTGCTAATCAATGTCAATGTCAGCATTAATGCCATGGTCATTATGAATTCTACAGTTTAGTTAGAAATGTATAGTGATTGCTAATCAATGTCAATGTCAGCATTGATGCCATGGTCATTATGAATTCTACAGTTTAGTTAGAAATGTATAG
>NC_134899.1:16039026-16074026 GCF_041734735.1 Babylonia areolata
CAGAGACAGAAACAGACAGAGGAAGACAAAGACAGACACACAGATACAGACACAGACAGACAGACACAGAGACAGAAGGAAGCGTCAGGACACGTCACGATTGGCGAACGCAGCAGGAAAAACAACAACAACAATAACAACAAAAAATCACTATATTTGACGCTGGTAGTGTCTCATGCCGTACAACGTCTGTTTGAATAAAAAAAATAAAGATGCTGTCAGCAGAATCGGTAAGCCGTTTAAATTCTGATCCAGCGTTCACGGGTGATCAGGGTTCGATGCCAAGGAAGCGAGAGAATCGGAGCGCGCTGGTTCGAATCACGGCTCAGCCGCCGATATTTTCTCCCCCTCCACTAGACCTTGAGTGGTGGTCTAGGCGTTAGTCATTCGGATGAGACGATAAACCGAGGTCCCGTGTGCAGCATGCACTTAAAAGACCCCACGGCAACAAACGGGTTGTTCCTGGCAAAATTCTGTTGAAAAATCCACTTCGATAGGAAAAACAAATAAAACTGCACGCAGGAAAAAATACAAAAAAAGGGTGTCGCTGAAGAAAAGCGACGCGCTCTCCCTGGGGAGAGCAGCCCGAATTTCACACAGAGAAATCTGCTGTGATAAAAAGAAATTCAAATACAAATATTTCGGCATGGTACTGTGTGTCCTTGTGAAGGCGGAAGGAGAGGACTGGGCCCCGCCGAAGACTACACACAGTGAAGTTCACTGCCCCGATAGCTGGTTGTAAAAGGCCAAGGGGGTCGTTAGCCTTTTAACTGTTTGAGTCTATACAACGTCTATTTGAATAAGCTTATTTCCAGAAGCATGTAGAAACCTATGAAGTACGCAAACTTTCGATCGGGTAAACACAACAGTAACCCCCGAAAACGGAATATGGCTGCCTAAATGGCGGGGTAAAAGACGGTCATACACGTAAAAGCCCACTCGTGTACATACGAGTGAACATGGGAGTTGCAGCCAGTGAACGAAGAAGAAGAAGAAGAAGAAGAAGAAGAAGAAGAAGAAGAAGAAGAAGAAGAAGAAACACTACAGTAAAATCTTCTTATCAACCAAACTCAAGTCATGAGAGTTTCTTCTGTTACGAACCCCTTTTCTGGGGAAGGAATTGCCGTGGAGGAAGCTGGAAGCAAGAAAAGAAAAGAGAGAAAGAGAGAAAGAAAGAAAGAAAGAAAGAAAGTAGTAGTAGAAGAAAGACACCCATGATAGTACTACCTGAAATCATTCAGTCGTCTCCACACCCCTGACCAACCCACCCACCCTACCGGCCTCGCAATCCCCAAATAAACACCCACTCCCTTCCACCATCCTCCCTCACCCCCAAACTCCACCACACGTCTTTGGGCAGTTCCATGAGATAGGTGTCAAATCCTGGCAGTGGGTATTAAAGACAGCTCTTTGGTCCCTGATGAACCCTTTGGCAGATAAACAGCGTGTCGGGTTACATAATGACGGCTCTCCACAGACACGGGATGCTTCAGAAGGACACGGCCATCTTTGAACGTTTGCCAAAATTGAAGTCACCATGGGACGGGAACTTGGCGGGTATGAGGGTGTTGGGGGGTGGGGGGGGAGGGGAACAAAGGGCAGGGTGGGGTATTGGGGGAGCGGGATTCACACAAGATCGGTGCATGGGCCAACACTACTTCCCTCACCATTTTTGAGCCACCGGAGGTATTTAAGGATGTGTCTCTAAAACAACAACAACAATAAGACAGCAGCAGCAACAACAAGAAGAATGGGGAAAAAAAGAGAGAGGGGTTGGATGACTGGGGAGAAATTCCGATGGTTACCACCAATTACGTTTCTGCTGTGATGTATGTTTCTTCTTTTTTTTCTTGAATGTTTTAAGTGTTCAGAACAGGAATGATAACAGCAGCAGCAGGCGTAGCGACAGCAACGGAAGCAGTTATGATAATCAGCAGTAGTGTGAGTAGCAGTAGCAGGAGAAGTCGAGGAAGTCGGAGGACAAGAAATAGTAGCAGCAACAGAAGCAATTGCAGCAGCAGAAGCAAGCGTATATGAATAATTGTTGATGTTGCATTTGCATTAGTTGCAGTCGAAGCCACTTTTTTTTTTGTTTTTTTTTTTTTGGCATGCCTTCATAATTTCGTCTGACAAACACATACAACTGCAGGATAAAACAAATCTTTCCCATCCGAAAATTATGCATGGATTTTGAATAAAAACAAAGTATTAAGACTTTTTCCCGTGAACCAACAGTAGGAATTGACTCGAGAAAGCCACACTTCATTTTTTTTTTTAAACCTACACAAATTAGGCTAGGTTTCGAAGACGCCTATCTCTAAAATCTAACCCTGGGCATAGCCTACAAGATGGGGTGGCATTTACATCCGTGACACCGGGCCGGTTTGGGCATTATGGGACGGTGGGAGTGTCGTGTTGGGCAGTCTGGGTGCTGCAGTCCCAGTGGATAGGAGCCCTCACACCCACACAGAGAACCGGGTACAGATCAGCAGCTGAAAAAGAAGCGCCAGAGAACACCATGGCCAACCCCCACCCCACGCACAAAGTGAACGGGGTGTCTGCTAACTCTTCCTCTGCTGCACACATGAACGCAAACAGAGGTCAGTATGACGATGTGTCGATAATTTGAGAGAGAGGGGGAAAAAAAAGAAAGAAAAAGAGAGAGAAAAAAAATCGAATTTGAACGACTGAAACGCTAATATCGAATGAATGATTCAATGTTTAGTGAAGTTAAAAAAAAAAAGTTTGGGTATAATGCACAACGTGAATAATGTTAAGACATTTGACTATCTATCATAATATAAACGCCCCCTCCCCCCCCACCCCCACCCCCAAAAAAACATGTCGACAGAGATGAAAAATATTCTCAGCAGTACAACAAACCTATTATTTCTTTGTTTAGTTTCAGCATTTTGCATTTTCCATAGAAATGAAGAAACAGAAAAAATAGAGAGAAAGAAGAAAGAAAGAACAGAAATAAATATGGTTACAATGTTACATATGTGTGTGTGCGTGTGTGTGTGCGTGCGTGTGTGTGTGCGCGCGTGTGTGTGTGTGTGTGCGCGCGCGCGCGCGCGTGTGTGTCGTGTGTGTGCGCGCATATATATTCTTCTTTTTATTGGATGCCTATGCAGCGAATGGAAATCGTTTATTTTTCCCCTTTCTTATAATGAATACTGTTACTGCCACTGCTACTGTTGCTGCTATTTCTACAGCCACTGCTGTTGTTTCCTGTTGCTACAATTACTACTTCTTGTTATACTGCTGCTACTGCTGTTGATGATGCCAATACTATTAGACATACTACGACCATTACTACTGCTGCTACTGCTGCTGCTGCTGCTACTACTACTACTGCTGCTGCTACTAGTACTACTACTACTACTACTACTGCTGCTGCTGCTGCTGCTACTTATGCCACTGCTATTATTACTGTTGCTGCTGCCAGTATCACCTATTTACTAATATACTGAATGTGGATATTAGGAAAGAACATGTTTAGCAAACATTCTTCGATTCCCCGAGGAACAGACTTTTTCACTATGGGGTTCCAACTGCAATGTCAGGAACTCCTTCCATGCTGTAACTGATTATTGTAGGTGTTGATTTTAGTGTTGGTCTTTTTTTCCCTATGCTTTATTTTTGTTGTTATTGTTATTTTCGATATTGTTCTTCTTCTTCTTGTTTTCCTCCTCCTCCTCTTCCACCACCTCCTCCTCCTTCTTGTTCTTGTTCTTCTAATTCTTCTTCTTCTCCTCCTCCTCCTCCTCTTCTTCCTCCTCCTCCTACTACTACTATCACTACTGCTGCTGCTGCTGCTGTTGCTACTACTAGCGCACGTAAAAGAACTCACGGCAACAAAAGGGTTGTTCCTGGCAAAATTCTGTAGAAAAATCCACTTCGATTGGAAAAACAAATAAAACTGCACGCAGGAAAAAAAAAAAAAAGGAAAAAAAAGGGTGGCGCTGTAGTATAGCGACGCGCTCTCCCTGTGGAGAGCAGCCCGAATTTCACACAGAGAAATCTGTTGTGATAAAAAAGAGATACAAATACTACTACCACTGCGACCACTCTTTCTTCTGCTTCTTCTTCTTTTCTATTTCTGTATCAGTTTGTTTTTATATGCTTCTTCTTTTCGTGTTCGTCAGTCTCTAAACCGTTCTCATGGTCGACTTGCATCAGAAATATGGCATTCATCTTGTCAGTTCTCCTTCTTCTTCTTCCGTGTTCCCTGGCCACGCTAGATTTTCAGTCCGGTCAGGACAGCGAAGTCCACGGTCCGTCGCAGGGACCCCACCTGTCCCCACAGTTTCTCCTGGAGCTCCACCGGGCTGGGCCATGCCTGGCGTCTCAGAGCGTCGAAGATGGGGCAGGACTGCAGGATATGGGAGGGGGTCTGTGGGCCTGTGCCACAGAGGGCACTGGTTAGTATTTGATATCATCAGACGGTAGAGGTGGGAGAGGAGCTGACAGTGTCCCGTTCGCAGTCTGAAGATTGTGACCTGTGCCGCTCGCACCAGTTCATGGATGCCGTCCTTTTCGTCTTCCGTCCCGATGTCCAGACGTTGGCGCCATGCTTTCCTGAAGCTGTCTCTCAGTATCTCCTTCTTCTACAACTCGGTGTCAATTTTCTTACATCGTCTTTAGTCAGGACACTTTCAGATGGTGATAGGGTTGGTTCTCTTTCGACTGTCAGTTTGTCTGTCACACATTCTGAATGTGTCGCGTCATAGTTAAGGAGAGAGAGAGAGAGAGAGAGAGAGAGAGAGAGAGAGAGAGAGAGAGAGACACACACATAGGGAACCCGAAGAGACACACGCTCTAGGTCTTTTTCGCTCTTGGTTTCCGACTCGGGTATACCTACTCTCAGTCTAAATAAAATGTCATAAATAAAATGCCCCCCCCCCCCCCTACCCCCTGAAGAGTATTCACAGCTGCAAAGGAGCATTCCTCCAAAACACACAGTACATTTCTAGGGTTGGTTCATTCCAAAAGTCGGGTTGCAAAGCATAGGCTTGCAGTAGAACTAAAGCTTCGTACCCATGGCCACATGACTGTCAAGATCGTTTTGGCTCCTGCAGAATTTTCCAAACGAAGATAAATGTTGTTCTGAAGGCACCACACAATCAGCCTATGCGGATATCTAATATATGTTAGGGATGCTGGTGCCTGTCCTTTCTGTTCTGACCCTGATAAAACAAGGACACAGTCTATAAATCATAAACGTTGATAATTTAAATCCTGTTTAGATTATTGCTTACCGGAAGTGTGTGTGTGTGTGTGTGTGTGTGTGTGTGTGTGTGTGTGTGTGTGTGTGTGTGTGTGTGTGTGTGTGTGTGTGTGTGTGGTTGGTTGGTTGGTTGGTTGGTTGGTAGAATGTGTTTAGTATCTTCTCAAACAAAAGATATAAAAGCAGTCGATTTTCCCATCGTTATGGTTATTATTTGAAGACAACAGGTCAGTCACATATTGAAAGTGAATTATGATACAGAAGAAAACACTTTTTCGCCAAGGACATTGAAGTATCCTAAAATCCGTGAGCGCTTTTTCATATTGTTAAAAAAAACCCAACCAACCCGTACATTGCCGTTCCTGACTGGAACACAGTTAAATGCCCCATTTTTGTATCCATTTTTCTGATCCATCTCCTCATTTTCCTTTCTTTTTCTCCCTTGCCTCTCTTTCCTCTTAATCTCTTCCATCCAGTTTTCTTCCTACTTCACCTCTTCCTTCCTTCCCGCTCATTCTTCTCCTTCGTTTTCTCCTCCCTCCCTCACTTCTTCCTCCTCGTTCTCCTTTCCTTCCCCATCTTCTTCTCCTCCGTCTCTTCTTTCCCCCCACCCCCCTTCATATCAATTTCCTAACTCCTTCTCCTTCTCCCTCTCCATTTCCTTCTTCTCCTTCCTCTTTTCACTTCCTCCTCAATTCTCTCCCTTCCCTCTACTTCTCCTCCTTCCCTCTCCTGTTATCTCCCCTCGTCCATTTCATCCTGTCTCATTATTCTCATCCAGTTCCATACTTCCCCATTCCCATTTCCTTCACTTTCATCCCATTCCCATTTCCTCCACTTTCATCCCATTCCCTTTATTTCCTCCACTTTCATCCCATTCCCATTTCTTTCACTTTCATCCCATTCCCTTTCTTTCCTGCACTTTCATCCCATTCCCTTTCTTTCCTTCACTTTCATCCCATTTCCTTCACTTTCATCCCATTCCCATTTCTTTCACTTTCATCCCATTCCCTTTCTTTCCTGCACTTTCACCCCATTCCCATTTCCTTCACTTTCATCCCATTCCCATTTCCATCACTTTCATCCCATTCCCATTTCCTTCACTTTCATCCCATTCCCTTTTCCTTCACTTTCATCTCATTCCCTTTCTTTCCTCCGCTTTCATCCCATTCCCTTTCTTTCCTTCACTTTCATCCCATTCCCTTTCTTTCCCTCACTTTCATCCCGTTCCTTTCTTTCCTCCACTTTCATCCCATTCCCATTTCCTTCACTTTCATCCCGTTCCCTTTCTTTCCTTCACTTTCATCCCATTTCCTTCACTTTCATCCCATTCCCATTTCCTCCACTTTCATCCCATTCCCTTTCTTTCCTCCACTTTCATCCCATTCCCTTTCTTTCCTTCACTTTCATCCCATTCCCATTTCCTCCACTTTCATCCCATTCCCATTTCCTTCACTTTCATCCCGTTCCCTTTCTTTCCTGCACTTTCATCCCATTCCCTTTCTTTCCTTCACTTTCATCCCATTTCCTTCACTTTCATCCCATTCCCATTTCTTTCACTTTCATCCCATTCCCTTTCTTTCCTGCACTTTCACCCCATTCCCATTTCCTTCACTTTCATCCCATTCCCATTTCCATCACTTTCATCCCATTCCCATTTCCTTCACTTTCATCCCATTCCCTTTTCCTTCACTTTCATCTCATTCCCTTTCTTTCCTCCGCTTTCATCCCATTCCCTTTCTTTCCTTCACTTTCATCCCATTCCCTTTCTTTCCCTCACTTTCATCCCGTTCCTTTCTTTCCTCCACTTTCATCCCATTCCCATTTCCTTCACTTTCATCCCGTTCCCTTTCTTTCCTTCACTTTCATCCCATTTCCTTCACTTTCATCCCATTCCCATTTCCTCCACTTTCATCCCATTCCCTTTCTTTCCTCCACTTTCATCCCATTCCCTTTCTTTCCTTCACTTTCATCCCATTCCCATTTCCTCCACTTTCATCCCATTCCCATTTCCTTCACTTTCATCCCGTTCCCATTTCCTTCACTTTCATCCCGTTCCCTTTCTTTCCTTCACTTTCATCTCATTCCCTTTCTTTCCTCCACTTTCATCCCATTCCCATTTCCTTCACTTTCATCCCATTCCCTTTCTTTCCTTCACTTTCATCCCATTCCCTTTCTTTCCTTCACGTTCATCCCGTTCCCTTTCTTTCCTTCACTTTCATCCCATTCCCTTTCTTTCCTTCACTTTCATCCCATTTCCTTTCTTTCCTTCACGTTCATCCCGTTCCTTTTCTTTCCTTCACTTTCATCTCATTCCCTTTCTTTCCTCCACTTTCATACCATTCCCTTTCTTTCCTTCACTTTCATCCCATTCCCATTTCCTTCATTTTCATTCCATTCCCTTTCTTTCCTCCACTTTCATCCCATTCCCTTTCTTTCCTTCACTTTCATCCCATTCCCATTTCCTTCACTTTCATCCCGTTCCCTTTCTTTCCTTCACTTTCATCCCTTTCCCTTTCTTTCCTTCACTTTCATCCCATTTCCTTCACTTTCATCCCATTCCCATTTCCTCCACTTTCATCCCATTGCCTTTCTTTCCTCCACTTTCATCCCATTCCCTTTCTTTCCTCCACTTTCATCACATTCCCTTTCTTTCCTCCACTTTCATCCCATTCCCTTTCTTTCCTCCACTTTCATCCCATTCCCTTTCTTTCCTTCACTTTCATCCCATTCCCTTTCTTTCCTCCACTTTCATCCCATTCCCTTTCTTTCCTGCACTTTCATCACATTCCCTTTCTTTCCATCTTCTAACCCTCTCCACTCCCCGTCCTCCTTCTTTCCTTTCTTTTCCTCCTCCTTCACATCTTCTCCAACCCCATCCCCACTCCCTCCTTTCTTTTCTTCCTTCTTCCCATCTTCTCCATTTCTCTCCCCCATCCTTTCTTTTCTTCCTTCCTCTCATCTTCTTCAACCCCACCCCCCCACCTCCTTTCTTTTCCCCCTCCTTCCTTTTCATTTCTCCCTCTCCCCATTCTCTCCACACACACCCCCTCTCTTCCCTTCTGTAAAAAAGCATGTTACTTGCTTATCTATTACCCTCGTTAATAAAGATTTTGTCTTGTCTTGTCTTGTCTTGTCTCCATCCTTGCTCATCCTCTCATCTCTCTCCTCCCTTCCTTTCTCTCCTTCTTCTCCCAATCTTCTCCATTTTTCTTCCCCCCCCCCCCATCCCTCACCGTCCTTTCTTTTTCTCCTCCTTCTTCCTTCTCTTTCATTCGTCCTTCTTTCCCTTTCATTCCTCCTTCTCCCTATTCTCTCCACACACCCCTTCCCTTCCCATCCTCACCGCTCCTCCTCCTCCTCCTCCTGCTCTTTCACAGTCCCCCTTTCTCAGGGCCCCTCTCTTTCCTCCCGTTGCAGATCACGACGCCTCCAGCATCGCCCACCTGGCGGCAGAGAAGGCCCGGCGCGGGGAGCACGACACCTCGGTGCCCGTCCGCCTCAAGAGGCTGGAGAATCGGACGGCCCCCAAGGAGCTCCGCGGCTCCTACCCGGGAGGTCCCATGGCCCGGATCGAGAAGGAGATCGAGGAGAAGCAGCGGAGGCTGCGGACCCTGCAGCAGGAAACGGAGCAGCGCGAGCAGGAGAGGAGGCAGCTGAAGGAGAAGGTGACGCAGCTGGAGCGCCTCAACGCCAAGATTGAGAAGGAGAAGGACCAGAAGCAGATCAAACTGACGGAGCTGCAGAAGCTGGTCTCGCAGCGAGAGGTGGAGCGGCGCGAGCTGGAGCAGCGGGTCACCCGCCTGGAGGTGCAGAACACACGCATCGAGGAAGAGAAGGGCATCAAGGAGGAGAAGCTGGTGGCCCTGGAGAAAGAGATCAGCCAGAGGGAGCGGGAGAAGACGGAGCTCAAGGAGAAAGTCAGCAGCCTCCAGCGGCAGAACAAAGAAGCCACAGAGAGTCAGGAGGAGAAGGAACAGAAGCTGAAGACGCTGGAACAGGAGATCGCCAGCAGGGAGTCTGAAAGCCAGCACCTCAAGCACAAAGTTTCCAGCCTGGAAACCGTCACGGTCAAGATTGAACACGAAAAAGAGGAAAAACAGAAGAAGCTTTCCCAGCTGCAAGAAATCGTACACAAGAGAGAAGCAGAGAGGAGAGCTCTGGAGGAAAAGGTCGCCATGCTGGAGCGGCACAACAAGAAAGTAGAGAAAGAAAAGAAAGAAAAGGAGGCCAAGCTGAAAGAAATGGAAATAGAGAAGTCTCAGAAAGAAAACAAAGAAACGAGCAAGGCACAGGACTCCACAGACTCAGCGGGTCAGCCAAAGCAGGAGGTGGACAAGGCCATGGCGGAGAAGCTGGAGAAGCTGAAGCAGCTGGAAGCCGCGATCGCCCAGCGGGAGGCGGAGAGCGAGGCTCTCAAGCACAAGGTGGAGTCACTGGAGAAACGCAACGCGGAGATGGACGAGGAGAAGGAGATGAAGCACCGCAAGCTGACGGAGCTGCAGTACGCCGTGGTGAGGAGGGAGGCGGAGAACTACGAACTGAAGCAGAAACTGGTGCAGCTGGAGAGCATCAAGGAGAAGATCCTGACGGAGATGACACAGCGCGAGGACAAGCTGCTGGAGCTGGAGCGGCAGGTGGCGGAGGGCCGGAGCAAGTCGGAGCAGCTGGAGCAGAAGATGAAGACTCTGGAGCGGTCCAGCCACGCCAGCAAGGTGCAGGAGGAGCGCGCCATCCTGGCCCTCAGCCAGGTCATCCAGACCCAGGCCAGGTCCATCATCACGCAGGAGGAGGCTGGTGGCAAGGGGCCCGAACAAACCTCTCTCAGCAACAACCCGCCAGCGTCCACAGATCACACAGACTCTTCAGTCACTGATACGTCCCTCACAGCGAAATGTCCCGAACCGGAAGCATCCACAAACGCAGAACTGCACAGCAGCGATAACGTCTCCAACAGTAAGCCTGTTCTCCCTACGACTACTCCAGTGACGTCAGCAGAAGCTGTCGCCGACCTCACACCAACACACGCTGAATCAGAACCCTCCTCAAAGCCCGACGCCCAGAGTCAGACAGCACTGAAGCTGGACGTTTCCGGAGAAGTGGACCACCAATCTGACGAGCCCCTGCCTGATCCCCCCTCCCCCACTTCACTGCTCACTCCCCCTCCTGTCCTCTCACCACTGCCCTACATCGCAGAGAGCTACCCGCTGAAGCACAAACTGAACCAGCAGCTGATGAACAGACAGAAACAGGAACAAGAGCAAGACAGTGCAGAACAGAAGGAGAAGGCAGCTTCAGAAAAAGCACCGGCCCCAGCAGAGAGCACCGAGGAAGCCAGTCAGACCAACGAGAAAACAGAACGTCCTGAAGAAACCAAGAAGGTTGAAGACGTACATGAACACATCGAAGAAGCCGAAAACACAGAAGATAAAGTCGACGGTCCCCAAGCAGTAAGCCAGACGAAGGAAGCGGAGAGGAGTGATGATAAACCAGAGAGTCCCCAAGAAATCAGTCAGGCCAAGGACGGGCCCCAGGCAGTAAGCCAGACGAAGGAAGCGGAGAAGGGTGACGACAAGGTACACAGTCCTCAAGAAGTCAGTAAGTCCAAGGACTCACAAAGCCATCATGAAGAAGCAGGAGCGATCACAAGCAGCGTCACCAAGACGACAGAGACCGAGCAGACAAGCAACACACAGGAAGAATCCCACAATCACCCAGCAGATGTCCCACAGCCAACAGAAGACTCAAAACAAGCTCCGCTGCCTGACACTAACATGGGAGATCTGCCTGCTCCCATCCCACAGGCATCAGCTGGTGAAGTAGAAAGAGAAGAGAACTGTCCGATAACCCAGGAAGAAATCACGAGAACCAAACAGAAGCTGGAAGAGCTGGAGAAGGAAGTGGTGCTGAAAAAGGCGGAAACAGAGTACCTTAGAAAGTCTGTAGAAGACCTCCTGTCCCTGATGGAGGCAGCCGAAGACGAAGAAGACGACGACGGCGGCGAGAAGCGCAGAACTCAACCCGAAGACAAAGACTCTTCCGACTCGGAAGAATCTGACGGGTTTGTGGAGATAGACCCCCGCGATCTTCAACCGGCGAGACCCAGAGGAGGGAACCGGGTCCCCAGCCAGAACCGAGCCCCTGAATCATGCCAGGTGGACGGAGTCCCAGCAGAGGGGGACACAGAAGTGGAACAGACCCCAGAGGAGCTGGAGGAGATCAGGCGCAAGCTGTCCGAGTTGGAGCAGGAGGTGAGCGTGAGGAAGGCGGAGTCGGACCGCCTGAAGAGGACAGTGGAGGACCTGGACCTGCAGAAGATGGTGGCCACCGAGGAGAAGAAGCTGACGGAGCAGAAGCTGCACGACCTGCAGAGGTCCGAGGTGCAGCTCAAGAAGCAGCTGACGGTGATGCAGGTCAAGGCCACCACCTCGGAAGGGGAGGATGCCCACAAAGACGACAAAAACAACGATGCCAACAAGAACAACGACGCCCCCAACGATGAGAACAAAGACGGCAATCCATGTGCAGAGGAGAGGACTGAGGAGGAGAACATGACGAATGAGGAGAGAGCTGACGCAGCTGACGAGGAGCCCATGAACGCCGCAGAGAAGAAAACCCTCAGTGACGCCATCGTTTACTGAACACTGCTCCTTAGCGGCTGCAATGACTTTTTGGTTTGTTTGTTTGCTCCAATACATTGCCTGTACAATAATACTATATACGTGTTCGAGAATGACAATGACCATCAGAACAGCAGAGGAGGTAACTGCTGCCCCGACCATCTGGGCTAGAATTCGATTATAGTGGAGAGTGTCTTGCCCAAGTTACATCCCCAATCTCTCGGCCATAGGGCTTTAGGAAAGTCAGAGTTGGGATGGTTCCCAAAGGCCAACTTGCCTCCATTATATACAGTCTGCAAGATAACCAACAGAGTCTGTGAGGTGGTATGTAAATTGTAGCTTTGCAAAGAACTGAAGGAGCCCATAACTTGAACAATGAGCGCCATACAACGAAACACCGAAACACCTCTCAGCTTCTGAATCTCTCAGTTATGAATGATCAGTGTGACCCTAATTAAACACTGTCCAGCAGAGGAAGACAGCTGTGAAGCAGAAGCTGACTTTTTGTGTCTTGATGACATGTTCTTTTCATATTTAATGTATTTCATTCAGAATTTCAGGAATTGAATGTTTGGTTTGTGCATGTGAGCGAAGACCAGTACACACACACACACACACACACACACACACACACACACAACACACGAAAGAGCGCACGCGGGCGTACATGCTTCCACCCACCTACCCACCAACTCCTCCCCCCGCCACACCCCCCACCCACACCATTCATTCATTCATTCATTCATTCATTCACATACACCTCCAGAATGTTGTTAGATTCAAGTCCCATGTATACTGCACTGAATCTCAGGCTCAAAATATGACCGCTGACATTCTAAACGGCTGTAAAAAGTGATGTGGTGTATTTTTCATTTTGTTTCATTTTTTTTCCCTTTATACATGTGTCTATTGTTGTTTGTAGTTGCCGTTCGGTTACCATTATTGTTATGCTATTGCTCATTGGTACACAGAGAAGTTACTTCCCTGTATTCCATGTAGGCCTGTTTTTGCTATGACGTGAATATAGTCACCCAATCAATCAATCAGTCATCAATCAATCAACCAGTCAGTCAAATGGTCATTCGTTCATTCATTCAATCAGTCGCTCACTCCCTCACTCAGTTACAAAACAACTTATAAAAATGTTTTAAAAAAAATGATGTAGTTACTTCAAAGATACACACACACACACACACACACACACACACACACACACACACACACACACACACACACACATATATATATATATATATATATATATATATCATCTGTTATATACATATATTTATTATATCACTGTGCTATTGGTGGTATGAGAGGTTTGATTTCTTGTTCTCTCTCCCCTTCCTTTAACCTCATCTCACTCTCATTCCCACTCTCATCTTCAATCATTTCACACACTCTTATTCAGCTGCATCACTTCTCGTACCGTATCGAACACCCACTATATCAATATATTCTACTGACGTGCGCTGTATTGTAATCAGAGTGCCCGGACAAGGCGAATGTATCCACTTCCGTAGTGTGTTATGTTTGTATTCGTTTTATTGTTTTTGTTTGCTGTTTCTTTTTCCTCTTTTTTTTTTTCATCACAAAACAAAAGTCCTGTTGACAGGTTTTCTAAATTGTTGGTGATGGGTAACCTTTTCTCCCCCTTGTATACTGACCGATGATTTAAAAAAAAAAAAAATCAGCATTTTTATTCCCTTTTTTCCCCCTTCTCATTATGAACACGTATGTGTGCTGCGACTGGAGAGGTTTTGAGGAGAGAAAACATAGCAACACTAAAATCATATGAATAAAAAATGAATACAAGGAAAAAGAAAAGGATTTAGAGAGAATGATGTCGACATGAGGAAGAGCGATATGAGAGAAGGAGGAGAAGGAAGAAGTGGAGGTGGGTAGACGAAGAAGAAGAAGAAGAAGAAGAAGAAGAGGACCGTGGTGGAGGGGGTTGGGGGGGGGGGGGTAGGGGTTGGGGGTTGGAGGAAGACAAGTATGAGACATTCCTGACTGAAAAGAAATAAGCCAAGAAGTGAAGCCGATACCTAATTTCCCAGTCCTCAAATCACCCCCCCTGGCTAACCCCCCCCCCCCCCTGCCCTCCCCCTTTTTTTCCTGGGATGAACGGACCAGAATTATTCCAATGATACTTATTAATTGATTTTGATTCTATTTATTTATTTATTTACTTATTTCTTGTTTTTTAAATTTTTAATGTATGTACTTATTTATTCATCTATTTTACATTTTCGAAACAAGAATTTTATTTATCGAATCATTTCATTATTTGGTTATTTACTTATGTACTTATTGATTTATCTATTGATTTGCGCATTCATTCAATAGCTGTTTCAACACACCATTGCATTGCTTTCGACCCATGCTTACCCGGGTTATTCTTTTTATGTCAAAAAGCTAGCAACTGTTTATTAAATTTTGGACATGCTATTAAAGGCTGTTTAACACCACAGGGCTGTTTTGTGTCTGCGGTACGGAAGTTGAACGTGTTTTGTCTTTGGACTGTTGCGTTCAGATAGAATAGAATAGAATAGAATATGCCTTTATTACCAAGTGTACCGAGGTCACAAGGAATATTGGGGGAGGGGGGCGGGGGGGTTAGTACATAACAAGATACGAACATAAATCGAAAATCACACACACACACACACACACACACACACACACACACACACACACACACACACACACACACAGAGAGAGAGAGTCGGAATTGATACTCAAGTAATTGTTGGAATTGAAAATACAATAGAAATTAATTTAGGGAGAGGGAGGAAAAGAAGTGGGGAGGGAGGAGGGACGGGGAGCGGGGGGCGGAGAAAGATGGGGTGTAAAGAAATGTAGACTTCAAAACCATCATTTGTTGGCATGACTCTGCCTCATGCATGCATACAGCTGCTTGTTAAAACATCTGGATTTTTTTTCTGAATTTCTTCCTGTCCAGGGTATTTTTGCAGTCAGAAAGGAAAAGAAAATATACTTTTTTTCTGACTCTAGCCGGAACATGAGACAAAAAAAAAGGATATTATTTTCTTTTTTTTTTGTTTGTTTTGTATTGGTTTGGTTTTATTTAAGTTCCTCACCAGCTATAGATTACATCTCAGTCGTCTTTTCAGCCAGTTCAAACGTTTTGGAGATAAAAACAACTAAATCCAGCATATATATGCAGTGGGGCTTTTATTTTGTCAGTAACCGCTAAACACCACCACCGCCACCATGACCACCTCTTTAAAAACAACAAAACAAGCACACAAAGAAACAAACAAAAAATGTCCGAAAAAAACAAATAAATAAAAACCTTTGACATTCCTGTAACTCCATCCCCACACCCTTCCCATCCCCCAACCCCCATCATCAACATCTATCCCAGTTCACAAATGTAAGCTTTCATAAAGTTCTCCCAGGTTTGTATCAGTCTGATTTAGTCAAACCAAGCTAGCTGTACACGAGTAATACGGGAGTGAAATACAGGCTTAATAGAAAGTTAAGGACAACTTTATATAAAAACAACAACAAAAAAAACAGGTATGTTTCACAAGATGTTAAAACGCACAGAAGAGGTGACTTAACCAAATCATGCAGACGGTTTGCCTCTCATCGAATATAACAAGTAACCGTATCAGACACACGTGCAACACAAACAACTTGAAAAATGCGCTTGATAAATCGATGGTTCAGTCAATAATTTACACACTTACTCAGTGATTTATGAAAATTGTGGCAGTTTTTTGTGAAGAAAGAGAAACGAAACGAAATGAAACGAAAGTTATATTCAGTTTAGGACACAGGCCCTTCTGAAGGGGGTCCAAATACAAATACGACATTTATAACGAACAAAAGACTAAAGGATGTACAAGCAAAAAATGACTCGACAACTTCTTTAGGAACTGCAATCAGTGTCATAGCCAAAGTATTCGGAAACAAATATCTTATTCTTTAACAACATCAGAGAGACAGAGAGAGAGAGAGAGAGAGAGAGAGAGAGAGAGAGAGAGAGAGAGAGAGAGAGAGAGAGAGAGAGAGAGAGAGAGAGAGAGAACGTGCAAAAAAGCACCTCAGATTATGAGTGCTGCTCATTTCAATGGCTGTATACACTGCTGTTGGCCAATAATTCAGCATCATTGCATAAAGCTCCCAAGCAGAAAACCACGTAAGTTCCCACTTGGTTTCTTAACTCTTTATTTTGTGAACCCTATAATTAGGGTTCTTTTCTTTCTTTATTCTATTTTTCGTTGAATGTCCTGAACGCGGGTAAATCCATCGGATGGCTTGGCAGTGTTAGTTATACAGGACAGCGATAGGGCGATACTGACTGACAGATGGTATTATTGGCTTCAGGATTGTTTAATTATTGCCCGGTGGTGGCGGAATTCAGTGCTGGACGAAAATAGGTGAGATCGATTGTGTGTGTGTGTGTGTGTGTGTGTGTGTGTGTGTGTGTGTGTGTGTGTGTGTGTTTTCATACTTTTCATGTTTCCACACGCTTGCTAGGTGCGTTGGTACCCTCGCCGACTAATTCCCACGTCTCAGTCTGTATGTCTGTCTGTGTGCCTGTCTGTATCTTGTTCGGTTTTTTGTTAAGTATAGTAGGAAGGGGAGGAGAAGAAAACATCACCAATTGGGAGAACACACACACACACACACACACACACACACACACACACACACACACACACACACACACACACACACACACACACACACACACACACACACACACAAACAAGGAAACCCCTCCTACCCTATCTTTAGCCCGGTCCCCTCCCAAACATGAAACAGAATGTTCGCCATAACTTAGTCTTTAAAGCGAAACAGACATAACAAAAGCATAAAAGAACCCAAAGCAAACCAATATGGAACAAAAACAATCCTGACAAGATGTAAAAGTGGAAGTCTTCCAAAGAAGTAATCGACCGGCCGACCGACCGACAGACAGACAGAGAGAGAGAGAAACAGAGACAGAAGTTGATGCAGAAACAGAGATATACAGTTACTGAGACAGGCTGAGACAGATATACAGAGATAGGGAGACGTCCAGAGACACACAGCATCGAAAAAGGGCGAAGGGAGCTAACCTGATCCAGACAGTATAAGGTAGAAGTTATCGGCCATGTGTCCTTCCCGAATGATGATCCGCCTCGCTTCAAAACTGCAAACAAGCCAAGGGTTTATGTGAATCACACACACACACACACACATGCACACGTACGCACATACACATACACACACGCACACGCCCACAAAGGCACACACACACACACGCGCGCGCACGCGCTCACACACACACACACACACACACACACAGCACACACACATACACACACACACACACACGCACAAGCAAGTACGCACACACACACACACACACACACACACACACACACACACACACCACAGCACAGCACACACACACACACACACACACACACACACACACACACACAACCCACCCACCCAAGAGATCACCCAAGAGTACGCCCCTCACCCCTCCACACACACACACACACACACACACACACACATACACACACCAAACATATATGATTATAAACTTACTTCTCATACCAACCGACCCTCACCAGGGCCTCTTGCATGGCGATCGGGAATTCCCCGAACTCGGGAACTGCCTGACTCAGAGAGACGAGGGCCACGTGCCTCTGCTCGTCCGAGCGCGTGCCTGGGGCCATGGACAGGATGGCCTTGGCTTCGTTGCTCACCTGGATCTGGTGAGGTATGAGGGACCAAAGATAAAAACGACAACAAAAGAGTTAATGATAATTTTCAGGATAAAATGGTGTGTCTTGTCTAGCTCAAAACATTCTTCTTCTCCTCTACGTTTGGTTGTTTTTTTGTTTGTTTGTTTTTTTTAAATTTTTTTATAGATTTTTGTTCTTGTTTGTTAGTTTTTGTTTTGTATGTTTCGGAAACCTTTTCCTCTTTCAAAATGAGCTATGATTATATTGAAGCTGACCAGTCGTCTGTTGTGCATCGTTCATAGTTTGATCTCTCTAACACCCAGAATACCTCTCTGTGTCTGTGTTTTGTCTCTGCCTGTCTGTCTGTCTCTCCCACTCGCTCTCACTTCCATTCTGCCTAGTCTATTTTTAGTTCACTCTCACGTGTTTACTGCTCTTTCAGCTTTGTTTTCTTTCTCAGTCTCACCCCAGTCCTCCCCCGCACCCCCCGTCACAGTGAAAATGTTGGAATTATTGTATGGTTGTATTTCATATCTGGTGGAATGTTGGCTGTGTATTTGATTTCTTCTTCTACATGTTCTTCTTTGTTTTCTTCTTCTTCTTCTTCTTCTTCTCCTTCTCCTTCTTCTTCTCTTTCTTCTTCTTCTTCTTCTTTTTCTTCTCCTTCTTCTTCTTTTTCTTCTTCTCCTTCTTCTTCTTCTTCTCCTTCTTCTTCTTTTTCTTCTCCTTCTTCTTCTTCTTCTTCTTCTTCTGCTCCTCCTCTCCAGCTCCTCCATTCCCTCCTTCATCTCCTCCTCCTTCTTCAACTACTACTACTACTACTATTTTGTCGTCGTCATCATCGTCGTCGTCGTCGCCCCTTCCTCCTCTTTCTTCTCATTATCTTTATCATTATTCGTTGCCAGAAACGACAGTACAGAAAGGACAAAGAAAAGGTGAAAGGACGTGACCTCTGACCTCTCTCCTGGCCCGGAAGGAGTAGACGTCAAAGGTGATGCCGAACATTCCGTAAGCTTTTCTGGAGGCCCGGATGTCATCCTCGTCAATCCACGTGGAAGGCTCGGTGCCTTTGCCTTTGTCCCTGATACAACCAATCAAAACAAGTCATACTTCTGCCCTCAGCCCAATCCCCAGCCCAACCCCTGCTGCCACTCGATCCCTTCTTAGCAGAGCACAACAAATGAACAAGAAAAAAAAAATCAGCAGAAAGAAATACATCTGTGTGTGTGTGTGTGTGTGTGTGTGTGTGTGTGTGTGTGTGTGTGCTTCTGTGTGTGTGTGTGTGTGTGTGTGTGTGTGTGTGCTTCTGTGTGTGTGTGTGTGTGTGTGCTTCTCTGTGTGTGTGTGTGTGTGTGTGTGTGTGTATGTCTCTCTCTCTCTCTCTGTATGTTTCTGTGTGTGTGTGTGTGTGTGTGTGTGTGTGTGTGTGTTTCTGTGTGTGCTTCTGTGTGTGCGCTTCTGTGTGTGCTTCTGTGTGTGCGTGCGTGCGTGCAATCATAAAAGTGCCAACATGTTGAATGTGACCACACTACCTGCTCAGTTTGACTGTCTTCAACAGGGCAATCAGTGTCCGAACTGCTCGCCGAAACCGCACCAAGGGCTGCAACATAATATAACAGTGATAATAAGAACAATGATGAGGATGAAAATGATGATGATAATCATGATCATGATAATGATCATATCTTTTATAGTCATCAAGCTGATGATGGCGACAAGAAAGTAGAAGCTTTTCAGTGTGTGTTTTTGTTTCGTATAAGACAATATATTTGAATTAAGCAACGTTTTTTAAAAAAAATCTAATTTGAGCAATTTTGTGCTTCAAAGACGCCAGGTTGTTGTATTATTGGACATTTAGCAGTGGAGAGTGTTTTATCCAGTCATAATCCTGGTAGCATAATATATTGGAAACAGATACTAAACCTTCGTTTCACAATGCATATTGAGCCTGGAATACGCCAGTTCGCGAAAGCCAGTGATTCAAAATTCGGGGAAAAAAAGTGTAAGATGAAAACAGAAAAGAGAAAAAATCGTTTACACACACACACACACACACACACACACACACACACACACACACACACAAACGTGAACGATCACGCTAAAAATAGGAAACACACAAAAGCGGTGTGTAGCGCAATTTTTTATGCTCATTTTATTTTACAGGTTTTGTCAAGGAGGCGTCAATGCTAGCAGACTGATCCATGTACTGTATTACAGCTGCTTTCGATAGAAAGAAAGAAAGAAAGAAAGAAAATTACATAAAGATGGATGTATCAGAGAGCGATATTTTCTGCACACGTGCACACTCTGTTCTGTAACGTTCCGTATAACCCTTAGCGACCACATGGCCGATCCGTGTTTATATCATTTGTTGGAGTGAACATTTTCTTCATGTTCTCTCTCTCTCTCTCTCTCTCTCTCTCTCTCTCTCATATATATATATATATATATATATATATAGAGAGAGAGAGAGAGAGAGAGAGAGAGAGAGAGAGATATCGTAATGGACATTGAGGTCATTCTAGGCTAGCTAAAACTGACGACCGGGGGTAATTTTTTTCTCATAATCAAAACAGGCTATCAAAGTTAAGCAGAATCACCCCCACCCCCAAACCCCTTGTTTGTTTCCGTTGATCTACATATAGTGTGGAGGTGGATTCGGTAAAGGCTAGCACAGAACGACCCCTTTTGCGTTTCCAATGGCTCTGTTTTAACCCGAAACAAGGGGTTAGTTTTCAACAAAAGGGGTCGATCTAGACACGTCACAAATGACGCAGTAAGCCTTTCGAGACAATCCCAGCACAACAGCACAACATGTCATACACTACCACATCCAACGCCTTTCTTAAGGTGTGGGTGGGTGGGTGGTTCGAAGGGTGGGTGCAGAGAGAGTGGGGGGACGGAGAGAACGCTGAACGACTTTACTGACTCAGGCCAACAGCCCCTATCACGACATTTGTGAGAATATACATTAAAAAGAAAAAGAAAAAAGAAAAGCCACATGTCCATTATATTCAGCCGTCATACAGACAGACGCACACCCACACACACACACACACACACACACACACACACACACACACACACACACACACACCTTTCACACGACAAACAACAATCCAAACATACACTTTGTCATACTCATCCATTCACATACTCACGTTCTAATAATACCTGCCTACCCCACACGCACATCCTTACACAAAATCATTCACACTCTCCTACACACACCACAGTGTGCGTACATGAGGGGATTGAGAGAGAGAGAGAGAGAGAGAGAGAGAGAGAGAGAGAGAGAGAGAGAGAGATTCGGATGATTTATTCATATAGGCCATTGCCCCTCATGAAGGGGTGCAGTATACAACATTATTAAACATGCAAGTGCACAAGGCGAAACAATCATCAAAGGAGTTATGATATCATTATTGATCTTAACTTAAATGCTTTATATATGTAAATGGACAAATTCTTTACAATTCTTTCTTTATTAGATGCCATCAAAAGACTTAGCCGAAACTGATTTGGAAACTTAAAATACTTTCGTGGAATATACTGTTCTCTTAATTTACTTAACTCTCTCCATACGAACGGCGAAAGAGACGACGTTAACAGCGTTTCACCCCAATTACCATCATCAAAATATTGCAAGCGGAAGGCTCTTATACTGAAGAGGTGAATGTTGACAAAGAATACCACAATTCTGACGACGGAAACTAAAGGTTGGGTCATTCAGACACCCACTGGACATCCGAGGGGTCTGTGTAGAGGAGAAGAGAGGACTGGCCGTACTGAGTGAGTTAAAGCAGGACAACATAAAATAAAGTGTAACTCATCTTCAACACCACTTCTACACAGAGGGCAATTCAACTCATCCACAGTATGCTTTCTGTACCGATAATAATGTTGAGCAATTTCTGAAATACCTAATCTAAATCTTGCCATTATGAATTTTAAATGTTTGTCTAAGCTAATTTGCAAGTACGTTTTCACTACATGATTAGTACAAAATGTTCTGTACATTTCAAACCGGTCGCTGTCTTCCTTATGTGAGTTCCATTCCTGCCACCTGCAAACAATCAATCTTTCTTTAAATTCAATGAGAAACTGTTTAATTTCCTGGACACCTTGATTCATCCATACATATCCAAAACCATATTGGTATAATTTACATCGAATATTTGACGCCCAATTTCTTTTACCTTTTTCATCTAAATCATGTAACATCCTATAGGCTTTACGTGGCAGTCTATGATTATCCATTCTCGTTAACTTCAACCAGTACCGAATACAACGTATCGTAGAATTTATATAAATTGGATATCTATTAGTTTCGCCATATACAAGATCATTGGGCGTTCGCATTTCAATCCCCAGAAACTTTTTTTAAAGCAAATAAGTGTACTTTTTTTAATATGGCATGCTGAAGTATCAAGGCCCCAAAGTTCTGCACCATACTGGACAATGGGTTGAACCTGTAAATCAAATAACTTGAGAAACAAAGAGAGAGAGAGAGAGAGAGAGAGAGAGAGAGAGAGAGAGAGAAACATGAAGAAAATGTTCACTCCAACAAATGATATATACACGGATCGGCCATGTGGTCGCTAAGGGTTATACGGAACGTTACAGAACAGAGTGTGCACGTGTGCAGAAAATACCGCTCTCTGATGCATCCATCTTTATGTAATTTTCTTTCTTTCTTTCCTTCTATCGAAAGCAGCTGTAATACAGTACATGGGTCAGTCTGCTAGCATTGACGCCTCCTTGACAAAAACTGTAAAATAAAATAAGCATAAAAAATCCATGAGAGCAGTAGAGGAGGCAGCCAGCTGCTGTCCTGATTATCTGAGCTAGAGTTTGATCATTGTGGAGAGTGTCTTGCCCATGTTACATCCCCACTCTCTCGGCCAAGAGGGTTTTAGGACAGTCGGCGTTAGGATGGTCTTCTAAAGGCCAACTAGCCCCCAAAGCTGCAGCACTAAGAGCCAGTGCAATCTTGCACTTCTTACTTCGAGGGTCATTGTCCTTCACAAAAGACTAAGCTGTAAATGACTTCCCCATTGCTATGAAGAAACAATTGACCATACAGCATCACGAGACATGGGGTGGTGGTAAAATGCAACTATGGGATGGGAAATTAGTTCTGTCTCGTTGTAGATTACCCCTGGGGGTCATTTGAGGCCAGTCTATACAATAGCCCCAGAATTAAAAAAAAATGTATATATATATATATATATATATATATATATATATAAAGGGGGGTGGGGGTGGGGGTGGGGGGTCAGGAATAGGCTGCTACACCTGGTCTAGAAGGACAAAACCCAACGGTACCACAGATCCCCGTACACTCACACACACACAATGGGAAATTAATAATGGACATTTGCCGAGGTATCAAGGTCGTGTACACACAGCAGACTTCAGCGGGTCATAAATTGGTCGTCTGTGCAATTGGCTGCTCCCTTCATACCAACACAAGAATGGGAAGTACCTTAGGAAGTCGTGTATGTGCGTGTGAATTGGTGGGACAGCCATCCCTAAATTTGTGAATAAGAGAGAAAGAGAAACAGAGAGAGGCACAGAGAGAGAGAGAGATGGGCAGAGAGAGAGAGGGGGGGGGGCAGAGAGAGAGAGAGAGGGGGGGGGCAGAGAGAGAGAGAGAGAGAGAGAGAGAGAGATGGGCAGAGAGAGAGAGGGGGGGCAGAGAGAGAGAGAGGGGGGGCAGAGAGAGAGAGAGAGAGAGATGGGCAGAGAGAGAGAGAGAGGGGGGGCAGAGAGAGAGAGAGAGAGAGAGAGAGAGAGAGAGAGAGAGAGAGAGAGAAGACGAAGAAGAAGAAGAAGAAGAAGAAGAAGAAGAAGAAGAAGAAGAACAACAAGAAGAAGAACAACAACAACAACAACAACAACAACAACAACAACAACAAAAGAGAAGAATGTACAACCAAGCAAAACGCTTTCATCTTCAACACAATGCCTTTTACGAAAAAAGATGAAAAAAAGATGAAAAAAAACCCCAACCCAATAACAACAAAATAAGTACCAACAAATTACCAATCTTTTGATGTCATCCCCATAAAAGTGCGCCCGTCTCAGAACGCGACGAATCCGATCAGCCGCCGACAGCTTGTGGGGGTCCTTGACCTTGAAGATGGAGATGAAGGTGGACTGGGATCCTTGGCGGCTGGCTCTGCGCCGAAGCTTCTTCCTTTCCAGGAGGATCTGGCGCTCCGTCTTGCCCCGCTTCCAGTTGGTGGGCGTACAGATCTGCCAGGAGAACAGGTCCCCCACCACGGAGGAGCCTCTGCTCTGTGGGGAAACCATGGGACTCGGGGGTCGGGGCGGCCTGGTGAACCCTGACCCGGACCCCGACAGAAGACTCTGGTGGTGGTGGTGGGAAGTGAAGCTCTGGGCGAGAGGGTCTCGGAGAGGGTGCAGGTCCGGGTTGCTGGAGTTCAGCGTGGTGTCCAGACTCGGGGCTCTGATTCTGATCCTTGGAGGATTCAAGAAGTGCGGCTGTCTCCTTCCCCCGTGTCTGACACTCGCCCACAAACCGTGCCCTTCGTTGTCGTCGTTGCTGTCGTCGTCGTTGTTGTCCTCGGCGCTTAATCTCGTCGGCGGCCAAGTAGTTGGGTGGTGGTGGTGGTGGTGGTGTAGGTGATGGAAATTATTGGGGGAGAACAACGTCGACGATCGTTTCTTGTGAAAGGGCGAGGAGGGTTTACCAGCACCATCCACCTTGCAGCTTTCTCTGCCATTTTGGCTTCTGTCTGTTTCGCTGGAGACGGATTTTCTGGGATCTGAGTCGTTGTTGTGTCTGGTGGTGTGGCGAAAGGCGTGGGAGACCCTGGACACCCTGGACTCTTGAATGTGCTCGATGACCCTCTGAAGGAACTTCTCCCTCCTCATCTGGGATTGGCGGCTCTGATCCCCGGCCGGCTCGAGAGGCCCGGACCCTCCCCCCCCACACCGCTCCAAAGTCATGGCTGACTTATATCACAGGGATCCAACACAGTATTCCGTACGGTCGGCTGGACTATAAATAGCCAACAAATGTCAAACACAGTATTGTCACCACCATCACCACAGCCACCGCCACCACGGCCTCACAAATCCAGCCACCAGTCCGTTGAAAAGCCAAGCCAGGCGTTTGTTTCACAAAACACTGCTGAGTTTCACTTATTTACTGTCAAGTTTCTAGACTCCTAAATGAAATCACCACGCTATACCTCGCCTTTGGTTTCTATAATTATTTGAACGTTCACTAACGCTGCTGTCTCGATCATCTCGCAAAAATTTACACCAGCTGTCTGGAATGCCACAGGCGTTTCTCCAAATCCAAATTAACGTCATGCTGTGTTGACGTTTCGCTACGGCGATGTGTATTCAGAATTCCGTATCCCCAATACGTGTTCGATTCCGATCGGATTTCGTTCACTGTTGGGGTTAACTAGGTCCAAAGGTTGACAGGAGATGTGTCAGAGGGAAGCCAGGGGACTTAAGTTAAAGATTATGCCGACAGTAACACGAAAACCATATAAGAGATACGGTGTCACCTGTGCTGCGTCGGTGTGGTCAGCAATGAAAATCAAGGGTGCCTACTATAGTCTGAGACAAGAGAGGCAGGCTATGTTAGTCAATACTGGTTTGTTGTCTGGTAGTTGTATGTGCGCATGTCCTTAAAAGATAATGATTATTATGGCAGATTACTAGTTATATTTCGGTTGAAAAAAACAAAACAAAACAAAACAAAACAGAAAAACAACAATCAAGCATCAACTCCTCTGACTATCTAATCCAGACATACCAATTCATTTTTAAAACACAGTAAGTGATATTGTCACCAGTTTTAAAAGAGAAAATGATCATGATACTGATATGATTATATTCCTCTCATCCACAACAGAAATAGCTCCTTCGCTGATTCAAACAACAACAATAACAACACTGTCAGAGAACTTGTCATTGAAGAAAGCGTGGCTGCAACACTCTTGTCATTTTTCCCCGTGAAACGAAAACCTCTAGCCACGTCAGGTCAGAATCAGTCACGATAAAATACACAGCGTGAACACACTCCACGGCGCAGACGGTAAGATTCAATATGTGTGGGCGGGAATATATACTTGTGATTATTGCTCTTTCCAAACCCTCTTCACATCTGCTCTGAAGCTCCCACCCCCACCCCTGTCCCACCTCCACCCACCCACACTGTCCCCTCACCACCACCCACCAACTCCTCTCCCAGTAATACCCCCACCCTCAACTGCCTCCTTATCCCTCTCTTCAGGCAGACACACACACACACACACACACACACAAACACACACACACACAAACACACACACACACACACACACACACACACACAGCCCTCAATACTTGAGAGATCAACGAAAGCGTATATCGGGCAGAGAAACAAGGGTATGGA
Organism: Babylonia areolata; assembly: GCF_041734735.1. Taxonomy (NCBI): domain Eukaryota; kingdom Metazoa; phylum Mollusca; class Gastropoda; order Neogastropoda; family Buccinidae; genus Babylonia; species Babylonia areolata. Next base: position 16,065,022 of record NC_134899.1, read on the forward strand.
GAAACCAGACTTTTTTTGTCGTTGTTGTTATGTTTTGTTTGCCAGGTCAAAAGAGGACCTAGGGGAACAGTCTTTCAGTCCGGACAATCAAGGCCCTGCTGGAGTAGGGTATGGGGGAGGGGTGGAAGGAGGAATTCTATAGCTGGCTGTGAATGCAGGCAGTAGTATACTCAGGTTAGTGGGGGGTCGTGGGGAAAAGTGTCGGTCAGGACTTTTGATCTTATTGGTCTCTTTCTCTCTGTGTGAATGACTACGTCAGTGCACGTTGCGACTATTCCGAAACGGAAGGGAGATGTGGGGGGGGTTGGAAAGAAAGGTGTGTGTGTGTGTGTGTTGTGTTGTGCATACCTGTGTACAGACACACATACTACAGACACACATACTGACAAACCATCCAACACAGACCTGCTTTAATAATGACAAAATTAATGCGTAAACACGAACGAGAGTACAGCGTCCTTACGCGTAAACCAAATTACGTTCGTGTTCGACTTCGTGTGCACCGGACGGATTTTTTTTTTATTTTTTTTTTTGGTAATAGAATAAAAAAAGTAATCGGAAGAAACGAGAAAGGAATTCAGTGTCAGTCATAACCTGAACCTAACCTGCGTTCCTGTGCCTCTGGCATTTATAATTATGGAGTTAAGTTTTGATCGATACAGAACGTCGATACAGGATATCAAATCGGAACATCCATCTAGAGCGTCAACACAGAACATCAGCACGGGACATGTTCATAGCGTTTCTGGTACAGAAACGACGGCTCTCCTGGGAGCAGAATGCATGTCTCCTATAAAAGCATAGCCATGTCGAGTTGAGATTCAAAAGCAGCGCTCTCGGAGATGGGTGGGCTAACCTGTGGATGTATGCACAGGGGATTTGAGAGTGCTTGGTGCACGGTTTTTGAATAATGGCTTTGTTTCAAGATTTATCGTCATCGGCAGTGTCATCGTCATTGCTATTGTCGATGTCGTCATCATCGTTGCCATCGTTGTTGTCGTCAATAGCATCATCATATTATATTATTCATCACACTTCTTCTTTTTCTTCGGGAAACATTATCATTGTCATCATCGTGTACGTTGTTGTCATTTCCTATCTTTTCCACAGACACACACGCGCGCGCGCGCACGCGCGCACACGAACACACACATGCACACGCATACACATACGTATGCACAGAAGCGCGCGCGAGCTTCATTCTACTCCTATTTTGGAAAGGCAATTTACGATAGCAATCACTGGCACATAACGTCAGTCGATATGTTTCTCTTTTTCCTTCCAGTCAGAAATTACCCAACTCTGCCAACCCGCATGACCTTGACCCTGTAGTTGTGACCTCGACCCCTAGTCAAGGTCAAAGTGCGGATGTTTATTTGGGTTGGCAGTGGCGAGGAGGTCTCAAAACATTGAAAATCGATCACTGAGGTGGTCTGGCCTCGTGGATTTTGATTTGTTGTCCGCTTGCAGCATGGGTGGAAATTGGTCTATTGTTTGGAAAATCACTTTGCCTCAAAGCACGAGATCAACATTTTTCCCCCCTAATTGTCTTTCTATGTTTCTATGCCACCCTTTTCACTTAAAACAACAACAAACTCTTGCAGCAACCTTTCAAAAAGGGTGTTTGACATCACAACTTATATCCGATTTCCAAACGAAACCTCCCCAAAAAATGAAGTTACCACATACCGCTTCAGTTCAAAACGTCAACAACATAGTTATGAACAAAATAAGAAATCGCCACAAATTTAAAAAGACCGCACTGAACTAGCTGGATCAACAGCAGGTAAACTGAACACACACACACACACACACACACAAAAGATGCGTGATTCTATAATGTGAATGCCACTCACTCACTCCCCATAATACCTCCCCTTCCACCATCACCCGCAACACTCCCCACTCACACCCACGCCCCCCACCTGCTTCCCCCTCTCCCACTTCTACCCCTACGCCCGATCTCCGCCTCCACCCCCCACCCCCAGCCCCCACCCCACCCCGATTCCCCTCTCCCTCCTTCCTCCTCAGGGTACACACACACTTTTCTCCTTGCCACGCAAATATTCTCCAATTTCACTGTGAAACCAGTAACTGTTTTGCCACCTCTGGAACGAACGAACGAACGTCACACCTCGAGGTGTCAGTTTCAAAATCAATGGCACTGGTTTTCGTGAGAAAAAGTGTGTGTGTGTGTGTGTGTGTGTGTGTGAGAGAGAGGTAGAAGGAGGGAGAACACAAAGCTTTGCAGTGACACCAGAATCGATGTTCATCGAAATCGCTTGGCTGAGTGTTTTGGGAGGTGCAATGGTCAATGTGTGGAAAAAAAGGGGAAAAATGAAATAAAATGAAAAAAAAAGAAAGATAAAAAAAAGCAAAAGAAAAAAATGCATAGGGCTGAGAAAGGTAACTGTGGTGAAGTTTTCGTGTTCGTTTACCTCTCTCTCTCTCTCTCTCTGAACAAAGACAATACTTGAAATATACAACGACCAACTTTCAATTCGACGTATCTGATCTAACTGGACATCATTATATAATATATACGGAGAGTTTAGCGGCAAATTCGTTCATTATGAATCCGATCTAAGGAATCTACATGAGCTGCATTTTGTCTTGTGCTGTCCAGCTCTTAGCAATGTCAGGGGGAAAAAAAAAGTTCATTCCTTCAAAGTATTACCGACATTCCTGTACCTTTAAATTACGTGTCTTGATGGCGATTGTTTGAGAGATAATAATCATGTACAGAATTTATCACTTTTCTTTTATAAAGCATTTAAATGTAGAGATCACGCAATGTCTTAAAAGTGTGCGTCAAACTTCATTTTCGTTTGACGTGACCGTTGTTATGTTTGTATAAACATTTTCTTTCCGGTGTAATGTGGCTTAGATTTCCATGTAACCCCCCGTGTCATGACGGGCTATGACATGATAATGAATACATGATTTGCATTCGCAATTGCATACGCGTTCGAATTCTCTCTCTCTCTCTCTCTCTCTCTCTCTCTCTCTCTCTCTCTCTATCTCGATATCTCGACTGTACAGTCAATGACAGTAAAACATCAAAGCGTCAAAGCGTCAAGCGTCTCTCTCTATCTCTCATTTCCCATTTACTACTTCTACTACCACCACTACCATCACCATCACCACTACCACCACCGTCACCACTACTACCACTACCACCACTACTACTACTACTACTACTACTACTACTAGTACTACTACGTCACACATAAATACCAAAAGAACAGACAGAGCAACCTTAAACCGTCCATACTAATTTCTCTCTCCCCCCCCCACCCCGTACCCCTCCTCCCCTCATGCTCCTGCTCTTTCTGTCGTAGAACTTTGTGTCGTCAGCCACAACCAATCAGTCAGACCTGACGGGACCAAATCGATCGACCCTTAATCCTGTCGTTTTGATTGTGTGAGGCGGGCTTTAGTCTGTTGCTTGTGTGAAGGTGGCGGAGGGGGCAGGAGGGCGGAGGGAGGGGAGGGGACCGGAGTGGGCGGTGTTGGGGGGTGGGGTGTACACTGACACTCGCAAAGGGTCCATTGTTGACCTGGGAACAAACCGTAGGTCACCTTCTTTCGATTTTACCCTATGTTTTCTACTGCTGCCTTTGATCGTTCAATGATATTGGGTCGTAAAGAGCGGTGAAGGGGTGGAATTGAGGGGTGGGTGGGTTGGTGGGTGGGGGGTTGCATTGTGACTTGGCTGATTTTGAGTTTCTATCTCTATCTGACTGACTGACTCTCTCTCTCTGTCTCTCTTTCTCTCCCTCCCTCTCTTAATGACTTTCATTTTTCCCCCCTCCGCCCTCCTCTCTCTCTCTCTCTCTTTCTCTCTCGCTCGCTCGGTCTCTCTTTCTCTAGTGTCTGCCTTTATACAAACCTATTTACATACCTGTCTATGTACCGGCCAACTTGCCTACCCACGTATTTTGTCCACCTTCCTCCTGACCTATGTATGTATGTATGTATCTCTTTCCCACTCTCCATGGACTAAACAAATGATTTCCTGCTCTCGTCTGTCACCAAAGAAAATCTCCTGTTCAGATATCCCATTAATCATTACTTCTCTTCTCCTTTTTATCTGTCCCTCAAAACGTAAAAGCCAGAAGCTTTCTGGAACAACGCCTCGAAACAAAGCATGCTCTGAGTATTCAGTGTTCGTGGATGTGTCGGAAGGCAACAGTCCATATCCCGGCTGTGTTCACTGGAATGATATTGATCTTTAATAATAATAATAATAATAATAATAATGGTACTTATATAGCGCTGAATCTTGTGCATAGACAAATCTAACCGCTTTCGCACCAGTCATTCTCACACACGCATAACTATAAAACTGGAGAAAGTAAAGACAAGGAAGAGGCAGGGAAGGGAGGCTATTTTGGGAAGAGGTGAGTTTTAAGGCCAGACTTGAAAGAGCTGAGTGTGGAGACTTGACGAAGCGAAAGAGGAAGTTCATTCCAATTGCAAGGTCCAGAGACAGAGAAAGAACGGCGGCCAACAGTCGAGAGTTTGAATCTGGGTATGCGTAAGTGAAGTGGATCCGAAGCTGATCGTAGTGAGCGAGATGGAGTGTAGAGGTGAAGGCAGCCACAATCAAAATCATAATCAAAAAGAACTCGTCAGAAGAATGAAAAACTTTGCCTTTCGAGGTTCCTGGGACGAATGATTTACAACAGGGTTGTTCCCTATACTGATAGCCGCCACATTATAAGATAATGTGACTATTGCTGTGTGTAATTGATTTAGTTTTCATTCATACTTTCAATCTTTCTTTCTTTCTTTAACATTTGCTTTTTCTTTTCTTTTTCTGTCTTTCTTATTCGTTCTTTCTTTCCATCTGCCATTTTTTGGTCCCTTTTATGTGGCTGTCTTGTCTCGTTTCTTTCATATCTGAAATCGCTCTTTTTTTCTTTTTTTTGGTTGGGTTATTATTAGAATTATAGTTATTATCATTATAATAAGAATAAGAATAACTTTATTATCTCCAACTGGAGAAATTTGGTCAGGTGCATTATCACAACATAGACAAGTAAACAACATGGGGACCATGAAGACACAAATGTAAAAAATATCACATACACCGTTTCATAATTACATCCACACACTGCAGGTAATAACTAGTATTCTTAATGTAAAAACAGAAAGAATTAAGAAACATTATTTGAATATAATTATTATTATATTATTATTATTGTAATTAAATAATAATAATAATAATAATTATTATTATTTTATTTAGACAATTCAAATCACATGAATTTGTGTTCTTCTCGTTGCCTCTTCTTTTCTTTCTCTTCGCCACCCTCCTTCACCTTTTTCTTCCACTCCCATCTCACTTATTTTCCATCCTTTTCTTTTCACAGGAGTCCCCCCCAAAAAAAATGCCGCACATTCCAAAGCGGAATCTTCCGAAGCATATCACATGTAGAAAATAATAATGATATCACAGCCGCGCTACAAGTATCACCAAATTAACTGTTTTCAAACCAAGCGTCCAGTGAGGATTGTCGATAAATAACAACAACAAAAAAACCAACAAACAAACAAGCAAAAGATTGATATATAGGCCTACATAACAAGCAAACGAATGAATAAATGAATTGAATAAATCACCACCACATTGCTTCAGACGTCAGAGAGCAAAAAGTCAATTTATTAATCACCATCACAGGACACACGCACACCCACCAACCACGCCGTATCACACCACCACCACCACCCACTTGCGCGGACACTGAAGAAACTGACAGTCGCTGACAAGCACTTTCTAACGCAGGGAGACACACTCTCCGATCACCACTGCTCGAAGAGAGAGAGAGAGAGAGACAGAGAGCGAGAGAGAGAGAGAGCAATTGACATCGCACACATCGCAATGTTGTTTTCCCCTAAAATCAATATTGCGTGAGAACATGAGATCGAGAGCATGTCTAGGACGCCCGCGCGCCCGCGTGCGCCCACCAACACACACACACACACACACACACTGCGTTGTCACTCCGAGTCATATTGGACACGCAAAGAGGACTAGATCAAAGTCAAGAGGTTCGGATCCCCCTTCCCGTCACTTCCCACCTCTTTCCCCCCCCCTCCCCTCCCCTCCCTCCACCTCCTGCACTCCTCTCCTTGCTTCCTTTCCTCGTTCCCTCTACTCTCTGTATGAAGTGTTGTCCTCTACTCTCTGTATGAAGTGTTGTCCTCTTACTCTCTGTATGAAGTGTTGTCCTCTACTCTCTGTATGAAGTGTTGTGTGTTGTCCTCTACTCTCTGTATGAAGTGTTGTGTGTTGTCCTCTACTCTCTGTATGAAGTGTTGTGTGTTGTCCTCTACTCTCTGTATGAAGTGTTGTGTGTTGTCCTCTACTCTCTGTATGAAGTGTTGTCCTCTACTCTCTGTATGAAGTGTTGTGTGTTGTCCTCTACTCTCTGTATGAAGTGTTGTCCTCTACTCTCTGTATGAAGTGTTGTCGTCTACTCTTTGTATGAAGTGTTGTGTGTTGTCCTCTACTTTCTGTATGAAGTGTTGTCCTCTACTCTCTGTATGAAGTGTTGTGTGTTGTCCTCTACTCTCTGTATGAAGTGTTGTCGTCTACTCTCTGTATGAAGTGTTGTCCTCTACTCTCTGTATGAAGTGTTGTCCTCTACTCTCTGTATGAAGTGTTGTCCTCTTACTCTCTGTATGAAGTGTATGAAGTGTTGTCCTCTACTCTCTGTATGAAGTGTTGTCCTCTACTCTCTGTATGAAGTGTTGTGTGTTGTCCTCTACTCTCTGTATGAAGTGTTGTCCTCTACTCTCTGTATGAAGTGTTGTGTGTTGTCCTCTACTCTCTGTATGAAGTGTTGTGTGTTGTCCTCTACTCTCTGTATGAAGTGTTGTCCTCTACTCTCTGTATGAAGTGTTGTCCTCTACTCTCTGTATGAAGTGTTGTGTGTTGTCCTCTACTCTCTGTATGAAGTGTTGTCCTCTTACTCTCTGTATGAAGTGTTGTGTGTTGTCCTCTACTCTCTGTATGAAGTGTTGTGTGTTGTCCTCTACTCTCTGTATGAAGTGTTGTGTGTTGTCCTCTACTCTCTGTATGAAGTGTTGTGTGTTGTCCTCTACTCTCTGTATGAAGTGTTGTGTGTTGTCCTCTACTCTCTGTATGAAGTGTTGTCGTCTACTCTCTGTATGAAGTGTTGTGTGTTGTCCTCTACTCTCTGTATGAAGTGTTGTCCTCTTACTCTCTGTATGAAGTGTTGTCCTCTACTCTCTGTATGAAGTGTTGTCCTCGTTGTCCTCTACTCTCTGTATGAAGTGTTGTCGTCTACTCTCTGTATGAAGTGTTGTCCTCTACTCTCTGTATGAAGTGTTGTCCTCTTACTCTCTGTATGAAGTGTTGTCCTCTACTCTCTGTATGAAGTGTTGTCCTCTACTCTCTGTATGAAGTGTTGTGTGTTGTCCTCTACTCTCTGTATGAAGTGTTGTCCTCTTACTCTCTGTATGAAGTGTTGTGTGTTGTCCTCTACTCTCTGTATGAAGTGTTGTCCTCTACTCTCTGTATGAAGTGTTGTCCTCTACTCTCTGTATGAAGTGTTGTGTGTTGTCCTCTACTCTCTGTATGAAGTGTTGTCCTCTTACTCTCTGTATGAAGTGTTGTCCTCTACTCTCTGTATGAAGTGTTGTGTGTTGTCCTCTACTCTCTGTATGAAGTGTTGTGTGTTGTGTGTTGTCGTCTACTCTCTGTATGAAGTGTTGTGTGTTGTCCTCTACTCTCTGTATGAAGTGTTGTCCTCTACTCTCTGTATGAAGTGTTGTCCTCTACTCTCTGTATGAAGTGTTGTGTGTTGTCATCTACTCTCTGTATGAAGTGTTGTGTGTTGTCGTCTACTCTCTGTATGAAGTGTTGTGTGTTGTCGTCTACTCTCTGTATGAAGTGTTGTCCTCTACTCTCTGTATGAAGTGTTGTGTGTTGTCCTCTACTCTCTGTATGAAGTGTTGTCCTCTACTCTCTGTATGAAGTGTTGTGTGTTGTCCTCTACTCTCTGTATGAAGTGTTGTCCTCTACTCTCTGTATGAAGTGTTGTGTGTTGTCCTCTACTCTCTGTATGAAGTGTGTGTTGTCCTCTACTCTCTGTATGAAGTGTTGTCCTCTACTCTCTGTATGAAGTGTTGTGTGTTGTCCTCTACTCTCTGTATGAAGTGTTGTCCTCTACTCTCTGTATGAAGTGTTGTCCTCTACTCTCTGTATGAAGTGTTGTGTGTTGTCCTCTACTCTCTGTATGAAGTGTTGTGTGTTGTCCTCTACTCTCTGTATGAAGTGTTGTCCTCTACTCTCTGTATGAAGTGTTGTGTGTTGTCCTCTACTCTCTGTATGAAGTGTTGTGTGTTGTCCTCTACTCTGTATGAAGTGTTGTGTGTTGTCCTCTACTCTCTGCATGAAGCGTTGTGTGTTGTCCTCTACTCTCTGTATGAAGTGTTGTGTGTTGTCCTCTACTCTCTGTATGAAGTGTTGTGTGTTGTCCTCTGTCCTCTACTCTCTGTATGAAGTGTTGTCCTCTACTCTCTGTATGAAGTGTTGTCCTCTACTCTCTGTATGAAGTGTTGTCCTCTACTCTCTGTATGAAGTGTTGTCCTCTACGCTTCTGATACAGAAATAAAAGGGTCTTTGAGTGAAATATGTGCTTTGGGTGAAATAGATATGGTCATGGCTACGCTGTTTGTTTCGATGTTGTATTTATGGTTGTTTAGAACGCTTAGAATTCTCTCTCTCTCTCTCTCTCTCTCTCTCTCTCTGTGTGTGTGTGTGTGTGTGTGTGTGTGTGTGTGTGTGTGTGTGTGTGTGTGCGTGCGTGTGTGTGTGTGTGTGTGTGTGTGTGTGTGTGTGTGTGTGTGTGTGTGTGTGTGCGCGCGTGTGTGAGCGCGTGCACGCGTTCATGCCCCGCCCCCACCTTTACCCACACATCACTTTCAAGTGAGAATAAATCCGTTCACGGCCTACAATGCAAACCAATATA
>NC_134899.1:16096526-16109026 GCF_041734735.1 Babylonia areolata
TATCTGTATTGTATTTCTTTTTATCACAGCAGATTTCTCTGTGTGAAATTCGGGCTGCTCTCCCCAGGGAGAGCGCGTCGCTATACTACAGCGCCACCCATTTTTTGTAATTTTTTCCTGCGTGCAGTTTTTTTTTAAATTTGTTTTTCCTATCGAAGTGGGTTTTTCTACATAATGTTGCCAGGAACAACCCTTTTGTTGCCGTGGGTTCTTTTGCGTGCGCTGTGCTTGCTGCTCACGGGACCTCGGTTTATCGTCTCATCCGAATGACTAGCGTCCAGACCACCACTCAAGGCCTAGTGGAGGGGGAGAAAATATCGGCGGCTGAGCCGTGATTCGAACCAGCGCGCTCAGATTCTCTCGCTTCCTAGGCGGACGCGTTACCTCTATATCAGTAAGGCGACTACCCCTTCACGGCCGGGCACAGCCGTCTGCAGCGGTCTAGGGGTTAAACATGTTCGATATGTTTTTTTTTGTTTTTGTTTTTTGTTTTTTTTTCAACTAGAAAGGTGCAATGCATAGCCAATCAAAACGTATCGCACAACGTTCGTTCTTCATAGCTTCTCGCACAACGTCCGTCACCTGTTTACTGAAACTACACAAGACCAGACCAGACCAGACCAGACCAGACCAGACAAGACAAGACAAGACAAGACAAGACAAGACAAGACAAGACAAGACAAGACAAGACAAGACAAGACAAGACAAGACAGGATAAGAGAAGAAGAATTCATTCAAAAGAACCCACAGTGGGTATAATCATGTAAAAGTAATACACGAAAACAAATATTATAATTATTCAAATTTGCAAAACACAGATGATTTCTAAAAAAAACAAAACAAAAAAACAAACAAACAAAACAACAACAACAACAACAAAAAAACACAACAAAACAAACAAAAAACAACAACAAACAAACAACAACAACACAAAAACAACAACAACAGGAGATGCGACAAAAAGTAGTAAGAAAACACATAATATTCTGATCAGCAAGCAACACATATCAAATTCAAGGCATGACAACACATATATTTCAACCAGCTAACACCACATATCATACTCCAATAAGCAAAACATTAAAGTGGCTAAATACAGTTTACAAAGATATGAAAAAAAGAACAACAAAAGAAGTCCCATGACGTGTTTCACATTATGAAAAAAAAAAAAAAAAAAAAAAAAAAAAATCCCACCTGCAACAGTATGCCCTACCAAAAATTCGCCAACAAAAATAACACTCGTAGGTAAGTTATTGATTTCATGAGACGAATTTTACAAGCAATGTCAAGCAACGTATGAAGTTATAGAAATTTGGACATTCACGGAATTTTTTTTCTCTCTCTCAGAACTTTGCCACGGACATCCCTTTTGTTGGCTAGGGTTCTGTTACGTGTGCTAAGTGCATGCTGAAGATGGTACCTAGGTTTAGCATCTCATCTCATCCGGTCGCGGGGGACCAAACGGCGTGACTTTAACTCACTCAGTACGGCCAGTCCTCTCTTCTCCTCTACACAGACCCCTCGGGTGTCCAGTGGGTGTCTGAATGACCCAACCTTTAGCTTCCGTCGTCAGAACTGTGGTATTCTTTGTCAACATTCACGTCTTCAGTATAAGAGCGTTCCGCTTGCAATATTTTGATGATGGTAATTGGGGTGAAACGCTGTTAACGTCGTCTCTTTCGCCGTTCGTATGGAGAGAGTTAACAAAGACTCCAATGATGCACTGAAATGCGTGCTTGTTACCTTTTTTTTCTCTCTCTTTTCTTTCCTCTTACTTTTTTCCTTTATCTTTTGTGATGGAAGGACAGGGGATGGGGCATATGCAGTGGAAGGAGGTTGTCTCGAAAAGTATAACGCACGAGTATGTGTGTGTGTGTATGTGTGTGTGTGTGTGTGTGTGTGTGTGTGTGTGTGTGTGTGTGTGTGTGTGTGTGTGCGCGAGAGAGAGAGATGACAAACATAAAAAAATCACCATTACATGTAATATGAATATGCTGTTCTTCTCATAAATAAATAAATAAATGAATATGTGTGTGTGTGTGTGTGTGTGTGTGTATATATATATATATATATATATATATATATATATATATATATATATATGTGTGTGTGTGTGTGTGTGTGTGTGTGTGTGTGTGTGTGTGTGTGTGTGTGTGTGCGTACGTTCAGGCGTTCGGTATGGATCACTCGCAGCGTGGCCGATAAGTGGATTGCCACCTTTAGAAGACTCAGTGCGATGATCGTACCACAGCCCCCAAAACGTTGTTGATGTTGTTAACAAAGAGTTCCAGTTGACCGTTTGACCGATCTTTGAAGATGGTGCTTATAGTCATCTGTAAACACAGAAATGGACTTTATGGACTAGGTCTATTGTTATTCGCCACGTTTTTGATGTTTTCCTCGAGGCCTGACTAAGCGCGTTGGGTTACGCTGCTGGTCAGGCATCTGTTGGGCAGATGTGGTGTAGCGTATATAGATTTGTCCGAACGCAGTGACGCCTTCTTGAGCTACTGAAACTGAAACTGAAACTTGTTGTTTTTTTCCCCCTGTCCCTTTGTCAGCGGAGTTTCTCTCAATCCGTTCATCCAAAGTCCCCCACAGCACAGCCACAGCTAGGTTCGTCTTCCGCGGCAGTCCCAGTGCCAAAGGAACTTATCAATATTAGGTCGCCATAAGGTCACGTGTAAGAGAAGACCCTGCGCTGCCGTTCGCCGCGTGCTTGGGGACCAAGCAGAACACTCGATTTAAAAAAAAAAATGTTTTATTGGTCTTACTTTCTTTCTTTTTTTTTTTCTATGTCTCTCTTCTTCCTCCACCTCTTGTTCCTTTTCTATTTTTCTTTCTTTCTTTCTATGTCTCCCTTCTTCCTCCACCTCTTGTTCCTTTTCTATTTCTTTCTTTCTTTCTTTCTCCCTCCCCCATTTCCCTCCTTACGTGTAGGAGAGCACACGCTACATAGCACCTTTCTGTTCAGCTAGCCATTCTTGGAGAATAAATACCACATGGGTGGAAACAGCAAAATAATATGGGATGTCAAATATTTCAAAAGTAAACCTAAAGCGTTGAACTGGGCGTGCACGGTGAAGAACCCTTCTTTTTTTATGGAAAGACCATATCTCTCAGAGTGATGCCAGAAACGAAGTTCAGGGGACAGGAGAAGTGGGAGAGGACACAGCATTCCTTCGGGCCACCACACAAGGATGCAAGGTAGTTGGCTATGGCTCGTGAGGCTCGCTGACAGATAGAGGAACAACAAAACCCGTCTTCCTCGTGGACTTGTTGGATATCGTGCATCATCATCATCCCCTGAACACAGCACTGCGACAGATACTCACCTTTCCACACTACCCTTCGGCTATTGGACACTATAGCAAAGGTGAGAAGGACAACCCGACAATGTTGCACGTGAGTCTGATACCCCCTCGCCCCCCCCCAAACAACAACACGAAATCCTGCACCACATGCGATCGGAACCGTCCGTCTGGGACCCATTGACACATCCAGAGACAGAAGAGAGAGATTCTTCTGTCGTTCGCTGTCGCATAGTCAGTCCACATCTGGTGACAAACACGACTGCCTTCTTCCCCAAGTCCTGTCCCCTGCCGCAGAGCTTAGTCCTCAATGGAGTTGTATCTGGTCATACCGCCTGTCGTACCTCTTGATGAACAGGGCACCTCTGTCTGGTCTTTTTGACCAGCAGAGACACGTCGATGGAGGCGACAGCCTGAACTTTTCTTGGTTCATGTGAGCGTTGAATCGGATGTGACCAGTTCGGAGGCTTACCAGTATCATTTGCTGCTCTCTGGAGCGGTGGTGGTAGTCTTCGGGTTTTTTTGTTTTTTTTTTTTGTGTGTGTGTGTGTGTGTGTGTGTGTGTGTTTTGTTTTTTGCTGTTGTTTTTTGTTTGTTTGTTTTGTTTTTGTCCGTTGCTTCAGGAGAGGGAGGCGTTTTCTAGATACTTTTAAAGCTCCACTCCTGGATTATACTACTACTTACAGACTCCATCCCTTCCGCCTCTCAGCAGTCAACAGAGGCACAGATCTACACATCGCCTGTCTCAAAATCTGCCCTCATATCTCGGCCATCAGATGCACACGCGTAACCCGGAAAGAACACACTGTTCTCCACTTCCACAAGATCGCCCAAGGGGTAGTGCTGCACACATCTGCGACTGTATTTCTGACATAAGTGCGAGCGGCATTTCTTCCAGATGTGCACCTTCGTCCGTGGCAAAACGCCGACTTAAAAAGACGGTGTTGCCACTCTCTTAAAAAGGCATATCATTTACAAAAGACGCTCCGACATTGAAGTGTTTTGGTTAAGTATGGCCTTGTTCGCTTTTCGTTTGATAGTGTGGCTCCGAAACCCAAGACGTTTTGTGATGAACCAGAGGAGGTATCTGTCCTACATGACATGTCAGCTCTACGCACGAGAACCCAAAAAATCCTTATTCCAGCCGCACCAGAATCACCACGAACATGTAAGTAAAATCAACATTGTCGTCAGTTCCTCCCACTCTCATCCGTTCTCTCTGCCCATCTGCTATTGGACAGGATGGTCTGTTTGTGTGTTTATCATTTGTGTTGGACAGGATGGTCTGTTTGTGTGTTTATCATTTGTGTTGGACAGGATGGTCTGTTTGTGTGTTTATCATTTGCTGTCTGTCGTCCTGAACCCGTCTTTGGTTGATTGAACTCAAGAAACGAGACAAAGCACAGCGTTCTTTATTCAAGGATTCAACGAAAGAGGAAAAAAACAAAACAAGCTTTAGCTTACATCGTGTTCTTTCACAATGCACACACTTACATTGCAATGACGAAAGATAACCTTGATGGTAAGTAGATGGCTTTTGTTAACAGCAGTTCTTACTGTATAGAGACAAGCAGATGAAGCACCTTGGGACCTTGATAATCAGTGCCAACCATGTTTTGTATGTCATCTACCTTTTTTTGCGTTTCGGATCTGCGTGTTGTGTGTCCGTTGTTTTATGTGCAGGGGTCTCTATCTTTCGTTTACTGTCTCTGCTCGTCTCTTCTATTTTTTCACACCATTTCCTCTGTGTCTCTTCTTTCTCTTTGGTTCTCGGGTAGCTTCCCTTGCTTGGCAGCCAGCAAGACGCTCCGAACTCCAGCACAGTAAATTAGTTCAGTTTTTGTGAAGATTTTGCCCAACATGCCTGTTGAAGGACTCCCATCGACACTGGAAAGCATGCTAAATGTTATGCTGCAGGACATGAGGCTGTCCTCTTTTAAAACCGAAGGCAGATGTGATCAAACTGTCTCGTCGTACTCAGAATGACAAGTACCGGTCGGCCCCCTGTTGCACAAGCTGAAGACTACAGTGCTGCTGTGTATCGCCGAAAGTGTCCGTCACAGATCCACAGAGACAAGAGGAGAGCCGAAGAATACAGACTGAACCAGGAGAAAAAGGCAAGTGGACGTGAATCGTCTCCTTCTGGTTTATTTGTGCCAACCCCTCCCAGTCTTTTCTATGCCGCTGACAACACTGACATCTTTTGATGCCGACATGTCTGTGTACGACCACCACCACCCTCCCTCTGCACCCCCCATGTCATCGAACGACGCACGGCGTGACGACCAGCTCATCGACATGGCACACGGCGACACGATTTCACGTGCAGTGACAGTCCTCCACGATGAAGCCACTGGTGCAGACAGACATTGTGGTGCAGAAATGTGTGAGCTGGACGAAATTGGCACGACTCTCACGCCCCTAAACACGAACATCATTGACCCAGATGTGGACAGTTCTCAACAGATAGTGAACGTTCTGAACAGAAGCATGTTGATGTTCCGCCAGATGTTTGCCGACAGTTTATGTCTTGTCTTGAGGAGTCGGCTAAGAAAATGGACAGTTTGTATAATACGTTCAAAGACACAAATCCAAACGCTTGCAAAAGTGCTAGAAATGGAAATCCTGATCTCGATATATCATGATTAGTTTCGCTGTGTGATTCCTTTTCACTTGCCGACCTATTTGAAAGCAAAGATTGTGATAATACAGACTTTGTGTGATACTAATTATAATTAATCGCATGACGTGGATTCCATGTTCTGATCAAGTGTACAGCGCGTCACTTCTCATATTTCGTTACGTTTCTGACATGTACACCCCCTTCCCCACCCTGCCCCCTTGTGAATGGGCAAAGCGAGCCTGACCACAATAAATCGTTCGTTCGTTCGTTCGTTCGTTCTTTCTCTTTGTCTGTATTTCTGTCTCTCTCCCTCACTCGCTCTCCCTTCTGTCATCCTCTCTCTCCTTCATCTCTTTCACTCTGCCTGTGTCTGTCTCTCTGTCTGTCTCTTTGATATAATAAATACAGCACAAACCCTCCTGCAACATGTATAGATCTGCACAAACCAGTTGAGAGACGGAAGGAGAGGAGAAATATGGAGATACCAGTCTCAGCTCTGAGAGAAAGTGTGAGTGAGAGAAAGCGTGAGGTTGTAAAACAACAACAACAAAACAGCGTGAGACTAACAGTCACTTTCCTCGCAGTGCTGTGACAGTGAGGTGAACAGTTGTTCACTGACGTGGTCATGTCTGGTCTTGCAGTGGTGAGCAGTTGTTTTCTGCTGACAGCCTCAGAGACGGTTGTACTACCTACATTATGAGTCTTTTTGGTTTCTTTGATCATTCATTTCTCTCTCTCTCTCTCTCTCTCTCTCTCTCTCTCTGTGTGTGTGTGTGTGTGTGTGTGTGTGTTTGCACTCTCCTTTTCAACTGTTGACGTTTTATGCCAGAAGTGGATGCCTGTCAACATGTCATATAAAGATTAAGGTGAAGAATTACATGGACTTTGTGACGTTGAAAACAAAGATTTTTTATGTTCTGTCACACTTTGGCTTCTCCCGGTGTGAACTTCGGAAACGGTTGTTTCGTTCTGCAACGAGGCCTGTTTTTAAAGTCCGAGGTAAGAAATGATAGCATGATTTGTGTTTGCTATTAAGGCAATGGCGGTTTTCATCGCAAACAATACAGGTTGCATCAGTTTGGTTGTAGGCTGTATGGGCATAACATTCGTTTTTCGTAAAACACGAGAGTTGAAATGGTTATGTCAAATTTTGGGATTTTCAAGCAGCACTTCCAAATCTACCACGGTTTTATATTTATGGGATTTTGAAGTGGCTGGTGCATCTTCACATCACCGCGACAATAACAATCCCAACTCAGAGGATCAAACTGTAGGCTGACCATGTAATCTATCAAAAATAACAGCGCTTTGCTTTCTTAAAGATTCTGCGCAAGATACGACAGGAAACTGATTTCCATTTTCTTTTACTCCGTCTGTTTGATGTTTTTTGGGTATTGCTTTACATTCATCCCGATTTCATGTCGAAGGTTAAATATGTCAGGCAATCTTTCAAAAAAAAAAAAAAAAAAAAAAAGTATTCGTTTGTCTGATTTCTTTTTCTGCAGGGTCCACGTTCTATGTTTTTACCTACTAGTTTGATTTTGTAAAATGAATATTATTTTTATCCAAACTGATTGAGATTTTTTTTACCCCACTGTTGATAGGAGTGGCGTTGGACAGTTTGTTTTTTTCTTCTTTTCGTTCCTTAACTGGGTAAAGGGGTATACAGAATTGTTTATGGACATAACCTTGTGAGACCATATCAGTTGACTGTATCGCCATCACATTAAATTATTTTGTTTTTAGTGTTCCCAAAACCAATGCAACTTGTACATTATGCCGCGTCACAGAATCTACCTTTAATCCATCCCACCTGTTGTAGAATCTAACTTTAATCCATCCCACCTGTTCTTGCTGATGGTGTTTTGGTGGAAAACAAAAAGAATGATACGAAATCCATAATATTCGAAACAAGGCTCTTAAAGACTGCTTCCACACAGTCATAACACGCACTAGGTGTGTCAGCTCTGAGCCGTAACGATCTTTATGCCCTGGCGAAGCCTGTAGGTGTGGGGCTTATGGTCAGCCTAACTGTCTCGCACGCCGTAACAGAGCCTCTGTAAAGACAACAGAGCATCTGCCGGTTCGGAGATATCTGACCCTCTAAACTGCCATGCTGAACGTGGAGAGCTGTGGATTAGAGATTCTGGCTGTTATCTGGTAGACTCGGTGTATATGTCTGCTGGACAGTTTTTACGGGCCTGGATTTCCGTTTAACCCCCCTCTCTTCACTGTAACAAAACACAGTCCATCAGTCCATCCCATATTTTCTCTTTACTTGTCAACAAGAACCATCATAAGAATCCATGGATTTTCGAAACAAAGCTCTTAAAGACTGCTTCCACACAGTCATAACACGCACCAGGTGTGTCAGCTCTGAGCCGTGACGATCTCTATACCCTGACGAAGCCTGTAGGCATGGAGCTTATGGTCAGCCTAACTGTCTCACACGCCGTAACAGAGCCTCTGTAAAGACACAGAGCATCTCTCGGTTCGGAGATATCTGACCCTCAAAGCTGCCATGCTGAACGTGGAGAGCTGTGGATTAGAGATCTTGGCTGTTATCTGATAGACTCGGTGTATATGTCTGCTGGACAGTTTTTACGAGCCTACAGTTCCGTTTTAACCCCCTCGCCTAACTGTTACTATTCATATAGTTTTAAACGTTTTGTCAACCAAAATTCTCTGACTGTGAAACATTACATATTTTGAAAAGTTTTGCAGGCCTGTATTTCCCTATGACAGTCTCTGTCATGACTGAACTGATTTTATATGTTTTGGAAAAGGGTTGGGTCCAAATAAATACGAAGCCTTTCGTTTGTTTTTAATTAAAGAACAAGAAAAAAATCTTCACATTTTTTTCTCTCATCTTTTGTCATTATCGTCTTCTTTTTTTTCCGTATCGTTTCGTGGGGAATGTTTGAGTATCTTTTACGTTATCAAAGTCTCAACCTGTGCTCAGTTTGCAAAGTCACTTCTTCATTTTCGGTGTGGCTTCCTGAAAACAAACATGATGACAGAAAAAAAAAGAGACGGTCGTATTTTGTTGTTCTCCGCGTAAATATCCAAACAGTGATATGGTTT
Source organism: Babylonia areolata (assembly GCF_041734735.1). Classification (NCBI taxonomy): domain Eukaryota; kingdom Metazoa; phylum Mollusca; class Gastropoda; order Neogastropoda; family Buccinidae; genus Babylonia; species Babylonia areolata. The sequence continues at coordinate 16,105,545 of NC_134899.1, forward strand.
ATGTTCTCACTTTTCAAATGACTGTAATTTATCATTAACTAATTTATTTTTAATTCTGAATTTTTTATTGACTCACTTGTGTAAACAAAGTGAGTCTATGTTTTAACCCGGTGTTCAGTTGTCTGTTTGTGTGTGTGTGTGTGTGTGTGTGTGTGTGTGTGTGTGTCCGTGGTAAACTTTAACATTGACATTTTCTCTGCAACTACTTTGTCAGTTGACACCAAATTTGGCATAAAAATAGGAAAAATTCAGTTCTTTCCAGTCATTTTGTTCAAAACAATATTGCGTCTCTGCGATGGGCACAAAAAAAAAAAAAAGAATGAAGCCTAATTATATGCAAACTGCATTTACTGTTATATTTATATTTTTTTGTATTCTCTAAACTTGGCACTTTGATCTGATATTCTGACCCAACAGCTAGAGCAGTCATTATTATAATTTTTTGTTCAAACAGGAACTTCTTTTGCTAAGCATGGAAGTTTTATTTATTTTGCAAACGTTTTGGTGCATATAGTAAAAAAGGGAAATTGCTCTGTAATGCTAGGGGAGCTAATTTGCTTTAAACTGATCTTTCTCATCTTAAACATTACATTTTGAAATTATACTCAGTACATAAAAAGCTTGGATTTTAAAAAAAAGTGTATTACAAGTGAGTCTTGAAGGCCTTGCCTCTCTTGTTCTGAATTTGATTTGGCCAGAGGCTGGACTAATGAGCGAGTCGTTAATATATGGAACGGTTTGCCAGACAGTGTTGTGACTGCCCCAACCATATCATCTTTCAAGACTAGGTTTGACGCCAGTATGCTATCATTAGGCCACGCATGCTGGTATACTGTATCAAATCGAACGACGAACAGGCCTTCACAGGCCTCAAAAGTCTGATTCCAGTTCAAGTAATGTTCCTCTTAGTACTAGGTGAACCTTGACATGTTTGAGGTTAAATCCAAGCTGTGCAAGCGGAGATAAAACTACCGGCATTAATATTATTTTCTCGGGTGACTTGTAAGGACAGTTTCTCCCGCAAGACTTTAAAGGAATGATACGTTACCCGATACATACTGATGCATAGTGTATTGTTTGAATGTATGTGTGTGTGTGTGTGTGTGTGTGTGTGTGTGTGTGTGTGTGTTATGAGTATGCATATGTGCGTGTGTGTGCGCGCGCGCGTGTGTGTGTATGTGTGTGTGTTTGCGTGTACGTGTGTGTGTGTAGTTTAGTTTAACGTCTTTTCATTGTTTAGTGATATTAGACGGGTGTGTGTGTGTGTGTGTGTGTGTGTGTGTGTGTGTGTGTGTGTGTGTGTGTGTCTGTCTGTGTGTCTGTATGTGCTTATCATCCTCTCTCTCTCCACTTTCCTCTATTGACTCTGTCTCTTGCTCTCTGGCTCGCACTCACGTTCTGTCTCTTTGTGCCTGTCTCCTGTTGACTCAGAGTGCCAGGTTTTGGTGTTTAAAAAACCAAATCTGCCACTGATGTTTAAGCCAATGTCGCGATCTCTGTTGCAAACAGTTTTAGAACAGACTTCCCAATCTGTTTTGCGGGCTGTTTTCTGTTCTCTGACACGAGAAAATCATATTTCAGTTATATTACGTTTCGTTTAGACAATAGCTCTGAGCCAACCCGATCTCTATGCCCTGACGAAGCTGGTAGGTGTGTGGGCATAAATATGGTCAGCCGTTAAACTGGCACACATACGCCATAACAGAGCCTCTTGTTGCGGCATCTATAATTGTCGCCCTGCACATAGGCTATTATTGTCGCCTGGGCTCCATGACATTAGATGAAGGTTCGAATCCTGAGGTCGTGGCAAGGATCGTAATAACAACAGCTGCGATAGCAAGACTCAGACCATATGGTGAGAGACAAGAACACCACCAGCCTGCGCGCCATTATTTTGATTTGATATGGATACTTATTATATATATAGCGCCTATCCTCGGTCGGAGTCCAAGCTTTAAGCGCTGTACAAAAACGACCAGCAAGACAGCGTTCAAACACAACACGCAGCCAGAGTCTGTTTCTGTAGACCCAAGATGGCGGAAGCGTCCGGTTGCCGGGTGTGATGCGCGCGCAAGCTTTCGCAACCCAAAAATTTTCCTATGTTTCTGTTTGTTGTAAGAATATTTTGTAATTCATTAATAATCGGTTTGTTAACAGCTTTGTATACACACACACACACACACACACACACACACACACACACACACACACACACACACATATATATATATATATATATATATATATATATATATATATATAGAGAGAGAGAGAGAGAGAGAGAGAGAGAGAGAGAGAGAGAGAGAGAGAGAGAGAGAGAGGACTATATACATATATATATAATATATATGGAATATATATATATCTTCTGTATTGTGGCACGCACTCTCAAGTCTATATGTCATAAGTATTGGCCCAGCATGGTCAGCTTGACAAAGAATGAGCCACAGAGAAAGGAGGAGTGGGCAGTCACTCGTCTTCTCTCTCGCTCCCACAACCATCATTAGGAGGAAGGGACAAAACTGTGTTGCGTCTGCGATTACAATGATACAATGTTCATGATTACTTCCCTTCCTCTCCCTCTCCCTCTCTCTCGCTGTCTGTGCTCTCAAATGCGCGCGCGCTCGCGCGCGTGCACACACACACACACACACACACACACACACACACACACACACACACACACTCACGCACACACACACACACACACACACACACACACACACACACACACACACACACACACACACAAAAGAGATAAATATGGAAATAAGTAAATAAATACACATATAAGCGATGTCATCTTAGGGTCCTTTAAAAAAAAATCTTATAATGATAATAAAAAGGAAATAATGATGATGATGATGATGATGATGATGATGATAATGATAATAAAACATAACTTTTCTATGGCGCGATAACCAGTACTAATGCTGCTCAAAGCACTTTACATCATCCAGATAGATTTAAACATAACATAGAACATTACAACAGCTTTGTCAATCAAATGCGTTCACAGCTGAGAATCAAAACGCGAAACCCATCAAACAAAAACAACAACAACAACAGCAACAACAACAAAAAGAAATCAAGTAAGTAACGCTTGCATTAAAATAAAAGAAAATACATTCCATAAAACACTGACATTTCATAAACGAACACGCGCGCGCGCGTGCACACACACACACACACACACACACACACACACACACAACGTTTTATCTCATTTCATTATCTATATGCTTTCTTTCTACTTTTTTTCATCTTCTAATTTTTGATATTATTTCATTCATTGTTTTGATTTTCATCGTGTATCCATTTATTTGTTTCTGCTTTATTCATTTATTTTTCTTCCCTTCAAAACCTGACTGAGAACGTTGGGTCACACTGCTTGTCAGGCATCTGCTTAGCAGATGTGGTGTAGCGTACATGGATTGGTCCGAAGTAGCGCCTCCTTTTGTAAGTGAACTGAAGTGATTTCA
>NC_134899.1:16114026-16126526 GCF_041734735.1 Babylonia areolata
ACTCACACTCACACACACACGTGCGCGCGCGTGCTCACAAAAAATCCACATGCTGAACGTTGTTTTCACAAAGATGCAAATCATTGCTGTGAAACTAATTCCCATTAACATCAATATACATGTATCTATTTTCCGTGTCTATATCTAGGTACCTTTCTAACTGTATTACTATGTCTGTGATTCTCTCTCTATATCGATATCTAATTCTGTTTATCTTCTGGTCTGTCTCTCTGTAAGCTTGCTTATCTGTCTGTCTGTCTGTCTGTCTATCTATCTATCTATCTATCTATCTGTCCAGATCATCCATAAGACACATGATAAGGGAATGCGCTATAGTACATTGAACATTCAGTTCAGTCAACTCATATAGCATTATTAGCTCTCCACCTTGGGTTTTGCGCAACGGGTCATCAACGAAGACAACCCACCCAAAACAAGAACTAATTAAGTGATGAGACAATCACTGTAGGACTAAGGTAAACACCATCCAGTTTAACCCTATGCCGACCAAGTCGGAACGTCATCTTCCAATGATGTGGACCTCATTCATCAAAACATCATTGAGTCACCTGATTCCCACGTGCTCAACCAACAACGCTCATTAGGTCGCTTTTACAGTCAATCATAATTTGGATAACTGACCACTGTCCGAACCTCTATCCCCGTGAGGGCCTCCTTCGGTCACGGGTTACCATGAATCAAGCATCCTGGCTGTCGCTTTGGCTGGCTGTTGGCTGGAGCCGCGTCCCTTGTGACTGTCGTGCAGACCAGTACTGGTGTCGTCATTGTCCCTTATATTGTGTGTGTGTGTGTGTGTGTGTGTGTGTGTGGTATCTGGTCTGTTGGATTTGCTGCGGTCTTTGCTGCGGCGCCCCTTTTGTCTAATGCCGCGCTGAACAGCTTTTCTTCCCAAGTCTCGAGGTGTTAGTTCAGGGTACCTCTCCATCTTGTGCGGTTGGCTGCAAGAACCCCCACCCCCCCCTCACCTATCTACACTCCCCTGAACATCCCCGCCCCCCCCCCCCTCTGCCTCCCCCCACTCACTCCCCTGAATATCCCCCCTCCCCCCTCCACCCCCACTCACTCCCCTGAACATCCCCGCCCCCACTTCTCCCTCCCCCAAGACATGATGTCAGTGCCAAGATCGTTCGTGTCTTTCTTCCATACATCTTTCTGTTGTAGCTTGGGTGGTCAGTGCAAGAAGCTAACTCTCCATAGAGGATACGAGCAGCCTACGTAGGAAAACAAAATTGCAGGCAGAACCAAAAACAAACAAACAAAAACAAACAAAACAAAACAAAACAAAACAACAAAAGAAAATGGGCTGTCAGTGTTGCGACACGCTCGCCCTGGGGAAAGCAGCCCAAATTGCACGCAGAAAAATCTGTTGTGACAAAAAAAAGAGAAGCAATGCAATACAATAATACGATACAATACATAATGTGATGCACATTGCCCAGTCAGTGGAATCTACGTTGCCTGAGCAGGGTGTACATGCTGAGGAGATCAGCGCAAGAAAGGACGTCTTTGGTGGGCAGTCTGTCTTGCCAGGATATGCCCAAATACGGCGGATGCTTCTTAGATGGAAGATGTTAGCCCCCACGTCCCACCCCCTTTCTCTCGCCTCTCTCTCTCTATCTCTGTGTCTGTGTGTCTGTGTGTCTCTCTCTCTCTCTCTCTCTCTCTCTCACACACACACACACACACACACACTCTCTCTCTCTCTCTCTCTCAAGGCCTGACTAAGCGCGTTGGGTTACGCTGCTGGTCAGGCATCTACTTGGCAGATGTGGTGTAGCGTATATGGTTTTGTCCGAACGCAGTGACGCCTCCTTGAGCAACTGAAACTGAAACTGAAACTCTCTGACATACGTTGTCCCTGTTTCGCTGCCATACGATCAAGGCGTTGAACACTGCCATCTTTGGTTTTCACCATCGGCTTGGAGTTTGCCTACACTCACGTGGTGAGGTGAGCGAGGGATGTATCCGCCTTGCTGATGCTCTTGTCGATCACACTGTCCGAGGAGAGACAGCTTGCTGGTTGCTTGGTCGAGCCAAAGCTGCGTGTGAACTGGTGAACATCGCCGAGTCCTAAGCCACCAATGGTGACGATCTGTGGTGCTGTCCCTGGCCGATCGTCTATCTGCAGACTGATGGTCAGCCCGGGGCCTGGCAGAAACGGTTGGAAACAGTTAAGTGGAGTTCCTGTTGGTTGTGTGGGTCGTGACAGCTGCGTCGTCAGCAGACAGCGTGACTGATGAGAGCCACGTGTGTGTGTTTTGTCCTGGCTCTGTGGTTGGTGGGCGAGGTTGAGGACACTGCCGTCTGATCTGGTGCGCAGGTAAATCTCTTCTGTTGCAGTGTTGTAGTTGCAGTATTAGAGATCTGTCTGTCTGTCTGTCGCAAAGTCACAGGCATACACATGCATTTTTAATCACTTAATGCCTGTCTACTCCCTTCAGTCCCTGGCACCCCCAATTCTCTCCCTCCCCCTCCACCCCTTTCTCTGTTTCTCTGTCTCTTCCACCCCCCCCCCCCCCGCCCACTTCCCTCCCCCCCCCCTGTCTTTCTCTAGCTGTGAATCTATTTACATTTCAGCAAATCAAATCGTCCGTCACACACGTTCAAACCCACACCCATACTATGTATATATGTATGTGTAAAGAACATGACACAGCACAGTTTCAATCCCGGCCGACAAAACATCCTCTTCACCTCCTCCTCTCCTCCCTCCATCCTCCCCCACCCCCACCCAACCCCCTCCCATCAGGTCGATCCGCAACCCCCTTACCGACTCTCTCCCTCTCTCTCTCCCCCCCCCCACCCCCGCACCCCCTCTCTCTCTCCGCTCTCTCTATGTCTCTTTCACGCACGTCTATCTTCGTGATTTCCACAACTTTTCCACCGGTCTGATGTGGACGGATCAATACGACGAATAAACGACGACCGTCCACAGATGTGCGCAGCAGACAACGACAACAATCATTGCCTAGGAAACCATCCCCGCAGCTGCGAATTGCGGGAGGCTTTTTATCACCTGTCTCCTCCCTCCTCCCTCCTCCCCCCACCCACACCCCAACCACCCCTCCCCCCCCCCTCCCTGCCCCACTTTGCTGGGTCTGTCACGCCTGAATCCCGCTCTCGCCCTTTCTCCTAAGTTTGACTGGAAAATCAAACTGAGCGTCTAGTCTTTCGGATGAGACGATAAACCGAGGTCCCGTGTGCAGCACGCACTTGGCGCACTGAAAAAGAACCCATGGCAACGAGAGTGTTGTCCTCTGGCGAAATTACGTAAAATGAAATCCACTTTCATAGGTACACAAATATGTAAGCATGCACTCAAGGCCTGACTAAGCGCGTTGGGTTATGCTGCTGGTCAGGCATCTGCTCAACAGATGTGGTGTAGCGTGTATGGATTTGTCCGAACGCAGTGACGCCTCCTTGAGAAAGTGAAACTGAAACTGAAACTGTCACGCCTGATGGACCAGGGGAAGGGTTGACGTTTATTAGAATACTACCCCTGCTATTCCAGCGGAGTTTTTGTCTCTCATCGGATTATTCATGCTGGAGTGGTTCGATTTTGATTGTTTGGATATTCATGTTTCTACAAAAAGTGGGTGGGTGGGAGGGGGGTTGAAGGTGGGTGGTGGTGGTGGTGGTTAGAAACACACTCATGCACACGTACACGCACACAAACGCATAACTGTGTACTTAGATGTTTTTTGTTTGTTTGTTGTTGTTGTTTTTTCAAACTAAAGGCATCTATTAAATGCTTTCCGTCAACAAATTGACCAACAACAAAAAGAAAGAAAGAAAGAAAGAAAGAAGAAGAAGAATCAAAAGCATCCTCACCTTCAAAAGATAAAAGTAAAAAAACAAACTCAAAGAGCTGTGACGAAGAGTTGAAAATCAATGTTAAATATTTATATACATTTCCGTCTGTAGCTAACATGCATCAAAGTATATAAGCAGGAAAGCACAAGAACACACTAGAATTTCAGTCACTGCCATCACTGTTTGCCTTTATCCATCCTCTCTCTCTCTCTCTCTCTCTCTCTCTCTCTCTCTCTCTCTCCATGTCTCTCTCTCTCTATCTCTCTCTCCATGTCTCTCTCTCTCTCTCCATGTCTCTCTCTCCATGTCTCTCTCTCTCCATGTCTCTCTCTCCATGTCTCTCTCTCTCTCCATGTCTCTCTCTCCATGTCTCTCTCTCTCTCTCTCTCTCTCTATGTCTCTCTCTCTGTCTCTCTATGTCTCTTTATCTCTCTCTATCTCTCTCTCCATGTCTCTCTCCCCATCTCTCTCTCTCTCCATCTCTCTCTCTCTATCTCTGTCTCCATGTCTCTCTCTCCCTCTCTCTCTCTCCATCTCTCTCTCTCTATCTCTCTCTCCATGTCTCTCTCCCCATCTCTCTCTCTCTGTTTCGTTTCCTGTCTCTGTCTCTATTTCTGTCTGTTAGTAAGTTTGTTTATATGTCTGTCTCCCCTCCCGCCCGCTCCCGCCCCCTCCCCCCCTCTAGTACCCCCCTCCCCTCCCCCCAATCTCTCTTTTCTCTGTCTGTGATCATTATTAGCTTTCTGGCAAAGTGAGTCTTTTGATTATTAGATATTCACATACCTTCGCATTCTTGTAAGCAAATGCACTCATAATGTGAAGGGGCATGTTGTGCACACATATATAATATGAATCTCGTTCCTGTTTGTCTGCCTGCATGCCTGCCTGTCTGCCTGTCTGTCTGCCTGTCTGCCTGCATGCCTGCCTGTCTCCTTCACCCCCCCCCCCCCCTCCATCTCCCTTTCTCACTTCTTGTCTCTCTCACAATTTCTCTTTCTCTCTCTCACTCTCTCTCTCACGACCTCTTTATCTCTCTCTCACACTGTTTATATATATATATATATATATATATATATATATATATATATCTTTCTCACTGTTTCTCTCTCTCTCTCTCTCTCTCTCTCTCTCTCTCTCTCTCTCCCACACTGTCTCTCTCCCACACTCTCTCTCTCTCTCTCTCTCTCTCTCTCTCTCTCTCTCTCTCTCTCTCTCCAACGCCTCAAAATGCAGGGTGCGCGTGACGAACTTTTGTTTTAAACCCCAATCCTTTTTGTATTGTGGCCCAAGGCCGATATACATTAAAACATTTAAGAGTTCTGAGCTCTAAATTCTCTCTCTTTCCAACTGAAAAAAAAGTCATGAGAACGTAAGCCATAACGAAGAATAGATATTCACACACATTCATAATCATCTTCGCATGCAGGTATAGTTATGGTACGAAGGACACGAGCAGAAATGTAAGATTTCAATCACTGCTAGTCTGTTCCTCTCCTTGCTACCCCTTCTCCCATCTCTCCTCCTCTTCCTTTTCCTCTTCTTCTCCTCCTCCTCTTCCTATTCCTCCTCCTCCTCCTTCTTCTCTAATTTCCACACAATTCCATCATTCTGATGTGAATCAAGACGACCTATAAACGACAATCTTCCATATTATTTGTGTGGCAGACTAAGACAAGCAATCATTTGCCTTGGAAACCCTTCCTGAGGATGTGATTTTCTGGAACCTTTTGTCACCTGACTCTTCCCTTGCTGGTCTGTTATGCTTGATTGAAAAATGCTAGCTGTTTTTTTATTTTATTTAAAAAAACAAATTAATTATTATTATTATTATTATTTTTTAATGAATAATACCCTTCTAAAAATCGAATTGTTTTTCTCTCTCCCTCTCTCTCCATATATATATATAAGCACATATAAGCACCCATATAGATAGATAGATGTGCGTGTGTGTGTAGATAGATAGATAGTTAAATAGATATATAGATGTGTGTGTGTGTGTGTGTGTGTGTGTGTGTGTGATTCACTGATCATCAGATCTATTCCATTCCGTGGATGATAGGAGGTTGTCCTAAAGACTGAACAGATTACATTGTGATTTAAATGATGAACTAGATAGACAGAGAGAGAGAGACAGAAAGCGGGTGTGGTGGCAAGTGGCAGATTTGTGTCAGTTGATTGTTGAGTATTGACATCAAAGGGAGTTAATCTGAATCGTACCTCTGATAAGCAATGGCCAGTAATTTCCAATCAAGTTAATTAATTTCCAATTGTTGTTCCCTGTGATTTAAAATTCTCTGCTTCATACGCAGTTTGACATGATGCTAAATCACTGTTGTTGTTGTTTTTAATCAGTTTACACGATGAGAGCAGCTGAGTGACTTTATCGAAGTGTCAAACCGTCTCGTTTCGTCATTAATGTCTTAAGTAAGAGGGGGTAATTATGTAAGTGCTATTTAATATGAAAAAAAAAAACACAGTAAAAATTATAACCATTGCGTATTGAATTATGACAAAAAACAACAACAAACAAACAAAAACCAAAAAAAACCGAAACAGAAAACCCCAAAAAACAACAAAACATTGTATCAAATAGATACAGGGGTATTGGGGGTAGTTAGTAGGGAAGGGTTAGAAGAAGGATTGAGGATATGGGGTTGTGGGGGGAGGTTGGGACAGGGGTGTGAGAGACAGATGAGTAGGGTAAAGAAAAAAGATAGGGTAGAAACTGGATAAGGGTGAAGGTAGAAGGAATGGAATATGGTTCCACACACACACACACAAAATGACGTTATATTTCACAGGTCTTCAGTTCTATGTTCCACGAGTATTGGCAATAATTATGCAAAGGTCTTCAGATTGTTTCGTTCATCTCCAGGAATCAGCCTTCGTTTAGTTTTTACCTGATCATTACCCCATCCTTCACCCGATTTTACTGGCCATCCCCCCCCCCTGCCCCCCCCCCCCCCCCCCCCCCCCCCACACAGAATCACTGAGGAGAGAATGAGACACAGAGAGAGACACAGAGAGAGAGAACTCAGAACTCAAACCGTTTTTATTCAAGGATTAACATTTTAGGCATTCTTCCAATCTGTCCTTGCTAATCTACATCTATTACATATAGCACACACATAATTATATGAAGGGAAAAGGTATTCATGCAGAAGGACATACATAATGAAGAAAACAACCCCCTGCGCCCCCTTCATAATACAGTGACTACCACCATCACCAATATTACTGGACATTTGTCACGATTGTGATAGAACGAAATTAATAAATTTATGCATGAATATAAAATAGAAAAAAAAAGAACGAAAGAAAGAAAAAAGAAAAGAAGAAAATAAAAAGGACAAAAGAAGCAAAACAAAACAAGATAAAAAAATAATGAAAAAACAAGATAAAGAACAACAACAGCAACAATAACTGATACAATAAATGGGACATAACTGACCTCTTTGTTACTGCCTACGGTAATTCAAAGATCAGGGTTATTTACTGTTGGAAGGGGTGAAGATATTTATGCAGACTTGATTTGAAAATAGGTAGAGAACTGCCTGTTTGTATGCATAAAGGAAGGGAGTTCCACAGGGATGCACCCGAAATTACAAACCTAGTTTTGAACATGTGAATTTGGGTGCGTTGTAAATTGTATTAATAAAATACATTGTTAGAGCCGTATCGGCATAAGGCTCGTGTAAGCAGGTGTTTTAGATATTGTGGTGCGAAGTTATTGTGTGTTTTGTATGTGAGTAATGCTTTGCTGTATTCTAGCTGTTTTTGAAGTGGAAGGATATTAAATCTGGCTTGCTTTTCTAAAGTTGACAGTGAGTAATCTGGTAGAATTAATCCGCTCTCTTGTGGAGAGAATTTAGTTTCTTGAGATGAACATCTGCACCACAGCTCTAGACAAAAGATGTATAGTTGATGTGAGGAAGACAGTGAGTGTGGAAGAACATTTTGCGAGCTTCAGTGTCTATGTAAGGTTTGAGCTGATTGAGTAAAAATCTTTCTCCCTCTTTCGCTGTCGCTCGCTAGCTCTTTCTCTCTCTCTCTCTGGGTATGGGAGACGCTTTGGGACAGATTTTGCGAATAATGTTGGTGGGGAACTGAAACAGCATAGAGGGACTGATGAGACTGATACGATTTGGAACCCTGATACTGATGAGACTGATACGATTTGGAACCCTGATACTGATGCAATTTGGGGCCCTGATAATGATGCAATTTAGAACCCTGATACTGATGATACTGGTGCAATTTGGGACCCTGAAACTGATGATACTGATACAATTTGGAACCCTGATGCTGATGATACTGATACCATTTGGGACCCTGATACTGATGATACTGATACGATTTGGAACCCTGATACTGATGATACTGATGCAGTTTGGGACCCTGAAACTGATAATACTGATACGATTTGGAACCCTGATACTGATGCAATTTGGGACCCTGATACTGATGATACTGATTCAATTTGGGACCCTGATACTGATACGATTTGGAACCCTGATACTGATGAGACTGATACGATTTGGAACCCTGATACTGATGCAATTTGGGACCCTGATAATGATGCAATTTAGAACCCTGATACTGATGATACAGATGCAATTTGAGACCCTGATGCTGATGATACTGATACGATTTGGAACCCTGATACTGATACAATTTGGGGCCCTGATACTGATGATACTGATACAATTTAGAACCCTGATACTGATGATACTGATGCAATTTGGGACCCTGATACTGATGATACTGATGCAATTTGGGATCCTGATACTGATACGATTTGGAACCCTGATACTGATGAGATTGATACGATTTGGAATCCTGATACTGATGATGCTGATACAATTTGGGACCCTGATACTGATGATACTGATGCAATTTGGGACCCTGATACTGATGATACTGATACAATTTGGGACCCTGATACTGATGATACTGATACGATTTAAAACCCTGATACTGATACAATTTGGGACCCTGATACTGATGATACTGATACGATTTGGGACCCTGATACTGATGATACTGATACAATTTGGGACCCTGATACTGATGATACTGATACGATTTGGGACCCTGATACTGATGATACTGATGCAATTTGGGACCCTGATACGGATGATACTGATACGATTTGGAACCCTGATACTGATGAGATAGATACGATTTGGAACGCTGATACTGATGAGATTGATACAATTTGGAACCCTGATACTGATGATACTGATACAATTTGGGACCCTGATACTGATGATACTGATACAATTTGGGACCCTGATACTGATGATACTGATGCAATTTGGGACCCTGATACTGATGATACTGATACAATTTGGGACCCTGATACTGATGATACTGATACAATTTGGGACCCTGATACTGATGATACTGATGCAATTTGGAACACTGATACTGATGATACTGATGCAATTTGGGACCCTGATACTGATGAGACTGATGCAATTTGGAACCCTGATACTGATGCAATTTGGGACCCTGATGCTGATGAGACTGATGCAATTTTAAACCCTGATACTGATGCAATTTGGGACCCTGATACTGATGATACTCATACGATTTGGAACCCTGATACTCATGATACTGATGCAATTTGGAACACTGATACTGATGATACTGATGTAATTTGGGACCCTGATACTGATGATACTGATACGATTTGGAACCCTGATACTGATACGATTTGGGACCCTGATACTGATGATAATGATGTAATTTGGGACCCTGATACTGATGATGCTGATACAATTTGGGACCCTGATACTGATGATACTGATACAATTTGGGACCCTGATACTGATGATACTGATACAATTTGGGACCCTGATGCTGATGATAATGATGCAATTTAGGACCCTGATACTGATGATACAGATACGATTTGGGACCCTGATACTGATGAGACTGATGCAATTTGGAACCCTGATACTGATGATACTGATACAATTTGGGACCCTGATACTGATGATACTGATACGATTTGGAACCCTGATACTGATACGATTTGGAACTCTGATACTGATGATAATGATGTAATTTGGGACCCTGATACTGATACGATTTGGAACCCTGATACTGATACGATTTGGAACTCTGATACTGATGATACTGATACAATTTGGGACCCTGATACTGATGATACTGATACAATTTGGGACCCTGATACTGATGATACTGATGTAATTTATGACCCTGATACTGATGATAATGATGTAATTTGGGACCCTGATACTGGTGATACTGATACAGTTTGGAACCCTGATACTGATACGATTTGGGACCCTGATACTGATGATACTGATACATTTTGGGACCCTGATACTGATGATACTGATACAATTTGGGACCCTGATACTGATGATACTGATGTAATTTATGACCCTGATACTGATGATAATGATGTCATTTGGGACCCTGATACTGATGAGACTGATACAACTTGGAACCCTGATACTGATAAAATTTGGAACCCTGATACCGATGCTACTGATACGACTTGGAACCCTGATACTGATGAGACTGATACGACTTGAGACCCTGATACTGATGAGACTGATACGACTTGGAACCCTGATACGGATGATACTGATACGATTTGGGACGTTACATTTCCATCCAGAAGCAAAACAGTAAAAAAAAAGAACCCCCTGCCCCCGTCCCCCCTCCCCCCCCCCCAAAAAAAAAAAGAAAAAAAGAAAAAAAAAAAGAAAAAAAAAGAAATCACTCGCACACACAACCGTACACATACATAAGCACGAAAACTCCCACACCCACACACGCATTTTAACTTTACCACCCCTCCCCCCAGGTCCCCCGGCACACACCCACACACATACACACAAACACAAAAGCACGATCACCCGAACATCCCTCCCTCAACCCATACAGAACGCGCACACACACGCTGGCCCACCCACCCACCCACCCACCCATTCTTAACAACACAAATGGCCTCTTAAAAATAATGGAAAATGCTCTTTGCTAAAACGGGTGTTGTTCTCTTTCTTTCCCTGGTACTCAACAGCAAGTAGCACTCCTGACGAGAGAGTGGAACAGCTGTCGTTTCTTCTTTTGTTTTCTTTAAAAAATTTTTTTTTTACTACTACTACTACTACTACTACTACTACTATTAATGATGATGATGATAATAATAATAATAATAATAATAATAATAATAATAATAATAATAATAATAATAATAATAATAATAATAATAATAATAACAACAACACAACCACAAGAACATGCTAGCAAAGATTAATGAATCAAGATCAAATATAAGGTCGCCGGGCGCAGTCTAAGAAATCCGATAAATTGTAGGTTGCCAACCTCACAATAGTTAGCACATATGTGGCCATACTTTAAATTGCATAGTAAGATACAAAATATAGTAATAACAATATCAGAACCGTATAGGCACAATATATATTCTTATTTCAATTTGTATTAAAAAGCAAGGATTTATATGGAGACCATTTGCTGATAAAGTCATTATGAAGAAAGTTTTTTCCTAGCTATATATTCTTCAACTGTATATCTATATTCCATTTTTTTATGAAACCTTGCAGAACAGGTACAGTGCTGTTGATCTTGCGTTGGTACAAGTATTGTTTAGCCAGCAACAAAATTAAATAAAAAGTGGGATCAATGACTATATTTTTGTCATGTCCAAGTATGACTAATGGTTCAGTTAATTGCAAATTTTGAGCATTTGGGCATCTTTCTTTAATCAAATCCATTAATTCTTGCCAGAAACGTTGGATGGTTGTACACTGCCAAAACATGTGTCTAATACTATCTTTCATTGTGTTGCAAAAACTACATAGATCATTGTTAAGTACACCCATCTCTTTAAGTATAACACTTGTCCCAAGGCATCTGTGCACAATTCTTATCTGAAACCATTTCAGTTTAACATCGGGAATCTTACTAATGTACAAAAAACAATTTCTCCAGTCATGAACAATGTTGAGTTTTTCATCCCATTTTGAACAACACTGTGGATGAACACCGTTGTCTATAAGTATGTCCTAATAAAGCTTTGAACCTTTACATAATTATGGACATCAACTTCTTTAAAATTATAGACATATTCAAGCATTGATCATTATCTATGGTTATGTTCTTGTTTTGAATGTACTCTTTTATGGCTGATATGTAACCGGCAAAAATAAGAAAATTGATGTTGACATTATATTTTCGTTTGAATTACTCGTAAGAAATAAAATGTCCATTTTCAAGCAAAAAATGTGCAATACAGTATATACCTTTATCTATCCATACTTTTCCCCGAATAAATGTTTTCCCTATTTGTATTTTTCGATTATGAAATACTGGTTCTGCCAGAAGCTCAACAGAGTTATTACAATCTTTTTTTATAGAAAAATTCTTTGTATGCATTAAATACATCTGTCCAAAAAATATTTGTTTGAGTGAAAGATAGTGTTATTTCTGGCCCGTATTTCTGGATATCGTTCAGCACAGGAAAATTAGCCATTGCAATGTTTTTCCATTTATGATGCGTTTTACCCACTTTCCGTATCCAAGTCAATTTTAGAGAGGATGCGTAGGTTTTTAATTCCGGTAATCCCAGACCACCATTTCTTATACTTTTATGCGCAGTTTTTCTA
>NC_134899.1:16139026-16149026 GCF_041734735.1 Babylonia areolata
TCACTATTTCAGTATATGATGCTCGAGTTATAAAGTTTCAGTGTCCCAATACAAAATATAATAAACTTTTTGCCTTGCTTTGCTTGTTTTCTGACAGCCAAAACAGTTGTTGTGCATGTCCAGTTTCAGTTTCAGTTTCAGTAGCTCAAGGAGGCGTCACTGCGTTCGGACAAATCCATATACGCTACACCACATCTGCCATGCAGATGCCTGACCAGCAGCGTAACCCAACGCACTTTGACAGGCCTTGAGAAAAAAAAAAAAAGAAAAAAGAAATCTCCATGATCAATAGTTTTCGCTACCACCATCATCTGTTTCATTGCTGACGCGATAGCCACAAACACAAATCTGTCTTTGTCTCTCTGTGTCTCTGTCTGTCTGTCTGTCTGTGTCTGTCTCTGTCTGTCTGTCTCTGTCTCTCTCTCTGTGTTCATAGAAGAAATTAGATTATGTGTTGACAGCTTCGTATGAAAAACGCATGTCATTTTCTTCACATCACATTTCTTCGAATGGATGGTCGAATTGCGGTTACTTATACACATTGATTGTCAGTATTGGTGTAGTTTTGGATTTGGATTTCATCAATAATATAACTGTTGTTACACGATATTATTTGCACCCTGTACCCCATGTTATTAAGGCTGTTAAGCTATTGACATTTAAGTGTTCAGTGTTCACTGTTCTCTCCCTGTCTGCCTGTTTCTCTGTCTCCCTGTTTCTCTGTCTGCCTGTTTCTCTGTCTCAGCCTTTCGGTCTTTCTATATCTCTGTCTCCCCCGCCACCCCTCTGTCTCTCTCTCTGTGTCTCTGTCTCTGTCTTTCTCTCTCTGTCTCTCTCGCTCCAGCCGTGTTTTTCTCTCTCAGAAGAAATGCAAAATAACATTTACATCGGCCAGGGTTTCTCGTCACGCCTCACTGCTTAGATACAAATCTTACGCCATGCTTGAGGGAGACGCAAAAAAGTAGGACACAGATCCAGACTGATATCTTATAATGAATCTGAAGTAGATGTCAATGATGATGACAATGATAAAAATGCTAACAACAACAACAACAACAAACAACAAGGATTGTCATAATCATAATCATGATAATCATCATCATTATCATCATCATCATCACCATTACCATCATCATTGTCATCATCATTTGTTCAATGCGTTCAATGTCCTGGCGATATGTTCATAAACTTTACAAAGCACATCGGGCTATCTTCTTTTTCCCATCAGTTTCCATTTCTTGCCGTCTGTCACTGTCTCTCACTCCCTCTGTATCTCTGTCTCTCCCCCTTTCATACCCTCTGTCTCTCCCCCTTTCACACCCTCTGTCTCTCCCCCTTTCATACCCTCTGTCTCTCCCTCTGTCTCTCCCCCTTTCACACCCTCTGTCTCGCTGTCTCTCCCCCTTTCACACCCTCTGTCTCTCCCCCTTTCATACCCTCTGTCTCTCCCCCTTTCACACCCTCTGTATCTCTGTCTCTCCCCCTTTCACACCCTCTGTATCTCTGTCTCTCCCCCTTTCACACCCTCTGTCTCGCTGTCTCTCCCCCTTTCACTCCCTCTGTATCTCTGTCTCTCCCCCCTTTCACCCCCTCTGTATCTCTGTCTCTCCCCCTTTCACACCCTCTGTATCTCTGTCTCTCCCCCTTTCACACCCTCTGTCTCTCCCCCTTTCACACCTCTGTCTCTCCCCCTTTCACACCCTCTGTATCTCTGTCTCTCCCCCTTTCACACCCTCTCCGCCTCCTATTCTCTTTCTTTTTCTTTTTTATTTTTCTGTCTGTCTCCCTCTCTTCCTCTCTCTTTTTCTCCATCCTTGCATTTTCCTTTCTTACCTATCCCTATCCACTCACCAAGTGGTGGACGGGAGAAAAAAGGTATTCTGTGTGATGAGGACAACCTGACTGAACTGAAGCGTCCGCCCGGTCAGTGTAGAGCCTGGAAATAACTACGAGTATATCCTAGCACCATTTCCACTGCACCGGAATCGGCAGGAAAAAGAAAAATCCGTCCCTGTTGAAGAAAATTGAAAAAAAAAAGACGTGAAAGTGTAGTTTCAGTTTCAGTAGCTCAAGGAGGCGTCACTACGTTCGGACAAATCCATATACGCTACACCACATCTGCCAAGCAAATGCCTGACCAGCAGCGTAACCCAACGCGCTTAGGCCTTGAGAAAAAAGAAAAGAAAAAAAAAAGGTGAATAAATTATAGATAAGCTTACATAAATGAATAAATAAATAAATAAATAAATAAATAAATAAATAAATAATAATCATGATATAAAAAAGGTAGTAGTAATGAAAATAATAATAAAATAATAATGATAATACTAAATAAATAAATAAATAAATAAGACAACAATGATGATAAGAAAGCAAATAGATATAAAAACATGAAGACACACATTCACACATACACCCAAAATGAAAGTGTAACGACATGAAATTGGAATTTCTGCACTATTGTGCAATGGCTTACACATAATCATGGCTATTTGCAATACTCTCTCTTCTACCGAGCATTGTATAACAAGGGAAAACTTCGCGAGGGGCTGCTGGGTCCATCGGGCAGTGTCCGGTCTATGGTATTGGCTGTCCGGCCATCCTAGCACCCCTTGCAGCCCCGTATATATATATTGAGTCTGCATTGAGGGTTTCGTCGCTCTTTGCAATATTCGTTCAGCTTCGGCGACGCCATCATGGATCATAGTTATATCCAGACCCTTGTTTTATTCCCATATTAACCCCTACCCCTTTTCCGATGGGTTATCTTTTTTTTAAATCTTAACTCTCTCCATACGAACGGCGAAAGGGACGACGTTAACAGCGTTTCACCCCAGTTACCATCATCAAAATATTGCAAGCGGAAGGCTCTTATACTGAAGAGGTGCATGTTGACAAAGAATACCACAATTCTGACGACGGAAGCTAAATGTTGGGTCATTCAGACACCCACTGGACATCCCAGGGGTCTGTGTAGAGAAGAGATGACTGGCCGTACTGAGTGAGTTAAAAACAAACAAACCACCTTTGTGATAAATTAAAGCATTGTGTTGTATTGTATTGATGAGGATGATGATGGTATGGATACTTATAAAGCGTCTATCCTCTGAGCTCTTTACAAACACGTTTGCACAACAGGCTGCCTACCTGGGGTAAAGTTGGTTCATGGCTGATATTAGGCGCTCATCATTCGTTTCCTGTGCCATTCAGTTAGATTTCAGGCACGCACACATACACATTCAGGCGGACATGTAACATTTTACGTGTATGATCGTCTTGTTAATTTACCTCGCCATATTATTAGCCATTTAGGGGTGTTCATGCTGGGTATGTTCTTGTTTCCACAACCCACCGAACGCTGACATAGATTACAGGAGCTTTAACGTGCGTATTTGATCTTCTGCGTGCGTACACACACGAAGGGGGTTCAGGCACTAGCAGGTCTGCACATAATAATGTTGACCTGGGAGATCGGGAAAAATCCCCACCCTTTACCCATCAGGCGCCGTTACCGAGATTCGAACCCAGGACCCTCAGACTGAAAGTCCAACGCTCTAACCACTCGTCTGTTGCATTGTATTCAATACGTTTCGTTACAAACTGTTGGAGTGAAATTCGGGCAGCTGTCCCCGGGAGAGCCTGCTGCCACTGTGCGGTGTGTGGTGGCTGGGGTTGGGGGTGGGGGTGGTCATTTCGGGACAGAATGACTCCATTCCTCCCCACTCCCAACCTGCGCCCCCTCCCCACCCCCCACCCCCCCAAAAAAAAATCCACATGAATTACTTCGGGGCCAGTTGTAATGTCCCCAAATAGCTCCACGTGAAACTATTTTGGGCTGGCCACGAAGGAACTATTTCGGGCTGCTGGTACTAAAATACACTGGCGGGGTGGGGTAGGGTGGGTAACAGCACATTAAGCAGATGTTGACCTGATCATCGTGGTTAATTGTAATATACTTGATTTCACACATTCGTGGTCTTAGCCATAAATGAGAGAGAGAGAGAGAGAGAGAGAGAGAGAGAGAGAGAGAGAGAGAGAGACAGACAGACAGACAGACAGACAGACAGAAGCTGAGACAGAGACAGAGAGAGGGAGGGAGGGAGGGATGGAGGGAGAGGTAAAATTACATAGACTGTCTTGAGATACTATCCAGCTCAGTCCATAGTTCGTATCGAGCAGACAACTTGCTTGTATAATATAGTTCTGAATCAGATTAAAATGAGTAAGATGTGATATTATTTACCAAGGGTCTGTTCTGGTTCCGTTGGTGTATGCTTTTTTTCTTTATGAATTAATGATATGCCACTGTATGAAATAAAGCATGACATTACCAGACGAGTCTCCTCTCTTTGACTTTTTTTTTTTTATTTATATTTTTTTTTTACTGTCTGTTTTTTAATCTCTGTCTGTCTGTCTATCTGGCTGGCTTTTTCTCTCTATGTCTCCACCTCAACACCATTACTCTGTCTCTCTTATTCGTCTTTGTACCTTATAAAACATATGGTTAATATTGCACTCAATGTTTGCATGCGCATTTGTAACAGACAGAATGCACGATCAGGCTTTTGGCCTCAAATCCTTGAGCACAAAGAAGAAAAAAAAAAACAACAACAAAAAGCTCAACCAATCAATCGTCCCGTTTCTCTGCTTCTCTCTCTCTCTCTGTCACACTGTTTCTCTGACACTCTCCATTCTCACTCCTCCCCCCTCACAAACACTCTCTCACACACACACACACATACACACACACACACACACACACACACACACACACACACACACACACACACACACACACACACACACACACACACACACACACACACACACACACACACCTCCCCCTCCACCCTCCTACGTCCCGCCACCACTCCCTATCATCCTCCTTCTCCCACCTTCTCAATCCCTGTCCCCCCCCCCCCCCCCCCCCCTTTTTTTTTCTCTCTCTCTCTTTCTCTTGCAACTGCTCCCTTAATCTTCAGTCGTATATGTGCATGTGCATCACTTTTCTACCTTTCGGTTGAGATCAAAGAGTGTGTGTGTGTGTGTGTGTGTGTGTGTGTGTGTGTGTGTGTGTGTGTGTGTGTGTGTGTGTGTGTGTGTGTGCGCGCGCGCGCGGCTTTCTTTTTGTCTTCCACTCTATGCTTCCTTCCCCCCCCCCCTCTCTCTCTCCACTCTTCTCTGTGTGTCTGTGATTCTCTGTTTTTGGTGACTATCTCTGCTTCTGTTTCCACTTCCCGGCCTTTCTTTGTGTTTGTTTTGTTTTTGTTTGTTTGTTTGTTTTGTTGTTTTTTTTCCCCTGTCTCGCATTGCCTGTCTCTGTCACATCTTGTCTCAACCTCTGACGGGCGCAATAGCCGAGTGGTTAAAGCGTTGGACTGTCAATCTGAGGGTCCCGGGTTCGAATCACGGTGACAGCGCCTGGTGGGTGAAGGGTGGAGATTTTTACGATCTCCCAGGTCAACATATGTGCAGACCTGCTAGTGCCTGAACCCCCTTCGTGTGCATACGCAAGCAGAAGATCAAATACGCACGTTAAAGATCCTGTAATCCATATCAGCGTTCGGTGGGTTATGGAAACAAGAACATACCCAGCATGCACACCCCCGAAAACGGAGTATGGCTGCCTACATGGCGGGGTAAAAACGGTCATACACGTAAAAGCCCACTCGTGTGCATACGAGTGAACGTGGGAGTTGCAGCCCACGAACGCAGAAGAAGAAGAAGAAGAAGAAGAAGTCTCAACCTCTTTGTGATTCTCTTTCTCTCCCTCCCCTCTCTCTCCCACCCTGCCTCTGTCTCCCCCCCCCCCCCCCTCCACGTCTGTCTTCCTGTCCCTCACTGCTTCCTCCCTCCCCCCGATCGCCCCCCCCACCCTCACCCCCACCCCCGCCCCAGACCCCACACCGGGGGGCTGGCTCTCTTTCTCTCTCTGTCACTGTCACCGTTTGTCTCCACCTCTATGTTCTTCTCTCCATCTCTTTCTTTTCTCTGTCTCTCTCTGTCTCTCTCTCCCGCCTTGCCTGTGTCTTCCCCCCCTCCCCCCTCCGTCTTAGTCTCCCTACCACCGTTGCTCCACACCCCCCCCGCCCCCCCCGCACCCCCCCACCCCCGCCCCCCACCCTCCTGGCCACTCTGGCTGGCTCTCTTCCCCAGTCTCTGTCACCTCGATGTTATTCTCCCCATCTCTTTCTCTCCCTGTCTCTCTCTCCCTCCCGCCCCGCCTCAGTCTCCCTATCCCCCACTGTCCCCCACCCCAAACCCCCCTGACCCTCCCGGCCGCCCTGGCTGGCTCTCTTCCCCAGTCTTCATGTTTTACATTTATTTGTTTACTTATCATCATTGTTGTCTTATTTATCTATTTATTTATTTATTCATTTATTATTCTTATCTTCTTCTTCTTCTTCTTCTTCTTATTACTACTACTACTACCTTTTTCTATGTTATAATTATTATTTATTTATTTATTTATTTATTTATGTAAGCTTATCTATTATTCATTCAGCTTTTTTTTTGCTTTTTTTTTCCCTCAAGGCCTGACTAAGCGCGTTGGGTTACGCTGCTGGTCAGGCATCTGCTTGGCAGATGTGGTGTAGCGTGTATGGTTTTTGTCCGAACGCAGTGACGCCTCCTTGAGCTACTGAAACTGAAACTGAAACTGTCACCCCGATGTTATTCTCTCCATCTCTTTCTCTCTCTGTCTCTCTCTTCCCTCCCGCCCCGCCTCAGTCTCCCTTTCCCCCACCCCGAATCCCCCTGACACTCCCGGCCGCTCTGGCTGGCTCTCTTTCTCTCTCTGTTACTGTCGCCGCTTGTCTCCATCTCGATGTTATTATCTCCCTGTCTCTCTCTCTCTCAGTCTCTCTCTCTCTCTCAATCTCTCTCTTTGTCTCTCTCTCTCTCAATCTCTCCCCACCCCACCCCTCTCTCTCAATCAATAGAACCGTATTTCGAGTACACTAAGAATAAGGCATTAAGGGACATCTACATCAGATTCAGATTAGGCATTACTGATATATAAGAATCCATACATTTCGCTATTCCACAAACCTTCATGTGGACTTACGTTGCCCTTTATGCAAACAATGATGAATTTCACTTTCTGTTTAGCTGTCATTCAAATAAAGCAATAAGATCGAAATATCTGCCTCTGAAATTTGCGCAAGATCCAAATAAACAGCAGCTGGCAATTCTTTAACGACCGTAAATATATGACAGATATTGCTCGATACATTTATCGCAGTTTGAAATTTAGATCAACCAGTTAAGTAATTTAGTGTATATTATCTGTTTATTTCCGTATCTCCTGGGCTGATGGCCATATGTTCCAAGATGTGTAAACGGAAAACCAGTTTGTCCATGTCCATATCCATTTTGTGAACGTCTCAGTGTGTGCGCGAATGTGTGTATCGGAGAGTGTGGAAGAACATTTTACATGTGTTTTGGTGCTTTTGATTTCCCCTTTCCCCCCTCCCCTGATATGAGCAAGGCTTAAGTCAATAAACCATTTGTCTTTGTCTTGTCTTCTCTCTCTCTCTCAGTCTCTCCCCCCCCCTCTCTCTCTCTCTTGCTCAATCTCTCATCCTCTCTCTCTCTCTCTCCATCTCTTCTCTCTCTCTCTCTCTCTGTCTCTCCTGCCCTGCCTCAGTCTCCCTATCCCCCAACTGCCTCCAGCCCCTCCCCCCCCCCACCCCCTTAACCCTTCCAGCTGCTCCGGCTCTCTTTCTCTTTGTGTGTCTCCGTCACACAAACAAGACACACAGACACACAGACACAAAGACACAGACACAGACACTATCACACACACACACACACACACACACACACACACACACACACACACACACACACACACACACACACACACACATGCAGGAAAGGCTGTGGAAAAGGAGTGTGTGTGCCATCGCCTTGGTGACGTGCAGAGGGAAAATTCCAATACTGCTGATTGTGGCAGAGACGGCGTTTTGGCTTGCTCTGTTTTGGGGGATGGGGGGTGGGGGGGGGGGGGGGAGTATCGGGGGGAGGGGGAGCGGGAAGGGGAGGGGTGTGGGGGCTGACTCTTGTGAATAGTGTCTATCAGTGCGTGCGTGTGCGTGTGTGTGCGTGTGTGAGGGGGAGGGGAAGGTGTGTGTGTGTGTGTGTGTGTGTGTGTGTGTGTGTGTGTGTGTGTGTGTGTGTGTGCTCGCGCGCTTGTATGTGAGTGTGTATGTGCGTGCATGTTGGGGTGCGGAGTGGGTGATGCAAGCTTTTGGTGACGATATGTAGTGGTTGTTGTGGTGGTAGTGGTGGTGGTGGTGGTTCATGTGTATTATTACTAGACACCTTCGTAATGGAAAATCTTGATTCCAGCTGAATACTTTTTTTTTTTTTTTAAATTTCTAAATCTTTATTTATTTAGTTTTTGTAATAAAACGATTTTGCTGTATGCCCGTCTCTTTACCGTCTATCTGTCTGTCGTTCTCTCTCTCTCCCCCTCCCTCTCTCTCTGTCTCGCTCTTTCTGTCTCTCTCTCGGTCTCTCTCTTTCTTTCTCTTGCTCACTCTCTCTCGTATGAGTGTTTGTGTTTGTGTGCGAGCATGCGTCTGTGCGTGCGTGCGTGTGTGTGTTTTGTTTTTGTTTGTGTGCGTATAGTGTGTGTATGTGCATGTGCATGTGTGCGTGTGTATGTGAGTGTGTGTGTGTGTGTGTGTGTGTGTGTGTGTGTGTGTGTGTGTGTGTGTGTGTGTGTGTGTGTGTGTCAGTAGGATATACAGACAGATGGGAGAGACAGACCGACAGACAGACAGACAGAGGAGGTGGAAAGGCTTCCTCCATATCAGGCTTCATCAGTGCTCTCAGCCGATCGATCTCTGTGGGCCCAATTGAATCATCCGATCACTTGTCACCCGTGACGTATTTTGAATGCGTCACGGCAGTTGGGAAAAAAAAGAAAAAAAAAAAAAAAAAAAAGAAAAGAAGAAGAAGAAGAAGAAGAAGAAGAAGAAGGAGAAGAAGAAGTAGAAGAAGAAGGAACATTGAAAGTTTTGAAAGTAGGCTGACATTTTCTCGTTTTTGACTCACTTGTTTTTTGTGTGTTTATTTCTCATTCCTTTCTGATCTCTCCCTCTCTCTCTCTCTCTCACGATATATATATATATATATATATATATATATATATATATATATATATATATATATATACATATATAAATGTCAATGAGATTTTTTTTAACAAAATGATTTCAATATCGGAACTTTTATTTATTTATTTATTTTCATTTATTTATCTGTCTGTTTATTTGTTTGGGTTTTTTGTTCATTTATTCATTATTGATTCATTTGTTTGTTTTTTGTTTGTTTGTTTTTTAAATCTAATCATTCATTTATTAATATAGTTGTCTCTTTAAATTGTCTGATTTCTTTTCCCATCCATTTTTACTTAATTTCAGTCTTTTGACTTAAAAAAAAAGAAGAAGAAAAGAAATAAATAGCTTTAGATGTGGTAGTTTAGCAGTAACTGGTACAAGGCAAAGGTACAGCTGCATCGGCAATAGGAGCAGTTGTCAGTAGCGATGAAAATATCATCAGCAGTAGTAACAGCAGAAAAAAAGTAGCAGTAGAAGGAAGAGGCGGAAAGAGGAGCAATGGTGGAGGTGGTGATGGTAGTAGTAGTAGTAGTAGTAGTAGTAGTAGTAGTAGTAGTAGTAGTAGTAGTAGTAGTAGCAGCAGCAGAGTTCAGCGATTTATCAAGCACATGTAAATGTAATTCGACTTGAAAATTGGCGCTGAAGACGTAAAGGCATATCATTCCCAAAATCACATGCAGTGACGGTATTTAGCTTGAAGTTTGATTCAAATGTTAATTAACGATGCTCTTTCTGTCTGGATGTTTCCCTCCCCCCCCCCCATCCACCTCCACCCCCACCCCCCTATCCTCTCCACCTGCCTGCTTGTCTTTCCTTCTCTGTCTCTGTCTGTCTGTCCGTTTGTCTCTTTCAATCTCTTTCGGCGTCTTTTT
>NC_134899.1:16156526-16164026 GCF_041734735.1 Babylonia areolata
GTGTTGTGTGTGTGTAAGCCTGTGCATGTTTGTGTTTGTTAGAGAGAGAGAGAGAGAGAGAGAGAGAGAGAGAGAGAGAGAGAGAGAGGGGGTGGGGGTGGATGAAAGAGAGATGGAGAAAAAGAGTGAGAGACAGAAAACATATTTATAGACAGAGACAGAGCGACACAGAAAGTGGGTACAGAGACAAGAGTGTCAGCAAACAGTGGTCTGATGATTCGGTGACGATCACACGGTATTATCATGTTGTCAGTGGCCAAAGGGTTTACTTCATATCGTGCGTGAGGTCACTGTGTGTGTGTGTGTGTGTGTGTGTGTGTGTGTGTGTGTGTGTGTGTGTGTGTGTGTGTGTGTGTTGTCCTTTGTTGTGCTGCACTGTGTTGTCCTGTATTGTGCTGTGCTGTGCGGTGCTATGCTGTGCTGTGCTATGCTATGCAATGCTATGCTATGCTGTGTTGTGTTGTGTTGTGTTGTGTTGTGTTGTACTGTGCTGTGTTGTGTGTGTGTAAGCCTGTGCATGTTTGTGTTTGTTAGAGAGAGAGAGAGAGAGAGAGAGAGAGAGAGAGAGAGAGAGAGAGAGATGAAAGAGAGATGGAGAAAAAGAGTGAGAGACAGACAAACATATTTATAGACAGAGACAGAGCGACACAGAAAGTGGGTACAGAGACAAGAGTGTCAGCAAACAGTGGTCTGATGATTCGGTGACGATCACACGGTATTATCATGTTGTCAGTGGCCAAAGGGTTTACTTCATATCGTGCGTGAGGTCACTGTGTGTGTGTGTGTGTGTGTGTGTGTGTGTGTGTGTGTGTGTGTGTGTGTGTGTGTGTGTGTGTGTGTGTGTGTGTGTGTGTGTGTTGTCCTGTGTTGTGCTGTACTATGTTGTCCTATGTTGTGCTGTGCTGTGCGGTGCTATGCTGTGCTGTGCTATGCTATGCAATGCTATGCTATGCTGTGTTGTGTTGTGTTGTGTTGTGTTGTACTGTGCTGTGTTGTGCTGTGTTGTGTGTTTGTAAGCCTGTGCGTGTTTGTGTTTGTTAGAGAGAGAGAGAGAGAGAGAGAGAGAGAGAGAGGTGGTGGGGGTGGATGAAAGAGAGATGGAGAAAAAGAGTGAGAGACAGACAAACATATTTATAGACAGAGACAGAGCGACACAGAAAGTGGGGTACAGAGACAAGGGTGTCAGCAAACAGTGGTCTGATGAATCGGTGACGATCACACGGTGTTATCATGTTGTCAGTGGCCAAAGGGTTTACTTCATATCGTGCGTGAGGTCACTGTGTGTGTGTGTGTGTGTGTGTGTGTGTGTGTGTGTGTGTGTGTGCGCGCGCGCGCATGTGTGTGAGTGTGTGTGTTTGTATATGCGCGCATGTGTGTGTGTGTGTGTGTGTGTGTGTGTGTGTGTGTGTGTGTGTGTGTGTGTGTGTGTGTGTGTGTGTGTGTGTGTGTGTGTGTGTGTGCGCGCGCGCATGTATGTGAGTGTGTGTGTGTGTGTGTGTGTGTGTGTGCGCGCGCATGTGTGTGTGTGTGTGTGGGTGTGTGTGTATGTGTGTTTGTGTGTGTGTGTGTGTGTGTGTGTGTGTGTGTGTGTGTGTGTGTGTGTGTGTGCGCGCGCATGTGTGTGAGTGGGTGTGTTTGTATGTGCGCGCATATGTGTGTGTGTGCGTGTGTGCGTGTGTGTGCGTGCGTGTGTATGTGCGTATGTGTGCGAGTGTGCATGTGGCTATAATACAAAACAATACCCTGTTGATATAACTTTCCACAATAGCAACTGAACGGGGAAATCAGCGGGTGATCCAAAGACACAGAGAAAGAGAACATGCAAGGGCTTGACCAGCTTCTTTTCTTTGATCCAATGCGGCGCGGTATCCATATCCTGGCAGAAGATGCTGCCATCGAAAAGTCAAACCGATCAATGTCTAAACGGACGCAGAGCTGAAATTAGATTCGTTTGATCGAACGGGGAACGGCAACGTTGGAGTTGGGATGCAGCAAAAAAAAAAAAAAAAAAAAAAAAAAAAGCGGAGAAATGGTAAAAATGAAAAAGGGAATACTTCTGACAGGAACAAATAGTTCCATACAGATGAGACATGTCATCTTTTATATATCGTATCGGTCATTCTGTTTATCTATGTCTGCCGGATTGTTTGCCCCCCTATATGTCTGTCAGTCTGTGTTTGTCCTCTGATCTCCATGTCACGATCCGTTTTCTCTGTGTGTGTGTGTGCACTCGTGTGAAGGTGTTGACAGAGAGACAGACAGACAGACAGACAGAAGACAGGACAGAGAGGAGGGTGAAACAAGAGAAAGGAACAGAGAGAAAAGAGAGAGAGAGAGAGAGAGAGAGAGAGAGAGAGAGAGAGAGAGAGAGAATGAATGGATGGATGGATGGATGAATGAATGAATGAATCTTTATTTTCGAACGGTGAAGATGTTGGCACTTTGGCCGACTTACACATCTGCCGTTGTTAGAGAGAGAGAGAGAGAGAGAGAGAGAGAGAGAGAGAGAGAGAGAGAGAGAGAGACGTGCACGCACACACACACACACACACACACACACACACACAACACACACACACACACACACACACACACACACACACACACACACACACACACACACACATTCATTCCCTAACTAGATCTGCAGGTGTCTGTATCTCTCAGGGGTTGCTGACGCCTGGACATCAACTGAAAAAAAAAAAAAGAACGCCATAATAAGGTGTACACAGCCTTCATCACGTCGTCCACCCAAAACCTAAGATATAGAGAGTGTGTGTGTGAGAGAGAGGGAGAGAGAGAGAGAGAGGGGGGAGGAGAGAATGAATGAATGAATGAATCTTTATTTTCCAACGGTGAAGACATAAGCACTTAGGCCGACTTACACATCTGCCGTTGTTCTAAGAGACACACAAACATGTACGCATATAAAGAGAGAGAGGGAGAGAGAGAGGGAGATAGGGGGAGTGAGAGAGGGGGGGAGAGAGGGGGAGAGAGGGAGAGAGAGAGGGGGGACAGAGAGGGAGAGAGAGAGAGAGGCACACCGACAGGCAGACGAACTTACAGACAGACAGACAGAAAGACAAAGAGACTGAAAAAGACATGGGAGAGAGAGAGAGAGAGAGAGAGAGAGAGAGAGAGGGGGGGGGGGGGGGGGGGGTTACAAACACGGTTACGTTACTCATTAAAAGCAACGGCTCCTGTTAAAACGGTGTACAGTACGCGCATAAGTACATTACCACCAAAAACTGTATGTTCGACCAAACACAGCAAACTTATTTGGAAGAACTTATTTTTGAAAAGCTGTGTGTGAATATTGATTATACAAAACGATTTTCCACATTCTCTTCGGGTTGATGCCAATCTGAACACTTTTACTTCACTCATCTCTAAGTAAACTTAAAACAAAGCATTCACACACACGCTCATACACACAGACTGATACACAGACACAGACACAGACACACAGACACAGACACACAAATACACACAGACACAGACACACACAGACATACAGACACACACACACACACACACACAGACACACACACACGCACGCACAGACACACAGACACACACACACACACACACACTTATAAACCTTACGGTTTCATGACAATAAAATCTATTCTATTCTTTTCACACAATGAGCTTCATTTTTGATTGCGTTTTCACACAATCGAAATGAAATTCCCTTTCAAAACAGGGATAGGGAAAGAGAGAGACAGAGACAGAGACAGAGACAGACAGAGACTGGCAGACAGACAGATAGACAGACAGACAGACTGGCAGACAGAGACAGAAAGTAAGCATAGAGACAGAGAAAGAAGTGAGACATGGACGTTAATCATTAACATACATCTCACTGACGCATTGTTTACTAAAACAAAGAAACCACCGCCAACAACAAACAATAAGAATATGCTTTCACCCCCCCCACCTCCACCCCCCACCCCGCCCACTCCCACCACAATCACCACCATCCTTTCGTCAGAACTGGGCCCCATAGCAACCACGGAACGACGTCATCTGAAGTCCCACAGGAACGACAAAGAGTTTATGTGTTGTCAGCGTAAGGGAAATTGAACAGTTGTGCACACACGTGTGTCGTGTGCTTGAGTGTGTGTGTGTGTGTGTGTGTGTGTGTGTGTGTGTCAGGGTATGTGTGTGTGTGTGTGTGTGTGCGTGTGTGTGTGTGTGTGTGTGTGTGTGTGTGTGTGTGTGTGTGTGTGTGTGTGTGTGGTGATCGAAATAGGCAGCAGCCGTGTTGTTTGTGTTTGAAGAGAACGCAACTGAGATCAATCTGTCTCTCGTCGGTTGCTCGGCAAAGGGAGAAACCTGTTTTTTTGTTGTGTAAAGCTTATATGATGATTGAGAGCTATGTTTCTGAAGAGAAAGGTGGTGCCACTGACCCGCTCTCTCTCTGTGTCTGTCTGCCTGTCTCTGTGTGTGTGTGTGTCTGTATTTTTTGTATTTGTATTTGTATTTCTTTTTATCACAATAGATCTCTCTGTTTGAAATTCGGGCTGCTCTACCCAGGGAGAGCGCGTCGCTACACTATAGTGCCACCTTTTTTCTTTTTCTTTTTTTTTTTTCCTGCGTGCAGTATTATTTGTTTTTCCTATCGAAGTGGATTTTTCTACAGAATTTTGTCAGGAACATCCCTTTTGTTGCCGTGGGTTCTTTTACGTGCGCTAAATGCATGCTGCACACATGACCTCGGTTTATCGTCTCATCCGAATGACTAGCGTCCAGACTCCCACTCAAGGTCTAGTGGAGGGGGAGAAAATAGCGGCGGCTGAGCCGTGATTCGAACCAGTGTGCTCAGATTCTCTCGCTTCCTAGGCGGACGCGTTACATCTAGGCCATCACTCCACACACACACACACACATGTGTGTGTGTGTGTGTGTGTGTGTGTGTGTGTGTGTGTGTGTGTGTGTGTGTGTGTGTGTCTGTCTGTGTGTCTGTGTGTCTGCGTGTCTGTCTCTCTCTCTCTCTCTCTCTCTCTCTCTCTCTCTCTCCTACCCAGAGTCAAGTATTCTAAGAACCCAAACGGGAAGACTGGCACCACACAGTCATGGGTCATTCTGATTCCCTCGCATCTTTTAAATCTCGTCTCAAAACTCACCTTTTCCCTCAGCAATAAGTTCAATTGTGGCAGGTCCACTTCCTTTTCGTTAGGTGTGCTTGACTATGTGTGTATACATATGTATGTGTACATAACTACATGCATGTATATGAATGTGTATTGTGTGTGCGTGTGTTTATGTAAGTTTGTGCCTGCCTATGTGTGCGTATGTGTTAGGGTAGCTGTTAGATACACATGTATGTTAAAATGTATGTATGTAGTGTGTGTGCGTGCGTGTGTGTGTGTGTGTGTGTGTGTGTGTGTGTGTGTGTGTGGTCACATTTTGGTGTGTGTATGTAACATAGATATAATGTTTTATGTTAACAAAAGCGTTTTGTAAAGCACCTAGAGCAGATTTCTGGATAGTGTGCAATATAAGTATCCATTATTATTATATTATCTACTTGCAGCTTCGTAAGTGTTGTTCAAATTCCTTCCCTGACCAGCTGTACAGGTGTATGTATCTATATCTCAGGTCTGGTTGACGCCAGGACATAGACTGCAAAAAAAAAAGAAAAAAAAAGGGACGCCATGATAAGGTATACACAGCCTTTGTCACGTCGTCCGTCCAAAAGCTGAATGGACGTCCATAGCAGCATCATGTTATAACATTATGTGGCCGGCATCCACATGACCTGCTGTCATGGTTAACCTCAGCGTTGACCGTCACCCTGTCCTTCCACTTCCATGCTGGTGATAATAATCTGTCCAGGTCGTTTTTTAAGGTAAATTTTTGTTTTTTTTTTTGTTTTTTTGTGAAAGGAGAAATCAGTGGACGCTTCAATGTTCTGCAATTGAGCAGGACAGACCCAGCATCTCTCTCTGTGTGTGTGTGTGTGTGTGTGTGTGTGTGTGTGTGTGTGTGTGTGTGTGTGTACTACTACTACTACTACTACTACTGCTGCTGCTGCTGCTGCTGCTACTACTACTACTACTGCTGCCGCTTCTGCTACTACTGCTTCTGCCACTGTTACTACTACTACTACTACTACTACTACTGCTGCTGCTGCTGCTGTTTCTACTACTACTACTACTACTACTACTACTACTACTACTACTGCTGCTGCTGCTGCTGCTGCTAACTACTACTACTACTGCTGCTGCTGCTACTGTTTCTGCCACTGTTACTACCACTACTACCATTACTACTAATGCTGCTGCTGCTGCTTCTACTACTACTACTACTACTACTACTACTACTGCTGCTGCTGCTGCTGCTGCTGCCTCTTTTTCTTCTTCTTCTTCTGCTGCTGCAATTACTGTTCCATCTGTTGCAGCTGTTAGCAGTCATCACCATGATAGTTTTACGACGCATCCCAAAAGCACATTTTGGAGCTTTTTGCTCAGTTGATATTACGTCCGCTATCTCACACACTGTGCAGAAGCAAGGACCACCCATCCGCCCTTCAATCAATCAGCATGATTATTATTATTATTTCTTCTTCTTCTTCTTCTTCTTCTTCTTCTTCTTCTTCTTCTGTGTGTATGTGTGTGTTCTGTTTTTCTTTTTTGTTTGTTTGTTGTTGTTTTTATGTCGATTATTAATATCATGCTTGAGCATCTCTTTCTCTCTCTCCCTCTCTCTCTCTCTCTCTCTCTCTCTCTCTCTCTCTCTCTGTCTGTGTGTGTGTGTGTGTGTGTGTGTGTGTGTGTGTGTGTGTGTGTGTGTGTGTGTGTGTGTGCTTTTTTTTTTTTTTTACCATGCTTACGCCTTTATGTAGTACAGTATTCGCATTCTATGACATTAAGTAGCATTGTGTAGTGCATGCAATGGCATATTATAATGTAGTATTGTGGAGTGTAGACCCTGTTTCAGGGCGGGGACTGGATGAAGAAAAAAAAGCGCGCCAGTGCTTATCTATTATCCTCGATGATAAAGAATTTGTCTTGTCTTGTCTTGTCTTTTCTTCTTCTTCTGCTTCTGCCTTCAGCTGCCTGTCCGTCCTTCAGCAGCGTTTCTGGCATCACCGCCTTACATCTGAGCCACGCTTTTTTTTTTTTTTTCTTTTAACCCTTTCACCGCCATGGTCGCATTTCGGCACCAGCTAAGTAAAGCACCCATGTCATTGAAATGCAACCAGATGATGGGCCTTTTGTGCATTAACCTAATGCTCTTAATTTTCAGTGGTAGGATCATAGGGGAATCCCCAGCTATTCTTAGACACCATCTTTTCTGTGGTTCGTGCACAAGGTTAATTTGCACTCTAAACTGACTGGCGGTGAAAGGGTTAACTTCTGTCTGTATCTCTGCTTCTGCTTCCCAGCCTGACGACGAGTCAATGATGCCTGGCTTCACTCTCTTCAGGAAACCACCCTTCTTTATTTTTAGCACCACATGCACGTGCACAACCCTGTCGGTAGTTTTTCTGCG
>NC_134899.1:16191526-16194026 GCF_041734735.1 Babylonia areolata
GCACAGCACAGGACAAGACAGGACAGGACAGGACAGCACAGCAAGGACAAGACAGCACAGCACAGCACAACACAGCACCACATCATACCACAACACAACACAACACAACACAGCACAGGATGCTGGAAGTCAAGACAGACACTCTGTGCCACTGATGAATAAACATCGTCTGGAATTTTGGTGTTCTCTATAAATCCTGTTTCCCCTGGAATGCCTGTGTTTTGTCAATGTAGGTCAGACATGACGTCATCAGTGAACATATCAAATTAAATCTTCGACTGAAATAGCTTATTTTTGTTCTGGTCTCTTGGATTCTTTGGTGTTTGTTCTGCCCAATTATATCTTCCAGTATTTCAATTTCAATCAGTTTGCGGATGAGAAGAGATGGGGGGCTCGGGGGGCGGGGGGCCGGGGGGGGGGGGAGGGGGGAGGTATGGAGGGGGGAGAAAAAAAAAAAGGAAAAAAAAAGATGACAGAAACGATTAAAAACGACACCACATATATCTCTCTTTGTTTTGAATATTTTGGATTCAATTTTAAACATACGTACATACATACATACATACATACATACATACATACATACATGTATATCACACACACACACACACACACACACACACACACACACACACACACACACACACACACACACACACACACACACACACACACACACACTGTCACTCATGTTTTGTTAGTCGTGAATCGAATGCAACCAGATAATTATAATGAAGATGAAGAATGATCATGTCTTTTCCGACGTGACCTGATACAGATCCACGTTTGGTTTTCACGACTGTCCTCTTTTCTCACCTCTCTACTTTATCTCTCTCTCTCTCTCTCTGTCTCTGTCTCTCTCTCTCTCTCTCTTCTCTTTCTTTATTATTTCTCTTTCAAAATAATGTCAAGATCTAAACATATACATCGGATCACTTACACAAGAAAGGAACAACGCGGTGTTTTTATTTATACCTTTCACGATTTTATTCAGCTTGATGTAAATGTTATTTTACTTCTTGTCGTTTTGGGTGGGCCATAGTCATGTTCATATGCGTGTGTGTGTGTGTGTGTGTGTGTGTGTGTGTGTGTGTGTGTGTGTGTGTGTGTGTGTGTGTGTGTGTGTGTGTGTGTGTGTGTGTGTGTGTGCGCGTGCGTCTGTGTGTTTTAATTGAGAGTGTTGAGGATTGCGCACATTCCTCGTCTCAACAATCTCATCTAATCTCTAATCTCATTTCATTCACCTTCTCGTGCCCGTCTACTCTATAATGAATTTTGCAAGTGGGTGTGTTGGCGGTTGTTTTCTTCTACTTTTCCATTTAATGATGATGATGTGAAATCCAAACGAGAGAAAACTTATCGCTCATTTGCACTTAAACTGCTGCACGTTCTACGCAACCTCTTTGCCTCAACCAAGAGCTTATGAGTCACCCAGATGAGAGTGTCGGCAAAACAGAAACTTTTTTTAATTCACTGGGCAGTACTGCAATAGTTAAACGATCCGAGCTCTAAACGAAAAAAAAACACCCCAAAAAACACACACCAAAAAACAAACAAAAAACCAACAACTTCGTAGTGCATATTGATTGAAGGAATTTATAGCGTGAACATCTGGATACGTTCACAAAGAGGTTGCTAAAACAATTTCTGTAAACACTTCAACACACAATAGTTGAGTATGATAAGACAGTGTATCGAATCATTGTGTGTGCTTCAATGAAGATGATGTGAAATGTTGGAGAGAGTATGCGAGAAAGAGAGAGAGAGAGAGAGAGAGAGAGAGAGAGAGAGAGAGAGAGAGAGAGAGAGAGAGAGAGACAGACAGACAGACAGACAGACAGACAGACAGACAGACAGACAGGCAGACAGACAGACAAAGAAGAAGAGACAGAGACACAGAAAAAAAGAGATATTGAGTGAGTGATAGAGAGAGAGAGAGGGAGAGAGAGACAGAGAAGAAGAGACAGAGACACAGAAAAAGAGAGATATTGAGTGAGTGACAGAGAGAGAGGGGGAGAGAGAGATAGAGAGAGAGAGAGACAGAGAAGAAGAGACAGAGACACAGAAAAAAGAGATATTGAGTGAGTGACAGAGAGAGAGGGGGAGAGAGAGAGATAGAGAGAGAGAGAGACAGAGAAGAAGAGACAGAGACACAGAAAAAGAGAGATATTGAGTGAGTGACAGAGAGAGAGAGAGAGAGAGAGAGAGAGAGAGAGAGAGAGAGAGAGAGAGAGAGAGAGAGAGAGAGAGAATACACTGGAGCAACAACAACAACAAAAGTCTCAGACGACATTAAACAATCTGTGAATGGTAACATGCTGCAAGAAATTGTCCACTTTTATAGAAACAGTTAATACAAAAAAACAAACAAACCCAAACACACACACACATACACACACACACACAACCACGTGAAAAGCAAAAAACAACAACAAAAAACAAAAAAACAAACACAAAAAACAAGTGAGGGAAAGAGAGAGAGAGGGGGTGAGGGAAAGAG
>NC_134899.1:16199026-16201526 GCF_041734735.1 Babylonia areolata
GACGCATGTTGGAAAGGATATCCGTTCTTGGTCCAAGATTTCATAAAAGCGACCATGCGTAATACGACTTCCTTCCGTAACATATCTAAGGTGTCGTTAGCATGGCGAGAGAGAGAGAGAGACAGAGAGAGAGAGAGACAGAGAGAGAGAGAGAGAGACAGACAGAGACACAGACACAGACAGAGAGAGAGACAGAGACAGAGAGACAGAGACAGAGACAGACAGACAGACAGACAGAGACACAGAGACAGACATAGAGACAGACACAGAGACGGAGACAGACGGGGGTGGGGGGAGGGGAGCGGGGAGAGAGAGAGAGAGAGAGAGAGAGAGAGAGAGAGAGAGAGAGGAGAGACAGACAGACAGGCAGAGGGACAAAGAGAGACACAGAGACACAGAGACAGACACAGAGACAGCAAGAGAGAGACAGAGAGACAGAGACGGAGTCATGCAAAGATATGCAGAGACAGAGAGAGACAGACAGAGAGAGAGAGAGGAGAGAGAGAGGAGAGACAGACAGACAGACGGACAGACAGACAGAGGGACAAAGAGAGACACAGATACAGACTCAGAGACAGCAAGAGAGAGAGAGAGAGAGAGAGAGAGAGAGAGAGAGAGAGAGAGAGAGAGAGAGAGAGAGAGAGAGAGAGAGAGAGAGACCCCCTGCGATGTTGGTGAACCGGATTAGAGCAAAACTGTCAAAGGCATATGTCCATGCAGGAAGCAGATTAATCACGCATGGCCATTGTGTCCAGTCTTTTCATGGGAGCTCTTCGCACACCCTGGCCCTCCTGTCCGCACTCAGTCAGCCCTCCACCACCCTTCCCCTCACCCCCACACCCTCAGCCTCTGTATTTCTTCACAATCAATACTGTAGACTGGGTGATGGAGGGAGGATACCGCCTGTTTTGCTCACACACGCACAGCGTCAGAGGGTGCTGGGGGAATTTGAAAGGAGATGTACTTGCTCCTCAGCTAAAAGATGGAGGGCTGATTCTGTCTGCGGATCTGAGAATCAGTGGATATCAGGGTGATGCTACGAAGGACTGGGTTTGGATTTGTAATGTACAGACAGCAGGTTGTACGACCGTCAGATACAGCATTTTTTATTTTTTTTTTTTTTTATTTTTTTTTTAATAGTTTTCTCCGACTGGTTTGCACAGCACTGGTAATATGCATTCAACATAACCAATCAAATCAGCTATCTTAAACTGCGTCGAAGTTCAATTAACTACTACTTGCTTCACTTGATTTTAGGATTTTGAGAGCACGTTGGTGAATTTGGTCAGCAGTGGTGTGCAAAGAGAAGAATGGGCGTGGAAATAGCTGAGGTTTGACTGGTTCTTGGAAATGGGGATAATCGTTTAGGTACCAGAGCGACGTCGAATCAGACGTTAATTAAATTGTGAAACGTGTTAGGTGAGAACGCTTCAAAATGGGGCCGTACACGAACTGCTCGCATTTACACGCTGTTCACAATTATTAGTCCCACCTACCCTATTTCCTGCCGCACATCTGTGGGTAGAGAACAGTGAACTATTAACATCTTTCCAGTCTGCAACTCAGTAACACAGTTCGTTTAAAAAATAAAATAAAAATAAAAAAGAAGAAGAAAAGAATTGCCATACTCTTGGGCACACATATAGATATGGTCATTCAGATATAGATATAGTCATACAGATATAGATATGGTCATTTTCGTTTTCTCTGTTCGCTGATTGAGGGGGGCGTTTGACAAGGACATGTTGTCGTCCAGCACTCAGTTAGCCGTTCAGATTGGTTTTCGTTTTGTATCACGTAGTAAGAATTGTTTGTTGTTTTTTGTTGCAACATAAGACGTCGGGAAAAAAAAAACCCACCATACACAACCCCTTGACCCGCTAATTGATTGTGTCGTCACGTGCTTGTTGGTCCTTTTCTCTTCTTTCTGGGCTGATAAATTACCGTTCTGATTATACGAACAGAGAGTGCAGACCGGTTCTGAAGAAACTATCCATCTTGCCCATAGCCTTGTGTCCGTTGGTTCGTTTGCCTTTGTTTCTGTATGTCTGTCTGTCTGTCTGCCTGTCTAAAATCAACAACCTTGAGAGAGAGAGACAGAGAGACAGAGATATAGACAGAGTTAGAGAGACTGACACAAAGATAGACAAACAAGGGCTCCCTATGCACGCAGCGTGGAAAGGATTTCTTCAAACCTATTTGCATAAATTGGGCCACTGTCAACAATCGTCTCTCCTCCACCCCCCCTCCCCTATACACACCCAAACCCCCGTCCCCTCCCTCCCCCCCCCCAACCCCCCCCCCCCTATACACACCCTAACCCTCGTCCCCCCCTACCCCCCCCCCCCCTCAGCCCCCTAAAAAAAGAACGGAAGCTTCGAAACCAAAGAATCGAATACATTTTCATCTCTCTCTCTCTCTCTCTCTCTCTCTCTCTCTCTCTCTCTCTCTCTCTCTCTCTCTCTTCTTCTTCTTCTTCTTCTTCTTCTTCTCCATCTTC
>NC_134899.1:16204026-16231526 GCF_041734735.1 Babylonia areolata
GGGTTAACTACTTACACTATCAAAGTTGTACACAAGCAATAAAGCAATACATTAAAAAGGAAAGGATAGTAATGATTAACAACGAAAGTAACCAGAACACAAAAGCATTAGACATGATATGTAGGGTTACAAAAGGATCAAGAACATATTATAATATTTTGCTTGAAAAAAATAGAAATATATGACATAAAACCGTTCGTTAATTGGGAGAGAAAACTGGATGTTGTAAGAGATTGGAAAACTGCTTTAGAGTTAATTAAGAAAACGAAAGAAATCAAACTGAAATGGTTCCAAATCCGAATTTATTTAGAATTCTAGTCACAAATAGTATCCTTAGAAGAATGGGATTGACAGAAAGTAAAAAATGCAACTTTTGCAATATTGAAAAATATACTATACATCATTATCTGTGGGAATGCAACTATATACAGTCTTACTGGTTAGAACTGGAAACATTATTGAAAGATAAGTGCCAAGTGTGTGAGAAATTATCCTTTAATATTGAACTTGTTTTGTTTGGAACTGACGTCAAAACGAAAACAGACGAAGTACTCAACCTGATTATATTATGGGCTATTTTTTTTATATACAAAAGCAGAATCAATAAAATCAGACTAACAATATCAGCATTCGTGAAGGATATACAGTACAACTATCGCACTGAAAAATATGTGTCCAGAATGGAAATGCGCCATAACAAATTTGAACAGAAGTGGTTCCCATACATGGGAATAATAAACGATTTAAACGATTAGTCTAGTATGGTACATCGGAATATATAAGAATGGTTAAAGAAACTAGTTTTTTGCTGTTAGTATCATTGCTGTCTTATTTCTACTTTATTGTATTTTATTTTTGTATACAACACTGCCAACCACATGTACAGACATACCGGCGACAGGCGAATTTCTGCAATATCATGTGCTAAATCTCAATTGCCATTTATGTATCTGTGTTGAATTGAAATATCAAATGCTTTGGTGCCATTATGCCAACATTAAAGTGTTTGTGTGTAGCCCATTTCGTTTGCCAGTGTGTGTGTGTGTGTGTGTGTGTGTGTGTGAATGTACGTGCGAAAGTGTGCGAGAGCGAGCGTTTTGTGCATATGTGAGTGTTGGGGGGGGGGGGGGGGGAAGAGGGGTGTATGTGTGTTTGTGTCTGGCTGTTTGCTACTCTGTGTATGTAAGAGAGAAAGAGAATAACATAATGATGAGACAGATGGCTAGCTTAGAATATCCACAATATTATGTAACAGGTTTTGACTTGTTGATAATACTGTTGTTGTTTTTTTCTTCATGATTATGTTTGTACATTCTAGGAACCTGTATTAAACTGGATTATTCTCGGTGTTCCCTCGATGTCTCAGAAGGAGATTATGTTGCTAGTTTTGTGGTATATTGACCGAGGGATTATACGTTAAAGAGTATGTGCGTGCGTGTGTGTGTGTGTGTGTGTGTGTGTGTGTGTGTGTGTGTGTGTGTGTGTGTGTGCCTCACTGTGTGTGTGTTTGTTGGGATAGGGGAGATGCAAAAACAAAAACAAACAAAAAACCCCATAAACCTTGCAGTTGGATGAATGATATAACTTCAGTGAAGCGAGGGTCAATGTTTATGTGTTTTCCTTGAAGCAGATTCTACGGTGTAATGCCTCATTGTTTCTGTTGAAATCAAACAATGTATTTTGTTATATTGTTTACCCAAATGTGAAATGTGATTACATGTTTCTTGACAAATATAACCTTCTCTGCAAGGGGAAACAAAGAAAAAAAGGATGGTTCTGGAGAAGACAAGGAGACTGAGAGTGTTTATAAATATTTATTTGTTTTTTTTTTTTAGAATATGAGTTTTTAATTAAGAGCAAAAGGCAGAAATATAATCAGATGCACGGATATGATGAG
Organism: Babylonia areolata; assembly: GCF_041734735.1. Classification (NCBI taxonomy): domain Eukaryota; kingdom Metazoa; phylum Mollusca; class Gastropoda; order Neogastropoda; family Buccinidae; genus Babylonia; species Babylonia areolata. The sequence continues at coordinate 16,205,924 of NC_134899.1, forward strand.
GACGGTCGTTCCAGATATGTGGAGCAGCAAAGAGGAAATATCGTTCACCATAGGAAATTGCATTGTCACGAGCAAGTTTCAGATGGTAACAGTCAGATGAAGAGCGAGCGGAGAGTTCTTGAGGAGTGTTAGCACTGATAATGTTCTTGAGGAGTGTGGGCACTGATTAGGTCAGTAAGATAGACAGGTCTCGTGGAGTGGAAAACACAATAGCTGAAGGCACACAACTTTGAATTTAATTATCGCTCAATGGGTAACCAGTGCAGAGTGCGGAAGTCGGGAGATTAATGTGATCAGTACGTGGAACTCTGAGAGTCAGACGGGCAGCATTGTTTTGAAGTTTTTGAATTCGCTGAAGACGATTATGTGGACAGCGTGTGAGAAGAGAATTACAGTGGTCGACTCGTGACAGAAGCAAATCAGTTCGCACGCTTAGACACCTCCTGGAAACCGAAGCTGAAAACAGCCTCAGTGATACACTGACAAACGCGGCGATTGGTTTTTGTCTCCATGAGTTCACCCGCTGGAAAAGGCCACACCCATTGGTGCTAAAGAAGTCACTTTGGTGTTGTCTGGTGGTGCCGGCACTGAGCTGATTGAGCATGCACATAATAATTATGACTACAACTGTCATGGGAGAAAGTCAGAGGGAGGAGTGGGGTGTAGGTGGGAAGCAGTGATCGGGACAGGAAATTTGAATTCGGTTCTTTCATTCTTTGGGGAGATACGGAGGGTCACCAATAAATTGTTTTTGTTGTTGTTATTTTTCTTCTTCTTCTTCTTCTTACTACTACTACTACTACTACTACTACTACTACTACTACTACTTTTAAAAGAATTATCATGTCAATGTCGAACTTCTCAAAATACGCACGCTTACGCAACGGTCTAAACAAACAAGTATATATCCAGGAAAAACTCGAAACGACCATCCAGGCAGGGCAAGTGGAGCAGGAGCTCATGATCTAAGACATTGTTTGTTGAATTTATGACTGACGGTCGATAAGATACTTGTTTTAATCAGCAACTGACGGGTAAACAGCCCTAAAATGCCCCCCAACCCCCACCCCACCCCTACCCCCTCAGCTTGGCTATAAGTAACATGACTGGATCTCTGATGTGATCGATAATGATAAGGTCGGCACAAAACTCCGGTCTGTTTGCAAGGTTTCATAGCACGATTGCACAACACGCGTCCATGACATAATATCCTGATGTCATTAGCCTGGCTCAAGAGAGACACAGACAGACAGACAGACAGCCAGACCCCAGCAGTGTTCGTCAAGATCTTTGCTCAAATGTTTTTTTTTTTTTTTTTTTTTTTTTTTAAACAACACACACTCTACATGCAACCACGAAGCAAATCACGCACGAATGTGTGTCTCGTGTCCAGTCTGCAAACCGTCAGCTCTTTGCACGCTCTGTGTGATGCCCGGCCAGCCCTCCCCCCCCCTCTCTCTCTCTCTCCCTCCCTGCCTCCCTCTCCCCCCTCTCTCTCTCTCCCTCCCTCCCTCCCTTCCCCCCTCTCTCTCCAACAGACCCATCCCTCTGTCCTTGTGTCCACATCTCTCCACAATCAATACTGACTCGATGGATGATACCGCATGGGTTTTGTTGTTGTTGCTGTTTTTCGTTTTGCTCACAGAGAGTGTCGTCGGTGGAAATGGAAGGCGTGGAAGTGAAGGGAGAATGGTGATGAGTGGTGCTAGCAGCTGATGAGTGTTTGAGTTTCAGTTCCAAGGAGGTGTCAAAGCGTGCAGACTGATCCATACACGCTACAACACACATTAAGATGCTGATTAAGATGGCATTTTGACAGACATGCTGCCCGCCCTGAACCCCGGTTTGTCTTTCGGGTTTGCGTTTCCTTTCATGAGGTCATGTGGTAACATTCTGCTGTTGTTGGGTTTTTTTTTCCATTTCATTGACACAAGACGTTAACGCTAGAGAACTCAGGCAGGCCCAAGGAGTTGCTCATTGGTTTAGTGTCATTGCCTGCCTGTTAGATGTCCACTTGAGTCTTTGGACTCAGAGATGATCGTTCGTGAAAGACGAAGCGCGCAAACCTGCCTGCTTCAGGGGACATCATTTTCGTAACCATCTGCCTGTTGGTTCATGACTTTGTCTGTCTGTCTGAGTTTTTGTCTTTATGCAAAAGATAAAACAAACAAACAAGAAAATGTATATGTATATATGTTTGTATAGAAAAAAAATACACCTGTGTGTGTGCGTGCGTGCGTGCGTGCGTGCGTGCGTGCGTGTGTGTGTGTGTGTGTGTGTGTGTGTGTGTGTGTGCGTGCGTGCGTGCGTGCGTGCGTGTGTGTGTGTGTGTGTGTGTGTGTGTGTGTGTGTGTGTGTGTGTGTGTGTGTGTGTGTGTGTGTGTGTGTGTGTGTGTGTGTGTGTGTGTGTGTGTGTGTGATTCGGAGCTCCTCTTAGTCTCACTCCATCTCTCATCTCTTCCGCCATCTCCCATCGCCGCTTTTTCTCTTTTTGTCTGTCTCTTTGTTCTCGTTTGAAAAGAAAGAGATGCTATCTCTCTCTGTCTGTCTGTCTGTCTGTCTGTCTCTCTGTGTCTTTCTGTCCCTGTCTCTCTCTCCTTTCTGCGTGTGTGTGTGTGTGTGTGTGTGTGTGTGTGTGTGTCTTTTTGCGTGTGTGTGTGTGTGTGTGTGTGTGTGTGTGTGTGTGTGTGTGTGTGTGTGTGTGTGTGTGTGTGTGTGTGTGTGTCTGTGTGTCTGCTGTCTGTCTCTTCCATTCAGTGCTTCTTAAACTGCACGAACATCATGTGTATCCAAAACTCTGGAATAACAGCTACCAGCTAAATTCCCATTGCCTTTCAATTCACGCCGTTAGCTACAGAGGATCATGACTTTGTTGACCATGTACCCAGGAAATGCGGAGATGACAAATGGCGAAGAAAACTTTTAGATATGAATACCGCTCTTCCCACGTTCTTGTTCCTCTCTTGTGGAAACAGATTATTATTCATGAGGAATAAAGTATGCTTAAAGGGTTCAACTTTTTTCACGTTTGAAGATATCTAAAGGTAAAAGAAATTTATCTGAACATTCGCTTACACGCATAGAAAGAAATTCGCTAAAAACAAACACGGATATTTTTTTTGACGATTTTTACTGGTTAATGCCTCCAATCCTAACTCCCAAGTGCTTTCAGCGTTATTATGAAAACACAAAGATTCGTTCAAAACGCTAAATATTATCAACAGGACAGACAGTACACTTTACGTTATTTGAAGTTAAGATTTCAAACTTTCCCGATTTGCAAACTGGCAAAAAATAGACTTACTTTGCAAATTGCTTGACGAAAAGTCCTGTCCCTTGCTCTTGAAACGTGAAGAAGCAATATTTATCGGTACTTCGTCTGATTCAGTGCACGCGCGTGTATTTCTACTCAGCAGACTACCATCGACGATGATTGTTCAGTCACGGAGCCAGACTGATAGAGCGTTTTCTCCGGTCCTCCATAAATCCTCTGATACCGAAGAAGAACCCACCTCAGGCCGTGGGGCGGTTGTTTTTTTTTCCTCCTCCCCCCACCTTCAGTGCTGTCTCAGTGACATTACATTCACTCCACGTGTTTTGAATACCACATCAAGACTTGTTTTTTTTTTTTCTTGTTGTCCTACTGGTTCCGACGATCCTCAAGAAACTTGCTTTCGGTTTAGGTCGCCGTGAGGCCACTCAACAGAGACTGCCATGCCCTGCTGCTGCCTGGTTACATCTGTGGTGTGTTTAGTGGTGTACGTTCCCGATTCAACACACACAGGACACAGCAGCCATTTATTTCTGTCTATAGTTTCTCTAGCTTTCTTCTCTACAATTGTTTGTATTGCTGAGTTTCGTCATTTATTTCATTCCTTTGATGCAGAGGCATGCACGCCTATGAATGATCGGTGTGGAATCGGTTTGATTTGTGTCAGCGCAATAGAAATGCATCTATCATCATCATCATCATCGTCATCATCATCATCGATAGTGGTAGTAGTGGTTGTGGTAGTAGTAATGGTAGTAGTTGTGGTGGTGGTTGTAGCAGTATTATTATCATTATTATTATTATCAGTAGTAGTAGTAGTAGCAGTAGTGGTAGTAGTAGTAGTTGTTGTTGTTGTAGCAATTCTGTTGTTGCCGGTGTTACTTAGCCAGATAGGTTTCATTATCAACATTATTATTAGAACAAGATAGGTTTCATTATCAACATTATTATTAGAACATGAACTTGATTCTTCTTTCACCCCTTTTGGGATACGGATTATAACCAATTCAAAGACACAATCAAAAGTGATGGAAAACCAAAAAGACTGTCCTATGAATGCATATTATACAAGGCCACATAATTTGGAACATTATTTGTTATTAATTTTCAGTATGATCGATAATCAATAACGATGAGATGATGATAAGGATTTCACCGATTTCACCCAGATTTCGTAACACCGTTGCACGATATAACTTTTTTTTTCTTCTCACAACACATCCTAATATCATTCAAGCTGGAAAGATATACAGACCTCGGAAATTTTGGGTCAGCAGTTTAAAGCAACACTTTCAAAGGCACATCCGCCCACAAAGCAGTTTACGCAGGACTGTGTATCTAGAATTTTTTATGAGAGCGCGTTGCACTCTCAGCGCTGAGTCGGCCTTCCTGTCCACAATAAAGCAGGGCTCCACTCTCGTCCTTATTTATTTGTTTGTTGTTTTTTTTCTCTTCAGAATCAATACTGACTGGATTCTGCCGTCTTTCTGTCTTGCTCACAGTATAAATATGTGTTTGGTGGGTGAGGACGATGAGTTGTAGATGGATGTTGATCCTGTCTGCTGATGTGATCAGTGACATTTTGTTTTTGGTGATGTTTTCAAGATTGTGGGATCCTGTAATCATCTCTGATGAACACTTGAGCTTGACTGAGAGCAAAATCATGGGCTTGTTTTAAAATATTATTTTTATTTGTTTCTTTATTTTATTTTATTTTATTCTGCATTTCTTTTGAGCGAACCATAGAAATGTTTTTTGGATTTTGATGACGAAGAAGGTGGCGATTAAGATGATAACGATGACGAGAAGGATCAACACCATCCTCTATTTAGCCAAAGAATGTTGTATCAATATGTATGATATTTTCCGGAACAGGTCAATATTCAATTCCAGTTTTCAAAAACATACCCAGTCAGTGTATCAAACAAACAAAAAAGGGGAGAAAAGAATAGAACAGAAAAAAAGTTGGAAAGATTTGCTTTCTGTCCAACATCTATATACAGAAACATGATCCAAATCCTTACATACTACCAGCCAAATAGAACAGCTCGGATTGAAGGAGAAACACAACCAAAAGCATACATACTCTTGGGCACTTTTTCTTTCTCCCGCTCTCTCAGAGGACATTGGAGAGGCCTGCTGTCGACATGACCTTTTAGTCAACGTTTCTTTATTTATAATGTCACGTTGGTAACGATGTATTCTTTCTGTGTGTTGACGCACAAGACGTTAAAGACTAGGGAGAAAAAGACAACGTGCAGGTTTTGCCCATTGATTTACTGTCATTGCTTGCCTGTTAGTGGGTGTATGCTGTTTTTGTGTTTTTTCTATTCTATATTAGTCTGTGGCTTCAGGAACTATCGTTATCAAGTGACAAAGAGTGTTGGCCTGCTTCAGGAACTATCGTTATCAAGTGACAAAGAGTGCTGGCCTGCTTCAGGAACTATCGTTATCAAGTGACAAAGATTGTTGGCCTGCTTCAGGAACTATCGTTATCAAGTGACAAAGAGTGTTGGCCTGCTTCAGGAACTATCGTTATCAAGTGACAAAGAGTGCTGGTCTGCTTCAGAACTATCGTTATCAAGTGACAAAGAGTGTTGCCTGCTTCAGGAACTATCGTTATCAAGTGACAAAGAGTGCTGGCCTGCTTCAGGAACGATCGTTATCAAGTGACAAAGAGTGTTGGCCTGCTTCAGGAACTATCGTTATCAAGTGACAAAGAGTGTTGGCCTGCTTCAGGAACTATCGTTATCAAGTGACAAAGAGTGCTGGCCTGCTTCAGGAACTATCGTTATCAAGTGACAAAGATTGCTGGCCTGCTTCAGGAACTATCGTTATCAAGTGACAAAGAGTGCTGGTCTGCTTCAGGAACTATCCTTTTTTGTTTCATAGGTCTGTCTGTTGATTTGTTTGTCCCCTCTGTGTCTGTGTCTGTGTCCGTGTCTGTGTCTTTCTCTCTCTCTCTCTCTCTCTCTCTCTCTCTCTCTCTCTCTCTCTCTGTGTGTGTGTGTGTGTGTGTGTGTGTGTGTGTGTGTGTGTGTGTGTGTTTTATCTTTCTGTCTCTGTCTCTGCCTCTCTCTCTCTCTTTCTTTCTTACTTTCTCTCTCTCTCTCATACATACTTTCTGTCTCTCTGTTTCTCTCTCTATGTCTCTGTCTCTCTCTGTCTGTATCTATCTGTCTCTGTCTGTCTCTCTCTTTATCTCTCTGTTTCCCTCCCCCCCCCCTTATCTCTCCCTCTTTCTCTGAAGCCCATATATTCTCTCACTCACGGTCCTTATGTTCCTCTTTGTATACCTATTTTTGTATGTCTGTCGGTGTGTCTTTCATCCAGCTTGTCTGTCTGTCTGTCTGTCTCCATCTCTTTACCACACCCTCTCTCTCTATCCATCTCCTTATGTCCTCTTTTGTTCCAAAACCACAAAAAAAGAATGATGATAGCGTTTTATACTATGTGATTCTAGCATCGCTTTAACAATAAAACAGCGGTAGGCGGGGTTGGGTGGAGGGTGGAGGGGGGGATGTTAGAAAATGTGAGAATGGAGGTGGAGGACAGGGAAAGAGAGAGAGAACGAAGCAAGAATGAAACACAATATCTCATCCTACACTTAAATATGTAACAACAACAACATTAACAACATCAACAACAACCAGTAAACAACAACAAAAAATGGGGGCAGAGGCATATAGTAGGCTATGCTTATGATTATATTCAAAATAATGTTTCTTAATTCTTTCTGCTTTTACATTAAGAATACCAGTTATTACCTGCAGTATGTATGAAACGGTGCATGTGATATATATATATATATATATATATATATATATATATATATATATATATATATTTGTGTCTTCGTAATATTCGTAAAAGCTGTTGTTGACTTTTACATTTATGTTCCCCATGTTGTTTACTTGTCTATGTTGTGATAATGCACCTGACCAAATTTCTCCAGTTGGAGATAATAAAGTTATTCTTATCTTATCTTATCTTATCTTATCTTACCCCAGACCAGACGACAAAGAAGGGATGAAGCACAGGTAGTTCCAGGTTTGTGACAGGGCATAGCAATGAGGGACAAGCAGTCATCAGAGAGGAACAGACAAGAGCGCTGCAATGAAGGGTGTCAGAACAGCACACAGACAGCTGAAAGCTGCTGGTCACACCCACCGGAAGTGGGTGGACGGGTGGGTGAGGAATTTGAGAGAAGGTGATTGGGGAGGGGGCGGCGGGAGTGGGGTGGGTTGGGGCGTAAGGGACTGGGGGAGTGCGAGCGTGGGCGTAGTGCGGGGGTGGGGGCTGGGGGTGGTGGGTGGTAGTGGGGGTGGGGGGTGGGGGTGGGGGTTGTGGGATTGCGTGGTGGGAGGAGGGATACGGAAATAAGATGACGAGCAAACAGAAGGCGATGGCCTGGAATTTTTCCACACTCCCTTCTGCACGCGCTGAATCATCCACCCCCCCCCCCCCCACGTCCACCTACGCCCCCCCCCACCTCACCCATTCAATTCCCCCCCCCCCCTTCCTCACCCTCGGTCATCCCAAACCATGATAACTTACAATTGTTCACCACTACCCACGCAAGTTAAAAACAAAACAAAACAAAAATGAAGAGAATCCATACAGCCTCTTTTCCAGCATCTTGTACTGGAGTGTGTATGTGTGTGTGTGTGTGTGTGCGCGTGCGCGCGCGTGCGTGCGTGCGTGCGTGTATATGCGTGTGTATGTGTGTGTGTGCGTGTGTGTGTGTGTGTGTGTGTGTGTGTTTGTTGTGTGTGCGTGCTTGCTTGCGTGCATGCGTGTGTCGGGATGTCGTGGGTGTTATTTCATGACTCCATTCTGAGTGAAAGACTGAAAAAAGAAGCAAAGAAGAAAGAAATAAGCCCAACAGCACCAACAGCGTTTGGAACGGGAATCAGCAGTGCTTTTGCAGCTTCGATTTCTTCGTTTTCTTTTCCCTTCGCCGTATGGTGGTGTGATGTCCAAAGAAAGATATATGGGTATGTGGGAAGGAATGGAGCTAGGGACAGCAAGAGAGAGTCAGGTAGAGAGAAGGGGAGAGAGAGAGAGAGAGAGAGAGAGGGGGGGGAAGAAAAAAGAGGCCTGAGAAAGACAGGGAAGGGGAGTGTGTGGGATGGAGAACTAGAAAGAAATAGATGGGCAGAGATAGAGAGAGAGGGAGAGAAAGAGAGGTGGTAGAAAAAAAAGAGAGAGTGTGTGTGAGAGAGAAAGCGAGGGAGAGAGGGGGGGGAGAGGGAGGTAGAGAGCTGGGGGGGGGGACGGGGGAGAAACAGAAAGAAATAGATGGGCAGAAATAGTGAGAGGGTTGTGAATGAGGGAAGAGAAGAAGACAAAAGAGAGAGAGGGAAAGAAGGGTGAGAGAAAGAAAGAAAGAGAGAGAGGGGGAGGGGGGGAGCGGGGGCGGGCAGAGAGAACCAGAAGGGAAATAGATGGGCAAGAGACAGTCTCAGACGAGACCCCCCCCCCTTACCCCCCGCACCCCCCCTCCCCCGCCCAGATACCGACAGGGATTATCCAGCTGCACAGAGTTCCAGGAGTGTGCCCGAGGCTGACCTTATGCATAGCAACGAGGGACCAGCCCAGCACCCAGCCACCCACCTACCCAGCACAGCACAGCACGCAGGGAACTGACAGGGTGCTGGTCACATTGACAGCACGGTGGGAGGGAGGGAGGGATGGAGGGAGGGAAGATGGGAAGGGATTGGACAGCCAGGGGAAAAAAAAAGGAAGGGAAGGTGGCGGGGAGAGAGAGAGAGAGAGAGAGAGAGAGAGAGAGCTAAGAAATAACAACACTGGCAAACAGATGGAGAGTGCCTGGAATTTTCTCACCCCAATTTCCTACGCTGTGCTCCATTTCTTCCTTCATACACCCCCCTCCCTGCCCCCACGCACCCTGCCCCCTCCCCTCCTCACACACACACACACACACACACATACCCACCCCTCCTGACAAAGATATCACGGAATCTTTCCACCTTCGCAAATCCAGATCCAAATAAAGAAACGACGATAAATCATGTTTACAAATGGCTCTCTTGTATGACAACTTTGAGATGTTTTCTTTTCTTTCAAAACAAAATCATTGATATATTCTAAGAGATACATTAAAAAAAAAAAAAAATGCACACGAGTAATTGTCTTGGTATCACTTCATGCAGAACAAAGCCACCAAAGAACAAGACAAAGAAAGCAATAGAAAATGAGAACACCAAGATCACTGCAAGTTTGATAGATCTGCGTATGGCTTCATTTTCTTATTGGGTTTTTGTTTTTTGTTAGTTTGCTTTTTGTTGTTTTTGTTGTTGTTTTTTTAGGCAAGCTGCTGAGTGACTGTGTGTGTGTGTGTCGGTTCAGTGGAAAACAAAGTTTTATCTTCGTTTCGTTTAGATTGTGGATGCAGATTCCTGATAAGAGTCAGATTTACGTCGTCGGGTTTGTTGCTATGTAGTTAGAAAGATTAATGAGTGGGTACTTTTGATCCATATGGATTGAACATGTAAAACATATCTGCACTATGGGAATGTTTTCTGCTGCGTATCATAGACCCTGCCATAATTAATTGTTTAGAAAATATTTAAACATACGAAAAAAACACACCAAAAAAACAAACAAACAAACTATAAATGTGTGCAAGCATACAGAGAAAATATGCAATATGCATGTGCACAAGCACACTGAATATATATTTGAATGCATGACAAAAATTTGTAATAGGCAAAAAAAAACCCAACAACAAACAAAAAACAAAAAAACAACAAACAAACAAACAAAAAACCAACAACAAAAAACAAAACAAAACAACAACAACCCCCCAAAAAAAAAACAACAACAAACAAACAGGCACGATAGCCTTATGTCTTCTCGTTCATGCCAGTATCAATGACAGGTGAGACATATAGACAGATAGGTGGATATGTTGATATGTGAATAAATAGAGAGACAGATAGATAAATCTCAATATACAACAATAGATAGAGATAGAGAGACAGAGACAGAGAGCGGGGAGGGAGGGGGGTAAAGAAAGAAAGACAGAACGACAGAGAGACAGAGGCATCAGTCTAAATCGAAATTGCAAGAGTCTGTAAGAGGTGGACTATCTTACAACGACAATGTCCGGCTACGTCACTGGGCCGACCCAATGCATACAAATCAGGAACTGACCTGAAACACAAAAGTCTCTGAGACAGAGGAAAGAGGACTGGCTGATTGGTTCCCGTGACAGTGAGAGATGGAGTGGTGAGGGGGGAGGATGGTTGATGTGTGGGGTGGGGGGTGGGGGTGGAGGGGAGGTTGGAAGGGGGGGGGGGGCGGGGAAGCGATGTTGGGGGTGTGGAGGAGCTAGGAGAGAAAGGCAATAGCTCAGAGGTGTTCCGTTTTTCTTATTCCCACTTCACACTGTGTGTTCCCCATCCCTTCTTCATCCACATTCACCCATGCAAAAAAAACAACAACAACAAAAAACCCCCACCCAACACACCAAAATGGTAACCATTGAATGTGGCGGGTTCTTCTGTGATGTTCCAAGAATTTTCCACCATTCGTCAACTCCACCCCACACCCCACCCTTTCGAAAATAGAAAGCGAATGTCGCAGTGTTTCGTGACAGATACATCAAAGCCAAATGAGTAATGTCTTTTGATATGACTTTTTCAGATCGAAAAGCCCTTTGGTCAAGAATATGTACCACACACAGAACAAATCCATGTAATTTGAGAAATGAGATAGGCAAGGAGAAGTAAACCAACAACGAGTTTGACACAGGGAGATACGGATACGGATGATTTATTGATTGCAGGCCATGGCCTGTAATGAAGGGGAATGTGAACAATTCATAATACATGAAGTACATATCTTAGCACGAAGTACGAAAAACACAATAATTAAACCGGATACAAAAACAATGCATTACTCATAATTGATAGAACAGTTTATGACTTAGCTATTTCTCTAACTGAAATGTCTTGTACAAGTACAAAGATGAATTACGTACAACAGTGACATCAGTACTTGATATCAATAAAGCCAACTTAAACACTGTTGTTATTTTTTTTTTTATTTATAGTATTTAGGTCGGATGAGACTTTCTCTAACATCACTCAGTGCTTCACAATGCTTATTTTGACACACACACACACACACACACACACACACACACACACACACACACACACACACACACAGAGATAGACAGACGGACGGAGAGGCAGACGAACAGGCAGATAATCATGCAGACATGAAAGAGACAGATAGGCAGAGACGGGTGTTGAAATAAACCAAATCTTCGGGATAAAACAAACGCAACAAAACAATAAAAGATTTATATGAATGAAAAAAAAAGAGAGAAAAAAACCCATAAAAAGCACAGCTTAAAATCACCAAGATATAGGGACAGTTCACTCACAGGGCCGACCATCTACATACAAACCAGGAAACGACCTGAAATACAACAGAATGTACATGAGACACGGAAAATGGGATGGCTGGTTGTTGGTTGGCTCGTTGAGAGGGGTGAGTGGGAGGGGGGGGGGAGGATGGGGAAGGGGGAGGTGCAGAGACAGAAGTCAGCTCACAAATGCTCCATTTTCTCATTCCCACCCACGCTTGTATACTCTTCTTGGCATCTTACCCCATGGTTATCAAGACAACGTAGAGAAACCATGCAGGCGAATGCTTCCGTTTTGTGATCTTCTGGGAGCATTCCAATTCTCCCCTGTTCTAGCCACACACACACACACACACACACGAGCGCACACGCACGCACGCATGCACACGAACGCACGCACGCACGCACGCACACGAACGCGCGCGCGCGCGCACACACACACACACAATTTATGCACACAAAAAAAGCAACAAAAAAGGAGCAAATCACATCACATCCAGCTGTGAAAGAATTAATGCACAAATAGGCATTTTAATAGAAAGAAAATAGCATTAGCTCACTTGTCATGGTTAGTTTAAGGGAAGATGAGAGAAAAGAAGAAGGATGAAAAGGAAAGACAATGGGCAGATGAATCAGAGAGACAGACAGACAGACAGACAGACATAGATTGAGACAGAATGAAGGAACAGACTGGGAACAGAGCCAGCCCAGAACTATCTTACAGCGACAATGTCCAGAAGCGACAAAGGACCGACCCAATGCATACAAATCAGGAAATGACCTGAAAAAAAAAAAAACAAAAAAACTTGGGGCAGAGGAAAGAGGACTGGATGATTGGTTCTTGTGGCAGTGAGAGATGGAGTGGTGAGGGAAAGGGTGAGGGGGGGGGTGAAATACAAAATAGAATACGTAACCATTGTGAATTTTTCCTCATCACTATTGTTCAGCACTCTTCAACACCCCGTTTCTGATTTGTTTCTGTAATATCTAGAGAAGGAATATTGGTGGTGGGTAGTGTTATGGGGAGGGTGTGTGTGTGTGTGGGGGGGGGGGGGGGGGGGGTGGAGGGGCACGGGTGAATAGCATAGCAGTATGGGTGGATGGGGATTTCTGCACGAGAGAAGTTTCCAATGAACGAACGTTCTGCCGTCTCGGCCTTTGTCCCGAGATGAAGCACTCTACATCCCATCTGTATCCACGCCCAAAGACACTGTCCACCTGCGCAAATCTGGAGAGAAGTTAGACTGTCTCAAACTTTCCTACTTTTGTGTTTGCAGGCTTCAACTCCCACGTTCATTCGTTTAGATGTCCGTGTGGGAGTTTTACGTGTTCGATCAGTTTCAGTTTCAGTTTCAGTTTCAGTAGCTCAAGGAGGCGTCACTGCGTTCGGACAAATCCATATACGCTACACCACATCTGCCAAGCAGGTGCCTGACCAGCAGCGTAACCCAACGCGCTTAGTCAGGCCTTGAGAAAAAAAAGGTGAATAAATAATAGATAAGCTTACATAAATAAATAAATAAATAAATAATAATTATATATATATAAAAAAGTGTTCGAGCGCTTTCACCCACTCTGGTAGCCATGCACCATCTTTGGCTTTGTGCATGTTGGGTGTGTTCATGTTTCCATCACCCACTGAACGCTGATACGGGTCACGGGATCTCTCTGCATTTGTACACAGATGAAGGGGATATTAATGGAATAGCAGGTCTGCATATATGTTGACCTGTGCGCAAAACAACAACAACAACAACACGAAAACAAAACGAAAAAAAACAAAAAAACAACAACAACCCATCATTAACGTTCAATACAAGCAATACGTATGCATAAAATGTTGGTTAACTTATTCATGTGCGAAACAAATTCAGGCACTTCCTACTTACTCTTTTGTTGCAGTAAATTGTTTTAGGTAAGACGAGAGAGAGAGAGAGAGAGAGAGAGAGAGAGAGAGCAAAACAAGAGACTCGCAGAATCCGCGAACATACCCAGACAGAGCCTGCACTGCACCTTTCAGTGACAGTGTCCACAAGCGTCTTCTGGCTGACCCAATGCATACAAATCAGGAAACGACCTGAAACACAGAGGTCCCTGAGTCAGAGGAAAGAGGACTAGCTGATTCTGGACAGTGAGAGAGACAGGATGGGGGGGTGGGGGCGGGGGGGAGAGAAAGAAGGAGAGAGAGAGAGAGAGAGAGAGCTGCTGATGATGATGATGATCTTGACGTCGACTTTGGTAGATTAAAGCAAAGATTACAAGAGCCTGTAAGAGAGTGGGGATGGGGTGGAGTGTGGTGGGGGGTGGTGACCATCTGGCAGCAGCGTAACAGGGCGGACTCCATGCATACAAATCAGGAAACAACAACCTGAAGCACAGAGACAGAGGAAGGAGAACTGACTGACTGGCTGATTGGTTCCCGTGACAGTGAGAGATGGAGTGGTGAAGGACAGATGGAGGGAGGGGGATATAAGGTAGGTAGATTGATAGAGAGAGAGAGAGAGAGAGAGAGAGAGAAGACGTAACCATAGATATTTTGTCCCCGTTCATTATCGTACAGCGCTCTTCAGCACCCCACCCCTGTTTGGTTTCTTTGGTGGGAGGGAGGAATAGGAGAGGAGGGTTGTGCGGAAAGAAAGATGGTAGCAACGAAGTGTTGCCTTGTTTCTTTCCCCTGTCCACAGCTCCATTTTCAGCCCTTCTCACCCAGCTGGTTCCTTCTTCACTGTCTTCCTTCCTTCCTTCCTTCTTCTTCCATCTTTGGCAAGCAGCCGAATTTGTTCTCCCACGCAAACGAAAAAAGGAAAAACAAGTGAATCCATACATGCTACATTTCCTCGTTTGCGGTCTTTTTTTTCTTTCTTTCTTCTTGTTTTCTTTTTTTTCTTTCTTTCTTTCCTTCTTTCTTTCTTTCTTTTTTTTCATTATCTTATTCGTTTGGTCATTCCTCTGTGTGTGAATAGAATATAATAGAACAGAATAGAATAAAATAAATTTTATTGTCATGTAACCTTAAGGTTTATAAGACACAAGTGCAATGGTAAATGAATGAATGAATGAAAAATACACAATTAACTAATCAATTAATGCAATAAATTGCAACAGCATTCATAAACAAACTTTCCTAATCTTGTTTGTATATATTCATCATCTGTCAGCATCACCTGACTGGGATTTTTTCCTGTGTTATTCGAAATGTGTGTGTGTGTGTGTGTGTGTGTGTGTGTGTGTGTGTGTGTGTGTGTGTGTGTGTGTGTGTGTGTGTGTGTGTGTGTGTGTGTGTGTGTGTGTGTGTGTGTCTGCGTGTGTCTGTGTTTGTCTCTCTCTGTGTTTAGATTATCTTTGATTTGTTTTTAATCTGTATCCACTGTTTCAAATTTCACCTTTGTTCCTTATCACCCTCTAATTCTTTCGTTTCCGTTTTTTTGGTTCTTTATTTTCCTTTAAAAAAAAAAAAAAAAATCTTTGATTTCCATCATGCGTTCAAGATAAGGTTTTCGCGTACCTGCGATACAAGTCCTCTTTCGATCGATTAATTTTGTTTCATCGATTGATCTTTGTTCATCGTTACAAAGACTCTGCTATTTATCGATCAATTTATTTGATTGATTGATCTTTGTTTATTGCAACAAAGACTCTGGTCTACTGCCACACCCTACCCATCACATCTGCCTCCAACCCCCCCCCCCCCCCATCATCTCCCCAATTTCCTTCCCCACGTCCATTTCTCCCGCCATGAGTATCGTGGACAAAGGCTGATGTTCAGTGCACTTTCTGACTTTTCTTTAACTTTCCCTCCATCCAAAACAAAACCCCATGCATTGCTCCTCCCCCCCCCCCCCCCACCGTTCTTTCTTCCATTGAACCACCCATAAAGATTTGGTCTTCCACGTGCACAAATGGGGAAAAAAAATGAAGCTCTACATTGGACTGTTTTCCATTTTCACTGTTTTTTTTAATCTTGGCTGTTTTCGCTCTTTCTTTCTTTCTGTCTTTTTGTCTGTCTTCTGTTTTTCTGTCTTTCTTTCTTTCTTTCTCCTTTTCTGTGTTTTTAGTTCTCCATTGTGTTCTGTTGTTTTCTTTTATTCGTTCCTCCTTTCGATCAAAGTGCCTTTTATCTCTCTTTCTCCTTTTCTTTCTTTCTTTTCACTTCCTCTTTTCTTGCGTTTCCCCCTGTGTTTATATGGTTTCCTTTCTTTCAGTCTTTTTTTTTTTTTCTTTATTTTCTTCTTTTGTTCCTATTCTGTCCTACATTTCTTCAGTATACTGTTTGAAGGACTCAATGCCAATAGTCATGTTTGAAATGACATAGCCTGCACTTTCACCAATACATTAAAATGTGATTCATTCTCAAAAAAGAATAACGCAAACAAATAAATCTGTTACTACAAGAACGACCAAAATGAGAGAAAGTGATAGACCGACAGACAGACAGACAGAGAGACAATGACAGAGTAGTTCAAGCGTAGATCGTTTGTTAGAAACAAATTTGTTGCTGTGGGCTAAATCTATAGATTGGAAAAGTTAAAGAAGGAGGGAGACAGACAGACAGACAGTGACAGACAGAGAGATAGAGACAGAGATAAAGAGAGATAGTAACAGACAGAAACAGAGAGACAGGGACGCAGCAAAACAACTAGTGAACGAACTGACAAAGAAACAAGCAAGCAAGCAAGCAAGCAAACAAAGCCAGTGTCGACGAGGCCCGGAATTAACAAACACCTGCTGAGTTGAGTTGATCAATCGCCTTGAGGAAGAAAACGGACACATTGATATCGTAACGCTGGGGGCGGAGGGGGAAGGGGGTGGGGGTGACTACAGGCATGTGTGACTGGTCACACCTTTTGACTTCCGACTCCCGGCAACAACGAACTGCACAGTATTGGAACGGTTTCAAAATGACTGTTTACTGTTCAAACGCCGCTGGTTGTTTTTTTTTTTTTTTTTTTTGTTTTTTTAAGGTTTTTTTTTTTTGGTTTTTTTGTCAATGTTGTCATCATTGTGCATTCATATTTGAACAGAATAGGCAATCAGGAAAAAAAATACTTTGTAATTAAGTGTGATAAACGATAATGCTTGTTTAAAAAAAAAATCATTTTGTGCAGGAATTATTTGAGAGAGAGGTGAAAAAACAATAAAAAAAATGTAGAAAAGAACAAGAGATAGGGAGGGAGAAAGAAAGATAGAGACAGAGAAAACAGACTGAGATAATTATAAAGACAAACACAGAGAAGAGCAAGAGAAAAAGAGTGAACACAGACAGACAGACAAACTGAGACACACAGACACACAGGCAGACTGACAGGTACACTGCCAGACAAAAAAAAATAAATAAAAAATAAAAAAATAAAATGCCGACAGAAAGACAAACAGAGAAACAAACAGGCACAGAGAGAGAGAGAGGTGGAAACAAACAGAATGGTGGAGAAGTCCCGTAGCCAGGGGGACAGTGATGGAGAATAAACCGATCGCGTGGCAGCACTCATACTGCTGTACACTATCATTTCAAAGTAATGGATTGCTGTAGGGGAGAGAGAGAGAGAGGGGAGGGTGAGAGAGAAACACACACACACACACACACACACAGGGAGACAGAGGGTGAGAGAGAGAGAGACAGGGTGAGAGAGAGACAGAGGGAGAGAGAGACAGAAGGGTGGGGGGAGGAGAGACAGAGGCAGAGATAGGGAGAGAGAAAGAGAGAGAGAGAGAGACAGTGAGAGAGAGGGGGAGAAGAGAAAAAAAAGAGAGACAGACAGAGACATAGGCATAGAGAGACAATGTGAGCAAGAGAGAGACAAAGAGAGTAAGAGAGGGATATATAGAAAGAGAGAGACAGAGAGATAAAATGAGAGAGAGTGAGAGAGAGACAGACAGATGGAGAAAGAGAAGAGGGGGTGGGGGTTCAGGGATGAAGGAAAGAAGAAAGAAAGAGATAGTAAAGGCGAGACAGAATAGGATAAGGAAAAATGGTCGAGGAGAGACAGACAGACAGACAGACAGAGGAGAAGAGAATGATTGGTGGAGTAAAAACAAACGATAGTTATCACAGCAAGATGGGAGGGCAGAGAAAATGGAAGAAAGGGTAAAAAATAAACAACAACAACAACAACAACAACAACAACAACATCTCCAGAACATGATCACAAAAGAAAGAAAGATAGATGGAAAGAAAGAAAAAAAATATATATATATAGAAAGAAAAACGTGAGAGAAGCGTAAATTGCTTCTATGCCAGGCGCCGAATCCATTCCACTGGCTGACTGGTGTAACAGGTTTCATCACGTGTCTCGTTTCACTGAAAGCAAAACAACTAGCAAATGAACTGAAAAAGAAACCAGCAAGCAAGCAGACATACAAAACCAGTGCTGACGGGGCCCGGAATTTACAAACACCTGCTGAGTTGAGTTGATCAATCGCCTCGCGGGAGAAAACTGACACATCGTTATCGTTACTTGGGGCGGAGGAGGGAGGGGTGCCGGGGGTGGGGGGTGGGGGGGGGGGGCGTGGGGGGGGGTGACTACAAGCATGTGTGGTCAGTCATACCTTTTGACTTCCAACTCCCGGCAACAACGAACTACACGGGATCTGTGTGGTTCAATATACCTGTTGATTGTTCAAGTGCCACAGTGGGTTGTTTTTTTTTTGTTTGTTTGTTTGTTTTTTTAAGAGAGAGAGAGAGGGTAAACATATAAGAAGAAGAAGAAAAAGAACAACTCTGGACCATGATAGAAAAAAAAAAAGACAGAGAGACAGAAAAAAATAAAATTACATATAATTATTGAAAGAGAAACGAGAGAAAAGCGTGAATCGCTTCAATGCCAGGTGCTTGGTCCATTCCACAGGTTGATTGGTGTAACAGGTTTCATCGCGTGTCTCGTTTAACTGAAAACAAACATCTACAACTGTACTGTTCATACATCACATACCATTCTGTGATCAGGTTAGTATCATGTTACCATTTAATATGTATTCTGTGATTGTAAATTCGCCGAATGCTGTCTCTGGGTTTTTTGGTGAAAAGGTTCACAAATAGAAAGAATAAAATAAAATTCTTGCTGTATTTTTTGCTTATTCCAAGCAAATGTCTGCACCTGGCCATTCACATTCCACAGATTATCCTGCGATACTATGGTCGTCACATTACATAATGCATGCTAATCATCATACACTACGATACTTAATTGTGTGTACTTTTTCGTGAACTAAAAAAGAAAATCAATTGCTGTGAATTTCAAAGAGCAATTTGTTTGAAGTGCAATGGTTTAGACTTCATCTCGAAAAGCGAAGTATATATACACACACACACACATATATATATATATATATATATATATATATATATATATATATATATATATATATATGTGTGTGTGTGTGTGTGTGTGTGTGTGTGTGTGTGTGTTTTGTTGTTGTTGTTTTTGTTGTTGTTTTTTACAGAATCATTCCACATTTTCTAAAGCTTTTCCCAATGTGCTGATCGAACTCGCCTCTGGATCTCAGGAAGTACTGATCAAACGTTTCCACCCTTTTCCTTGAAGAAAGAATGAAAGACCCCCCAAAAAAAGAGAGACAGAAAGAACAAAAGAAAAGATCCCCCGAAAAAAGAAGAGAAGACAGTAAAGAAATTTCAAGACAAAGAGGCGGAAGCCTTACATTCACGATAGTTGAAGGCAGAAGCTTGCGACGATACAAAAGGCAGGAAAGGCAGGAAGAAACGAAGACGGGGAAAAAAAAAAAAAAAAAAAAAAGAACAAAAGAAGGGGAAAAAAATTAACACAGGAGTGAAAACAGGACATTCTCAAGAGAATGGATAAATGAGAGAGATTGAGAGAGAGAGAGAGAGAGAGAGAGAGAGAGAGAGAGAGAGAGAGAGAGAGAGAGAATCAACAGAAAACACCACCACCACCACCACCAAAAGGAAAGCAGCAGATATCGAGAAGGGAAAACAGGACAAGTCTGCGAAAGATGGATAACGACGAGCCCGAAGGCAGAACGAAGTAAACTGGAGAGGAGGGTGGGGAGAAAATACGGGGGCAGGTTGGGGTTTAGAGGACTGGGGTGGGGAGGGGGGGGGTTAAGGGTGGGAGCAGGAGGGTTTGAAGGGAGGGGGAGGGAGGTCAGTGGGGAAGGAGGAAGAGGAGGGCGGAAGGAGAGAGTGTTGGGGCTGTGGGGGGTCGTGAGGGGGGGGGGGGGGGGTGGACAGTGGAGGTTTCGGGTCGAAGCAGCCCCGGCAAAGATGGATGAGAAGAGAAGGTTTATTGCCTATCGATCCAGTGTTGGCTGCCTTTGCCTCCTCTCCTCTCTGTCTCTGTCTCGCTCTGTCTTTCTCTCTTTCTCTGTCTGTCTCTTTCTTCTCTCTGTGCATCTCTGTCTCTGTGTCTCTCTGTTCTGTCTCTCTCTCTCCCCCTCTCTTTCTTCTGCCTCTCTGTCTCTCTCTCTCTCTCTCACTCTCTCTCTCTCTTTCGTTCTCTTGTGAATCTTCTTCATTTCGCTCCGTGCACTTCACTGTTCCTACGCCCCATCCCCCATCCCCGTACCCACCCACCCCCCCCCTCCACACACACACACACACACACACACACACACACACACACACACACACACACACCTCACCCATTGCTCTCCCCTTGACTCCAACCCACCCACTCTCTCCTCTTTCTTGACTCGAGAACACTTTGAAGTGATGGTCTGCGTTCTGGGCCTCTGAAGTTATGACCGTCTGTGTGTTTGTCTGTCTTGCTTGGTTTTATCGTGAGGGACAGAAAGAAAGAGAACGAAAGAAAGAAAGACAGAATAATCGATAAATGCTGATTATGTAAAACGCAGTCACTGGTCCTCTAATACCCATCCATCCACCACCCCACCCCATCCCCAACACCCACACATACACATACACTCACACACACACACACACACAGACATCACCATCACCACCACCACCCACACACATATATCTTTCTCTGTCTGTCTGTCTCTCTCCACACACACACACACACACACACACACACACACACACACACACACACACATATGCATATATATATATATTATATATATATATATATATATATATATATATATATATATATATATAGAGAGAGAGAGAGAGAGAGAGAGAGAGAGAGAGAGAGAGAGAGAGAGAACATATTGCACTCCAGTTAACATTTTCTCAACGCCAGCATAAAGTGTTCATTGAAATTCAACGCCAAATGACGATCTTTATTTGCATTTGCCAGCTTTTGAACATAACAGGTTCGAGAAGTAAAGGTACTGATATTTATTGTATTTATAAAATATGCGCGCGCACGTGTGTGTGTGTGTGTGTGTGTGTGTGTGTGTGTGTGTGTGTGTGTGTGTGTGTGTGTGTGTGTGTGTGTGTGTTTATTACACATTACACTCAAATTAGCATTATATCGACGCTAGCTTTCTTCTTTCTTTTTTTTCTTTTTTTTTTTTTGCACGATGGAATTCAACGTTAAATGACATTCTTCGCAAAACTGAATAAAACCAATATGATTCCACCTCATAGACCACTATAAGTATGTTACATCAAAATTCGACAACTTGTCTTGTTATTGTTATTGTTTTTGTTGTTGTTGACTGCATGCTAAAAATGTGCATTGATGATAACATTGTGCTACCTACCGTTGGACTCCATTCGCATACCAAAGGTATTGAGACAAAGAGATAACTGCACCTTGTTGTACAAGATTCCGTGTCATCGATCGCTTTCCCTTTGCGTGCAACGTTTCTTGTCCGAGCGGCACTTCACAAGGATTGCGTGACGTGCTTACGTAACCAGTTCTTAGCTAGGCCGGACCAGACAAAGACGTGAATTAGCAGCATCACGACCTTTGATGTGGCTTGATTAGGGCAGGAAGAACTCTGCCCTCCAGGTTTTCTTATTGGGGGAACCCCCCCCCCCACCCCCCCCCCCCCCCCCCCAAAAAAAAAAAAAAAAAAAAAAAAATCAACCAAAGATGAAAAGAGAGAAGAAACGCATCATGGATCTTTGGAAATGGCTAATTTATGATAAGGATGGCTGAATCTTTTAGTGGTAGCTTGGTTATAACCCCCCACCCACTCCCCCAAGAAGAAGAAGAAGAAGAAGAAAAATCAGTCGTTGCAAAAAAGGACTGTTAAATATTATTTTGTTGGCAGCCAGGTTTATGACCACAGGAGGTCAGTTCTTCGATGGAGGCCAGACAATAGCAAGGTTATTGTCTAAAAGGCTTGTTGTGTAAAGTATATAAAGCATGGCCAAAACATGCATTGTTAAACAGATCAGTAGTGACAGCTACATTACTGAAAAAAAGAAAAAAAAAATCTTTTTTTTTCATTTTTTTTTTCAAACACCTAAAACAAAATACGTGGATATTTTTGGTAGAATCTAGATCACGGCAAAAAAATACCGTTGCCTAGGCTTTTAATGGCAACTGAATTGCAGCAAAATGAAAGGCAGCAGAGTCAGTCTGGGGCTGCAGCTAAATAAGACAACATAATTTGCGTTGTGGAATTCAAATTGTAGTTATGAAAAAGAGAGGTTTGTAAATCACTACAAGATAATAGCAAGATGAGGACTGCACTATAATTATTGAGTGGCAGCTAGGTAATAGCTAAATAGGAAAAGCGCTGTATGCGCCCTTTGTACAACTAGATTACGATACGAGAGATGGAGAGTTGTGCTGTGGGTGTTTAGTGACAATTTGTGGTAAAACGTACTGCATAGTCAACTATATCAGTCCTGCGGAAACTTGACTGAAACTGGTGGAAAGGTTAAGAATGTTTCGCCTTAACCTGGTCTCTTGGGATAACTGCTGTTACTGTCGAGAAGACCGTTAATATTGTTTTGTCTTTGGTCACAGTGCGTTTAGTGAAAGAAGTCTGTTTCAACAAAAAGACTGGTGCTTGGTGAATAGCTAAACTATAGCTTGAAGAACATAGTTTTGCCACTGACTGATACTGTGAGAAAATAATCACAAACATCGCTCCACTACCTTCAGCTGGTAGTGATCACATTGCTGGTTCTCCTGGCTCAATCCGGTGAAGCATGGTACGCATGAACATGGTTGTGTAAATGTTAATGATGGAAATCGACAGTGTTTAGCCATGGCAGTTGTTTCTGGTGTGTTTATTGCCAGTTGATCTTGAAATAAGGTCAACTGGCGAACGAAAGATTTGTTATGAACAAACGCACAATAACCAAATGGCTAACTGCTGATCAAACGTTGCCAGACAACACGCTCTCTCTCCCTTCCAGCCAACCTTCGGGTGAAACATTTGGCAGCATTTTGTAAAACACAAAAATAGTGCAACGCGATAGCCTCGTAAAGGAGGTGCTGTAATGGTTGCTCTGGGTGGTAATCAGATCAGCTCACAAAAAAAAGCCAAAAACAAAACGCTCAGATAAATCGAAGTGTCAAATCAGCATGATAGTTTGATTGTGGCAGGACCAATTGTTTTCACCTTCATTTGCCGTCGGTGAATACTCGATTAAAAGAACAGCTGCTTGTTGATCATTCAATGGCTCGTAGCAGAATTCAGACGAAGGCATGGGTAAAAAATCCGGCTTCAGTTAGAGTTATGGTGGCATGGCGAATTCTGTAGCATCTGTGATGGAAGCAATAAGGAACCCGGGCCTATGATTCGAGTCATACATGAGGCGGAGTTTCTCAACAAGTAAGTATATCAGTATCTTAAGTAACTAACTTACTGATTAACTTTGCGATAATCAAATAACAACGTGACTGACTACGTGCTGGTCTCTGTCTGTTTTGCAGTGTAAATCCCGCTTGTCGAGTAAGCAACATGTGCATTTTTTTTTTCAATGACAAGAGGCTAAATAACTGATAAACGTGCTAGCTGACAGAGTGAATGGAGGACTGATTACTAATCAAATATCTATTTTCAAAAGAAATATTCATCAAATCTATCGAATCAACCAACGAATAGAACTGACAAAATGATTATAATAACTAACTAATTAGTTGTTGTTTTTTTTTTAAAGGTTACATAATTAACTGAAGGAAGGATGGAGGGAAGGAACGAACGAACAAACCTAAGACGGGACTACCTGACTGACTGAGTAAACCAAAGCAAGCTGGCTCCCGCCAGACAAAACAAACACCACACTGTTGGCCACCCACTCTCTCCAGGCACTGCCATCTCCTTCACACCCAACATCCACCGAGACAACAAACATCCATCCTCACCATCCCCACCCCCTTCTCTCTCTCTCTCTCTCTCTCTCTTTCTTCTCCCTCTCCCTCTGACCAAGGGGTAGTAGTAGGTAGAATAACGAAGGCAATGATTATTTATAGATCCCTTTTTTCTGACACCTCAGACCGTAGGTAATCCGGGGATTATGCACACAGTCTATGCTGACATTAGCGGCGCCATCCCATTATCGATCGGTCATGGTGGCTCCTTTTTGCCTGTCACCGGTCGTTAGCCTGGCCATTATGTGACAAATAAGCCCCCCCGGAGGGGGTGGGATGGTGCTTGGGGGAGGGGGAGGTTAGGAGGTGTACGTCTGGCCGGGGGGCACACATTATCTGCGTCCTCAACGTCCAGACTGTGTTTAAGTGGAAAAGGGATGTTCGAGTGAGATTGCCCCGATGACTTAATGGGGTTAGACATGGTGAGACAATGGGGGGGTTTCATGCACGGAGTCAGTGCTGCGGTGTATCTATCTATCTATCTATCTATCTATCTATCTATTTATCCATCTATCTATCAGACTGTCTATGATATTTGTATGTGTTTATGTATCTATCCAATTATACTGTATGTACACACACACACACACACACACACACACACACACATATATATATATATATATATATATATATATATATATATATATATATATATATATATATATATATATATCCTTCGATGTCAATGAATATAATATACACAAATATCTATCTATATGTCTGTCTGACTGTCTCCGTACATATATATATATCCTTCGATGTCAATGAATATTATATACACATATATCTATCTATATATCTGTCTGACTGTCTATCTATCCGTCTATCAGTCTGTCAGTCAATCTGTCTATAAGTATATGTATAAGTATATGTATATGATATGTGTACATACATAACAATACCTAAAAGTCTATCTATCTACACATATGTTAGGGGAGAGAGAGAGAGAGAGAGAGAGAGAGAGAGAGAGAGAGAGAGAGAGAGAGAGAGAGAGAGAGAGAGAGAGAGACAGAGACAGAGACAGAGAGATAAAGAGAGAAACAGAGACAGACAGAGATGTAGAGGACTGATTTTTTTAAATGGCTAACAGTGTCACTGAGTAACAGATATGACAGTATGTTTTCTTCAAAAAAAGAAAAATCTTGTTATTTGGTCGAAACATATCATATCAAGGACAGTGGAACTATTTGTCAGATAGTTTAACATTGCAATGCCATTCACTGCTTATTATAACTCACTTTATGAAAATGAAAACCACAGTTCAAAGAGATTTTTTTTTTTGTGAGTGTGCAGTCAACATCACTCCTCTGATATTTGTGTGTGTGTGTGTGTGTGTGTGTGTGTGTGTGTGTGTGTGTGTGTGTGAGAGAGAGAGAGAGAGAGAGAGAGAGAGAGAGAGAGAGAGAGAGAGAGAGAGAGAGAGAGAGATTAATAAATAAAAAAATCAAAAAAATCCGGGAGATCCAGCGTGTGTGATCATTTTCCAGGGTTTCCTTTATCACATGTTGCCATTGTTCTTCTTTCAATCCTGACGTGGTTTTCACTGTATGATGGCACGTTCAGGAATCCGTCCGCACGCTTTGATACATTCTTGAAGAAACTTAATTAACTATTGATCTGTCATAGTCTCTGTCTTTTGTCCGAGATCGGCTTGTGCACTGGTATTTTTTCCCCCATTTTCCATTCCCTTATTTCTGTTTACTAATTTGC
>NC_134899.1:16234026-16236526 GCF_041734735.1 Babylonia areolata
AGGCAGCCAGGGCAAGCTCCTATCCTCCTCCTCTTCCTCCTTCGATCGCCAGTGATGGCTGACCTCACATCCGGACAGACATCCGGGACTGCGACCTCCCCCACTCCCCACCCCTCCGAACAACGGAACCTTCACAACATCAAGACCATAACACTGACCAGCTTGACCCAATGGGTGAAAGCCAACAGGTCGGTAAACTCAACTCTATCGAGACAGATATTATTATGTGTGTATATACCTATGACCTGGGACATGTTGCATGCATGGCTATCTATCTAATATGGGCGCTTATACAGTACCTATCCTCGGTCGGAGACCAAGCTAAAAGCGTTTACAAACATGGAGTCATTTGCACAACAGGACAATAGGCTGTCTACCTCGGCAGAGCCGACTGACGGATGTCATTGGGCGCTCATCATTCATTTCCTGTGTCATTCAATCAAGTCACACACACATAAACACACTCGTACAGACATGTAGCAGGCCTATAGCTAGGCATGAACGCTTTATTCCTTCCGATATCCTGTGGTGGTTATCTCCCGTTAGCCATATCAGCACAGGTGTTTGTTGACTTTAACTCTTTCCATACGAACGGCGAAAGAGACGACGCTGACAGCGTTTCACACCAATTACCATCATCAAAATATTGCAAGCGGAAGGCTCTTATACTGAAGAGGTGAATGTTGACAAAGAATACCACAATTCTGACGACGGAAGCTAAAGATTGGGTCATTCAGACACCCACTGGACATCCGAGGGGTCTGTGTAGAGGAGAAGAGAGGACTGGCCGTAGTGAGTGAGTTAAAACCGAACGTAACTAGGCTTTATTCCTTCAAACACACACTCACTACTACTACCACCCTCACAACACACTCGCTCCCGATCCTTCGGCACCAGCTCGTCTGACGCTATCGGAATAAGGTAGACTTGAAATCAGCTCTTTGTTTGCGTTCAATGTCCACCACAGTGCCATTTTTTTTCCATGACCTGTATCGTGTTCCGTGAGACGCTATCGGCAGCATCTCTGGTGCCGACCCTCGGCATGGAGTTATCCCGGATTCCCAGGTGCGTGATGCGGCATTGTCAGTTTCAGTTTCAGTTTCACTTTCTCAAGGAGGCGTCACTGCGTTCGGACAAATCCATACACGCTACACCACATCTGTTGAGCAGATGCCTGACCAGCAGCATAACCCAACGCGCTTAGTCAGGCCTTGAGTGCATGCTTACATATTTGTGTACCTATGAAAGTGGATTTCATTTTACGTAATTTCGCCAGAGGACAACACTCTCGTTGCCATGGGTTCTTTTTCAGTGCGCCAAGTGCGTGCTGCACACGGGACCTCGGTTTATCGTCTCATCCGAAAGACTAGACGCTCAGTTTGATTTTCCAGTCAAACTTAGGAGAAAGGGCGAGAGCGGGATTCGAACCCACACCCTCACGGACTCTCTGTATTGGCAGCTGAGCGTCTTAACCATTCTGCCATCTTCCTCCACATTGTGTGTAAACCACATGTGAGCCAAAAACAGCAATAACAAATGATAAAAGCAACACTACAATAGCAGTGACACTAGTGAGAGCAATATCTGGCATTGTCAAAGACATCGATTCGTCTTCACTTAGCCTACTGAATACATTGCTGTTCTCAAAAGCCTTTTGTTTTTCAGATTTTGTGATGGACCGGTGTTGGCGTGTTTTGTTTGTACTGATCGTGTTTGCAGTTTAATGGTGCATAGCTTTCAGTTAGTTTATTTAGCCCCAGTATGGCTTCTGCAGTCAGATGACTATTATAAACAGTAATACTTGAATACTTGTAATACAACAGCTGCTTGTTTCCCAAAATGTCGTCGAATGAATATCACGAACAGACCACATACAGCAAGCCCATATGTCCGTACGACCATAATTTTCAGTTCATTTCGACTTACCTTAGACGATACAGAGCAATATCAAGTCTGAAAAAAAAAAAAAAAAAAAAAAAAAAATCTCGAAATCATGAAACTAACGAAAGACAACAGACACTCAGGGTTACTAAAGACGCTCACATTGTGTGTAAACCACATGTGAGCCAAAAACAGCAATAACAAATGATAAAAGCAACACTACAATAGCAGTGACACTAGTGAGAGCAATATCTGGGAAAAGTTGTTTTTTTTGTTTTTGTTTTGTGGTTGTTGTTTTTTTAATTACGCATTCCGTACATGCTGAACAAAAAATCCGAAGTTTCAGAATTGTAATCATCGTCAGAGATGAAAAATCACATACATACATAAGCACTTCCTGACGGATCGTATATATGAAGCATTGGAGAGATTGAGAACTGTTACTTCAGGAATGTGGATGGATATTTGTATCAGCCAATCTATTTTTCTTTCATTTCTGTTGTCGGTGTATTGTGTCATGTCATCTTTTCTTTATCCTCTTTCAATGTGACTTCCATCCGTAAAAGGCTTTGGCCTTCATCTGAACTCAAATTCTTATTGACGGGCGCAATAGCCGAGC
>NC_134899.1:16244026-16246526 GCF_041734735.1 Babylonia areolata
CGTCAATACAGAATTTCTCTTTTTTTTTTTTTTTTTTTTTTTTTTTGTCTGCTTTCATTACCAACACAACGGCAAGGTAGAGACAAGAGAAGAAAAGGTAGGAGGCGGGTGAAAAGAAGGCCATATCTGACAAGAAGAAGAAAAACAAGAACAAGAGGAAAAAGAAAGAACAAGAACAAGAAGAAGAAGAAGAAGAAGGGAAAAAAAAAAGCACATGCTGCTTGTTGTGGGCCAGTTCTAACCCTGAATGCGTGATTGTTCAATCCTTGTTTGTCTGTTTGTTTGTTTTACAGTTTTCTTTTTTTTTTTCATTCTTTCTCTCTCGAAACGGGTCTTCTTTATCTTTTATCTGTGGGCATCCACTCGAAGTACGGTCCCCGTCCTAATTGAGAGGTACACATTTGGAGTTCACGTGAAAGGAAGCAACCAAGTCCTCCGGCTGACACTTGTTTTTTTCTCACACCCTATACGTGTGTGTGCGTGTGCGTGTGTGTGTGTGTGTGTGTGTGTGTGTGTGTGTGTGTGTGTGTGTGTGTGTGTGTGTGTGTGTGTGTGTGTGTGTGTGTGTGTGTGTGTGTGTGTGTCTTTCTTTCCCTCTCTCTGTCTCTGTCTCTGTCTCTGTCTCTCTCTCTCTCTCTCTCTCTCTCTCTCTCTTCTTGTCCGTCTCTTGGCATCCATTCATGACTATTCTTTCATTCGTTCTTTCACTTTCCTTTGTTTGGTTGTGGCTTTCATTTTCGATCTTTCTTTTTTTTCTTTTTCTTTTTTTCTCTTTTTTTTTTTTTTTTTTTTTTTTTTTTTTTGAATGGAGGAAAGAGCATAGTCTTTTTTTTCTTTCCTTTTCTCGTCTTTCTTTTCTTTTTTCTTCTTCATTCTCCATTTCCTTCCTTATTTTCTTTCTGTTTCCTACTTTTCTTTCTTTGACGACCAACAACTCTACAAGTCGTTGTGTCGCCCTGTCTCTCTGTCTGTCTGTTTCTCTCTCTCCCTCTCTCTCTTCATGCTATCATTAAAAGTAATACTTGAGAAAAAAAAAAAAGACAAATGCTGATGTTTATTGTTTTCAGGGTGGTGTTGTCTCATGTACCAATAGGAACACTGAAGATGAGTCTTAAATATTGTCCTTTTAGACAAGGTGAAAAAGTGAAATCTTAAATATTGTCCTTTTAGACAAGGTGAAAAAGTAAACTGGAAAATGAACAATATTTATTGTGTGTGTTGTTGTTTTTTTTGTTTGTTTTTGTTTTTTTCTTTGGCAGGGGGCTGGGGGGGGGGGGGGGGGGGGGGGTCTGTGTACGTTGATTAAAGGACACAATTTCTTCAGTACTGTTAAAGTGTGTCTCTTAGTACACTTCTTCGATCAAACAACGAACAGAGAAATTGTCAAGTATAGACATTCAATTTCCATGCGATCAAAAGGAGAAACCATATGCTTACATATAATTAAGTAACAGAAGATCAAGTCCATGTACAGTATGATATTGTGTGATGCTATTTGAGTATCATAATGCCCACTCCAACCCACACGCTCCCAGTTGCCTGGTTTTGAATTGTGGCGGATGACAAAAGTTCAATGAAACACTTTAGTTCGTTCGTTCTTTCGTACGCTCTCCTCTCTCTCTCTCTCTCTCTCTCTCTCTCTCTCTCTCTCTCTCTCTCTCTCTCTCTCTCTCTCTCTCTCTCTCTCTCTCTCTCTCTCATACTTCTACACATTTAGTAAAGAATTATCTTTTGTTTAACATGGAAAGATATCTACGAGTTTTATTAACAAGATTTAGATTTGGCATTTCTGAAATTCATATGCACAGATATCGTTATAAGATTGTTGATCACACAGAGAAGTTGTGTCCTTTGTGCAAGCTGTCAAATGAAGATGAAGCGCATTTTGTTTTGATGTGTCCTGTGTTGCATGGATTTCGCGTAAGATTTATTCCAAAGAAATATTATGAACATCCATGTTTGTTTAAATTATGTTTATTGATGGCATCATCTGATGATGGTGTCATACGTAATCTCGCACTGTATTTACACAAAGCTTTTAAGTTAAGAGAAACAGTATTATCATAATTTCTTTAACAAATTGTGAAAATGGTAAATGTTTACTGATAGTATGGTGACATCTGTATACTGTATTATCACCCTTCATTCATATGGGGCTATGGCCTTGAGTGAATAAATCATCTCAGTCTCAGTCTCAGTCTCAGTCTCTCTCTCTCTCTTCTCTCTCTCTCTCTCTCTCTCTCTCTCTCTCTCTCTCTCTCTCTCTCTCTCCTACTCAGTCATTCTTCTTTCGTTCACTCTCCCCTGTCTCTCTGTCTCTCTGTCTGTCTGTCTGTCTGTCTGTATCTCTCTCTCTCTCTCTCTCTCTCTCTCTCTCTCTCTCTCTCTCTCTCTCTCTCTCTCTCCTATTCAGCCATTCTTCTTTCGTTCACTCTCCCCTGTCTCTCTGTCTCCCTGTCTCTGTCTGTCTGTCTGTCTGTCTGTCTCTCTCCTATTCAGT
>NC_134899.1:16251526-16256526 GCF_041734735.1 Babylonia areolata
GATGATGATGTTAAAATCAGATTGTCTATAAATATCGATGGGTGTTCATGAAGGTCTCAAGGGAGGTCAGAGCATGCACACACCATCAAGACTGCCAAAGTGGAAGCCTCAACTCGGAAATTATTACCTCAAGCATAGTCAGGCCACCGAGGCATCGACAGCGACAGCAAAAATATAATGTTGCATCCCGTTTGACGGAGAGAGTCATTTGTTTTGCTTGACAAGATCCTATTTCCCCATCCGGTATAATGGGCTCGTGAGGTTTGGAGGTGTGTGTGTTCGTGTATGTGCGCGTGCGCGTGCGTGTGTACATGTGTGTGTGTGTGTGTGTGTGTGTGTGTGTGTGTGTGTGTGTGAAAGAGAGAGAGAGAGAGGGGGGGGGGGGGTGCGCACGCGTGCATCTGTACATGTGTGTATATATATATATATATATATATATATATATGTATGTGTGTGTGTGTGTGTGTGTGTGTGTGTGTGTGTGTGTGTGTGTGTGTGTGTGTGTGTGTGTGTGTGTGTGTGTGTGTGTGTGTGCACTTAGCTAATGAGTGTTCACCGCCGAACAGTATGTTGGATGACATTTTTCGCCGACTGTCGTTTTTGTAGATTCAAGATAAACGATCAGGAGATAATTATGGCCGAGCTGAGCGTGACTGACCAGTCAAATTCATATTTTGTTGTCATCGTTCCCGTACGCAAAATGGCAGAATCGGTTGGGGGAGATGGACGTCTGATTCACTCTTCACCAGAGATCAAAGGTTCGAATCCCCATTTGTGCATGGTGATGTGTCCTGGGAAAAGGCACTCACCTACGAGTTTTCCTTCACTTTTCCTTCCCTTTATCCAGGTGTGGGTGAGTGCCTGACCTCGCCTGGGCAACGGTGAACAAGGAGAGGGTTGTGGGCCCCAGCCTTCCTGTGTCGTGTCTCCTTATATATATATATATATATATATATATATATATATATATATATATATATATATATATATATATATATATATATATATATATATATATATATACACCGTGGGTATGAATTCATTGCCTCGAGGGCCGTAAAGACTGTGAAGGTTTTAACCTTTTCTGGCTTTATTGCGTAGGGGTTGTAGATGGGGTAGATGGACAATGTTATCACCTTGAGGAAAGCCAAGAACAAAAAAAAAAAATGATTAGTGGCTCTACGGAATGAAATTGATTAATTTCCACTCACACACACACACACACACACACACACACACACACACACACACACACACACACACACACACACAGAGCCACCGCCACCCCACCACACTCACCCACCCCCTTTCCGACACGGACACTTCAGTACCCGTTCCTCTGACGACCACAACAACTACTACGACAGCAGCTACAAACCGCTGGCTCATCTACCACCGTCAAACATGGAAAA
Source organism: Babylonia areolata (assembly GCF_041734735.1). Taxonomy (NCBI): domain Eukaryota; kingdom Metazoa; phylum Mollusca; class Gastropoda; order Neogastropoda; family Buccinidae; genus Babylonia; species Babylonia areolata. Next base: position 16,252,939 of record NC_134899.1, read on the forward strand.
ACTTCTTTGTTTTCTGTTTACATGTCTATCTATCTATCTATCTATCTATCTATCTATCTATCTATCTATCTTTCTATCTATCTAACTGTCTACCTTTGTGTTTATTTCCCTTTTTATCTATCTACCTATCTGTCTATCTATATATCTGTCCGTCTCTCTGTCTACAGTGTTAACACAATGTTAATGACCATTAGATTTATGAACTTGCGTAGTTTTCTTCCGTGGGGGTCATAGTGAAAGGGTACTCATTTTTTTTCTGCCACATCAACGGCGTGATCAGCCCGTGTGGTGAACGCCATCACTCATATCCGAAGGAGCTTTATTTATTTATTTATTTATTTATTTTTATCACTTTTTTTTATCAAATGCATTTAATCTTTCTTTCTTTCTTTTTTTTTTCTTTTAACAATGAAAAACCACAACTGTCGTTTATAAGCCACTGCATACTTGTAACCTTTTTGCTTATTAAACACCTCTTTTTCAAACTGCTTTTTTTCTTTTTTTTTTTTTTCTTTTTTTCTAAGCAGTTCATGGTGCATGTATGCCTATAACAGTTTGTCTGCATGTTCAATGAGAGACCAGCTGTATAACATAACGCAGCCTGTGTGATTTCAGTGATCGCTTTCTTCTTCTTCTTCTTCTTCTTCTTCTTCTTCTTCTTCTTCTTCTTCTTCTTCTTCTTCTTCTTCTTCTTCTTCTTCTTTGTTGCTTGTTTTATAATTGTGTGTGTGTGTGTGTGTGTGTGTGTGTGTGTGTGTGTGTGTGTGTGTGTGTGTGTGTGTGTGTGTGTGTGTGTGTGTGTAAGTACCTATGTACATGTAATGTACCGATTGTTCCAGTTTTTCATCGCTTTGTTACCTTTAATAGACTATTCAAGTTCCTATTCTTATTCGTCGTTCTTATTATTTTATTTTATTTCAGTTTATTTCTTTATTTTTATGTTTTGTGTCGTTCGTTCTTTATTTTTTATGTCGTTAAATGGGCAGAATTGTAAAAAGGCCTTTACTGTGCCTAATTCTTTACCCATTAAAGATTCAATCAATCAATCAATCTTCTTCTTCTTGTTATCTAATTCTTTACCCATTAAAGATTCAATCAATCAATCAATCTTCTTCTTCTTGTTATCATTATTATCATTATTATTATTAGTAGTATTATTATTAGTATTAGTATTATTCCTGCTGTTGTTGTTGTTGTTATCGTTGTTATTATTATCATTATCATCATCATCATTGTCATCATCATCATCATTGTCATCATCATCAATATTGTTATCGTCATCAATATTATTATCATCAACTTCATCATCAATAGTACTATCACATTTCATGAAAAAAAATACCTTTTTTTATGAAGTGGTCCTGTGGTCCTGTCCTTGACTCTTTCTGAACCCTGTAGCTCTGGATTTTTGCTGTTGTTGATAATATTTTCATGAACGTCTACCTGCTTTTATGAATTTTCCTTCACGGATTTTTGTTGTTGTTGTTGTTTCTTGGTTTTTGTTGTTGTTGTTGTTTTAGGCGCATGTGTGTTTAGGTTTTTTTGCATGTTTCTTTTTTTTTTTTCTTCTTCTTTTTTTCAACATTTCATGAAAACTTTTATCATGTGGTCTGTAACTTTTTTTTCTTTCTTTTTTTTTTTTTACACCTGTAATTCTTGATTTTCTGGTTTTGTAACATATTTTCATGAAAACGTACCCCCCCACCCCCACCCCCACCCCCCTTTTATTTTATATATTTATTTATTTGTTTTCTTAGAAACCTGTAATTCTCGATTATTTCTAGTTTTTGAAACATTTAGTGAAAACGTACCTGTTTTATTCAAGCAGTTCTTTACCCCCTGCCCCCCTCCCCAACTCACCGCTCACCAACTAAACCCCACGCCCATCCCCACCCCTGTTTTTTTTGTTTTTTTGTTTTTTGTGTGTTTTTTGTTTTATTTTTGTTTGTTTTTTGTTTGTTTGTTTTTTTGTTTGTTTGTTTGGTTGTTTTTTGTTTGTTTGTTTTTTTGGGGTTTTTTGGGGGGGTTGTTGTTGTTGTTGTTGTTTTGCGAAACCTACATATGTGTCTATCTTATCTATTCATCTATATTATACCTGACCTGTTGCCTTTTCTTGTCTTGTCCTGTCCTTGCCCTCCCTGACCCGACCCGACCCGACCCGACCCGACCAAGCAGATGAGCTCACCAGGCGATGACGTGGCACTACTGAGATGGCGGCCAGCGGCCCCTCCCAGCAGGACAAGCTGACCGCCGGGCACCGCAGCAGGGGGGGTGGGGGTGGGAGTGGGAGTGGGAGGGCGGGGGAGGAGGACCTCGAGGTGCTGGAGAATGGGGGACTCAGCCCCCAGCCCTCCGTGCGCACCACGGACGACGACGCCTGTTCGGAGATCATCCGCATCGAGCAGCAGGACGCGCAGGAGGAAAAGTTCCGGAGCACCGCCTTCGGAAGGATCACGCGCTCCTTGCAGGTAGGGGAGAGAGAGAGAGAGGGAGAGTGATGGAGGGAGTTAAAGAGAGAGAGGGAGGGAGACAGAAAGAGAGAGGGAGTGAGAGAGAGTGATGGGAGGGGGAGGGGGGGGGGGGGGTGGGGGGGGGGGGTCGCATGCCATCTGCTGTTGGAATGACGTCAGTGTTTCTGTTTGCTTCGCTCTCTTCCATGTGATTTGGTGTTTTTTTCTGCCATAGTTAAGTGTGTGTGTGTGTATGTGTGTGTGTGTGTGTGTGTGTGTGTGTGTGTGTGTGTGTGTGTGTGTGTGTGTGTGATGGAAGGGGGTTCACGGGGGAGTGTGATGGTGGGGTGCCCCATGGAAATGCCTCCATCATGCTGTTGAAATGACGTGACTGTTCCTGTTTGCTGCACTCACATCCGTGTGATTATGTGTCTTTCTGTGAGAGTTAGTGTGTGTGTGTGTGTGTGTGTGTGTGTGTGTGTGTGTGTGTGTGTGTGTGTGTGTGTGTGTGTGTGTGTGTTGGGGGACACATGGGGGGAGGGGGGGGGCACGAAGGGGAGGAGTGTGATGTGATGGTGGGGTGTCGGATGGAAATGCCTGTATCACGCTGTTGAAATGACGTCACTGTTTCTGTTTACTGCACTCTTCCATGTGTTGAGGGGTCTTTCTGTGAGAGTTAGTGTGTGTGTGTGTGTGTGTGTGTGTGTGTGTGTGTGTTGGGGGACTGATGGGGGGGGGGGGGGTGAGGGGGGGCAGGAAGGGGGGAGGAGTGTGAAGTGATGGCTGGGTGTCGGATGGAAATGCCTGTATCACGCTGTTGAAATGACGTCACTGTTTCTGTTTACTGCACTCTTCCATGTGTTGAGGGGTCTTTCTGTGAGAGTTAGTGTGTGTGTGTGTGTGTGTGTGTGTGTGTGTGTGTGTGTTGGGGGACTGATGGGGGGGGGGGGGGCAGTGAGGCGGGGCAGGAAGGGGGGAGGAGTGTGAAGTGATGGCTGGGTGTCGGATGGAAATGCCTGTATCACGCTGTTGAAATGACGTCACTGTTTCTGTTTACTGCACTCTTCCATGTGTTGAGGGGTCTTTCTGTGAGAGTTAGTGTGTGTGTGTGTGTGTGTGTGTGTGTGTGTGTGTGTGT
>NC_134899.1:16261526-16269026 GCF_041734735.1 Babylonia areolata
CCCCCCCCTCGCCCCCCCACCCCCCACCCCCCACGCCGTCTTTCTCTCCCTCCCTCTCCCTCCCTCCCCCTCCACTCGACCTGGATCTTGAACCCCATCACACCTATATCCCCCTTCGCCCTTTCCCGACACCCCCACCCCCATTCCCACTCCGCTACCCCGCCCCCCAAAAACTCCTCTCCCCCCATCCCCCCTTCTTCTTTCCCAGTCCCCCTGTCCACCCAGCTATCTGCCTCATCCATCCGTTCTGGAGCCGAAAGACGGGATCAACGTGATTAGTGCCGATGTCCCAGAGCTATCGGATTGTGCGGAGCTGGGTGAATTGTCGTTTAAGAGAAGACCGAAGGACCCAAGCCTGAGACAAGTGAGGGTTGGGAAGACAGACGAAGAGAGGAAAAGAGAGGGAGAGATAGAGAGAGGAAGAGAGAGGTAGAGGGAGTGAGACAGACAGAGAGAGAGAGGGGGGGGGGGTTGGATGAGAGAGAGGTAGAGAGAGTGAGACAGGCACACACAGAGAGAGAGAGAGAGAGAGAGAGAGAGAGGGGGGGAAAAGAGAGAGAGGATAGAGACAGAGAGGCAGTCCAGACAGGCACACAAAATTGAAGAGAGGGGGGTCAGTCACCACAGACAGGAAAGAAGAGAGACAGATGACGAGTCAGGAAGATAGACAGAGAGGGGACAGACATACAGACAAACTAAAATTCCAAAGGCGATGGAGGCAACTGGAAGAGTCTTTGAGCTGTACGTAGGGAGTCCCCCCACCCAACCCCACCCCCACTCCCCTCACACAGCAGCGGGGCAGGAAAAGAGAGACAGACAGACAGAGAGACAGATAGAAAGACACACAGACAGAGAGAGGGACAGAGACAGAGAGACCGTGTGTGAATCAGAACCCAGACCTCACACTCACACTCCGATATTTTTTAGTCATCTAAGACCTTAGTCCCCATACGACCAAGAGCAACAACATTATTTCGTAATCAAAAACTGAAATTATGCATATGCAAGCACCCACAGGTCCGTCGAAATCATATATTTATACCAACCTCACATAGATTATGACACAAGATGCTTGATAGACACAGAGAGAGTGACACAGACACAATCACACACACATAGAGAGAGAGAGAGGGGGGGGGGGGGGGTAGACAGAGATAATGAAGACAAAGGGAGACAAACAGACTGAAGGAGGGTGTTTGGGGAGAGGGGAGAGTGTGATGGTGGGGTGTCGCATGGAAATGCCTCTATGCTGTTGAAATGACGTCAGTGTTCATGTTGCTGCACTCCTCCATGTGATTAGGTGTTTTTCCCGTCTGTTTGTCTGTCACAAGATTGCAGGAATGTAAGGCTACGCTACGTCTTGTTCTCCAGGGGGAAATGTTTTCTTTAAAACAATCGCCTCTGTGTGTGTGTGTGTGTGTGTGTGTGTGTGTGTGTGTGTGTGTGTGTGTGTGTGTGTGTGTGTGTGTGTGTGTGTGTCTGTCTTTCCGTCCGTCCGTCCGTCAGTCCGTCTATCTGTCTGTCTGTCTGTCTCTGTCTCTGACTGTCTGTCTGTCTGTCTCTGTCTGCCTCTGTCTCTCTCTCTCTCTCTGTTTCTCGCTCTAGTAATCGAGATCAAAGAGAAACGTTTGAAGTAATGTCAAGGAGACACCCAGATTCTCTCTAAATGTCATCACTACTGTCGAGTTTTATTCCTTTGATTAAAAAACAAAACAAAACAAAAACAAACAAAGAAACAAACAAACAAACAAACAAAAAAACAGACAACGAATTTCGGCCTACTGTGGAAATGTATGTTCACATTTCAAGGAAAATGTGCATCGTTTTAGAGAGGGGTGGTGGTGGGGGAATCTGTGTTAATCAGAACTATTCGTTAGTATTTAGATAACACAGATACATTATTTATGTTCTGGTTATGACATTGAAAACAAGATCAAAGAAGAAACAAACAAAACCCCGATATCGTGTGCTATATCATAGCCGTTGACACCTGAACGCTAATCTGTGCCTGCAATTATTGTGTGGAAGACACACACACACACACACACACACACACACACACACACACACACACACACACACACACACAGATATATATATATATATATATATATATATATATATATATATATGGAGAGAGGGAGAGAGAGGGGGGAAAACTGACACTTATCCATAAGACAAGGGGCAGAGGAACACAGCTCGTGTTCAACGAAGAACATATCTGGTAACTGAAAACAAACAAACAGAATCCAGACGGTCATCTGCTAATGGCCCTGACCGTTCATTGTTCATCTGGCGCCCTCTGTTTACGCTGAGTTCGAAGGAAGATAATTCTAATGACAACAACTTTCGACACAACAGTTTGTAAGCCTCATTGCACTTACACAATTAGCAAACGTTGGGGAAAAGTGTAAGAATACAAGATGAAAAGACAGACAAACAAAACAAACTAAAAATTCAATCAAAAAACAAACAAAGGAAACAAACCAAATAAATAAATAAATAAATAAATAAATAAATTTTAAAAAGAAAAAAACTCGACAATCCGCAGTATGCATGAACGAATAGATTACAGCACAACTTTGAACAAACCAGATTCAGATCATCTCAGCTGTCGGAAAACTTGAGATGAACTTACTTCCGCTTTCTCGGAATACGTCATGCTTAAATGTCATGCTTCGTGAGAGAGCGAGCGAGCGAGCGAGAGAGAGAGAGAGAGAGAGAGAGAGAGAGTTACAAGAACGGACCGAAAACAGCACAACTTTCAACAAACCAAAGAAGAGACAGAGAGAGGGACAGAACAGACAGACAGACAGAGACAGGGAAAGAGAGGAGAAGTCGAAGTTGGAATGGCTCTTATTGATTGGACCTTTTCTGTCAGTGTCAATAGGGGTAGAATGAGAAAGAGACAGAGAGAGGGACACAGAGAGAGAGGGAGACAGAGACAGAGACAGAAAGAGAGAGAGAGAGAGAGAGTACTGAAGGGTCTTGGTGGAAGGGTGTCAAGTGGAAAAGCTGCAGTGCTTTTGAAATGACATCCCTATTCATGTTACTGCCACCCACCCATCCCTCCCTCCCTCCCTCCCTCGCTTCCCTCGACCCCCACCCCGGCTCTATATGCCTATCTGTCTGTCTGTCTGCCAGTCTGTCTGTCTGTCAGCCTGTCAATGTTTAAGTCTGCCTGTGTGTCGCTTGATTACAAAAAAAAGAAAAAAAAAAGAAAAAAAAAAGAAAAAAAGATATATATATATATATATATATATATATGGAAACTTTTTTGTTTGTTTGTTGCATTTTTAAGAAGAAAAAAAATGTCCCCTCCCCTCCCCCTTGCTCTATTTTTCTCTGTTTTATGTCTCTGCCGCTGACTGTGTCTGTTTCTTTGTCTGTCTGTCTGTCTGTGTGTGTGTGTGTGTGTGTGTGTGTGTGTGTGTGTGTGTGTTTCTTGCAATCAAGATCAAAGATAAAAATTTCAAGTCAAAGACGCCTTGATTCCCCAAATCTCATCAGCTCGTGGCCACAGTTGACGGAAATGAATGGGCCTTGAGGAGTTATGTCTCTTTCAGAGAAAAAAAAAAAAAAAAAACTCCAAGAAATTAAAAAAAGCAATCAAACACAGTTCTAAAACAAGTAAAGAAAAAGATAACGGAAAAAATACTTTTGTAGTGGTTCGATTAAGTCTCTTGTGAATTATATGCGAGTGGGGTTTTTGTTTGTTTGTTTGTTTGTTTTTATTTTGTTTTTCCCCAAAAGTGAAACACTATGTTTCTTTGCCTCTTCTACCACCTCACCACCTCCCATAAACACACCCATCACACCTACACACACACACACACACATATATATATACACATACACACACACATATACATTATATATATATTATATATAATATATATATTGTTTTCTTTATTCACCTTCTTTTTCAGGTTTTTGTTGTTTGTTGGTTTTTTGTGTGTGTTTTTTTGTGGGGGCGTTCTTCTGAGTTCAATAGTTACCTTCTCCAACCCGTTTTGTTAAATATAGATTTCTATATTGCATTAGAACAGTTCTAACAAATTTACTAATTTTATTGGGATTTAGCCTGAGTGTAAGCATTGCACAGTGTGTGAACAGAGATTATATCCATTAACTCACTCAGTACGGCCAGTCCTCTCTACTCCTCTACACAGACCCCTCGGATGTCCATTGGGTGTCTGAATGACCCAACCTTTAGCTTCCGTCGTCAGAACTGTGGTATTCTTTGTCAACATTAACCTCTTCAGTATAAGAGCGTTCCGATTGCAATATTTTGATGATGGTAATTGGGATGAAACGCTGTTAACGTCGTCTCTTTCGCCGTTCGTATGGAGAGAGTTAACCAACCAAAAGAACGTTACACTTAACACGTGTCCTTGCATGCATGCAGATCACTCTGTCTCTCTCTCTCTCTCTCTCTCTCTCTCTCTCTCTCTCTCTCTCTCTCTCTCTCTCTCTCTCTCTCTCTCTCTCTCTCAGCAAATTAATCACTTTTGTATATGTGCAATGTTAAAGTTGTATTTCTCTTTATGTCCGCTATATGTTTCTCACTTCGGTCATGTCTCTGTATGTGCATAAGTATATATATATATATATATATATATATATATATATATATATATATATATATATATATATATATATATATATGTGTGTGTGTGTGTGTGTATGGATTTAAATGTGTTCGTTTTATTACTTTTTACGATGTTTATGATGATGATGGTGATCATTCTTCGTTGTAGTAGCAGTAGATGTAGCAGTGTTAATAACAAAATCGTTATTGTTGTGTCGTTATCGTTAATGTTGTTATTGGTATTGTTGTCACAAGGACAGACTGGAAGACTAGGCGATGCCTAAAATCTTTATCCTTGAGTAACAAAGTTTTTGAATCTCTCTCTCTCTCACTCACTCTGTGTGTGTGTGTGTCTCTCTCTCTGACTCACTGTCCTATCCATCTGTCAACCTTAGTGTGTCGGGGGAGGGAGGGGGTGCTGTCAGTGTGTGTGCGTGCGTGTGTGGGTATGTATGTGTGTGCGCTCGGGCGCGAGCGTCAGTGTGTGTATGAATGTGTGTGCACGGGTGTGGGTGTGTGTGTGGGGGGGCGGGGGGGGGGGTGGGGGTGGGGTTGTTTTCTTCATTATGTATACCCTTCTGCATGAAAACCTTTTCCTTTCATTTATGTGTGTGCTATTTGTAATAGATGTAGATTAGCGAGGACAGATTGGAAGAATAGGCTGTGCCTAAAATCTTAATCCTTGAATAAAAACGTTTTGAGTTCTGAGTTCTCTCTCTCTCTCTCTCTCTCTCTCTCTCTCTCTCTCTCTCTCTCTCTCTCTCTCTCTCTCTCTCTCTCTCTCTTTCTCTCTCTCTTTCGTTCTACGTTGTTTAATCAGGGGAGGGGAGGAGGCGGTATAAGGGGCCTGGGGATGAGGTGGGAGAGGCGTGTAAGTATTGAGAGACGTGTCGTTTCGTGTCGTGTCGTGTCGTGTTGTCTCTTGCCGTGCCGTGTCGTTGTCGCGTCGCGTCGGGTCGTGTCGTGTCGTGTCGTGTCGTGTCGTCCCAAAACGGCAGTGCACTTTAACAAGACTGTCAGCCTCGGTGGGTAGCAGGCCGTCTCAGGTCCTCTTCCTTTTTTGGGGGGAGTGGTCACTGTCACAACTCATGACAATCTCGTGTGAAGTCAGTGGATGAGCACGAAAGTGGGAACGCTGAAAACACTTCCAGAAGAGGTACCACTACCCCAAGGCTGGAAGTTCACACAGAACACAGAGACCACGACCACTCGGAGGAAACTGATCCCCACTACAAGCGTCAAGACGGGCAAACAGCCCTGAAGCATCCAAAGACTGGCACGGCTGCCTCTTCTGACAGTCGCGGGCGAAAAGCCCAGAATCTTGTCATTTGTTAACAAGGAAGAGGCTGATCTCAGTTCAGTGACAGCCTGAACTGAGACTGAGACAGACTGAGTATCTCGTGCAAACAGCACAACCCACACTGCTCTCTAGCTAGATGGGGTGGGTGAACGAGGGGGTTTAGCACTCATATCTGATTTTGTCATGAGATGTGACAGTCACATTCATGAGGCTGATTATCTATTGCCGGTGCCGCTTCGTGAGGGGTGTTGTCACAGGGGAATGGAAGAGCGAATACAGATCCTTCAGCAGCAGAGTTGTTTGTGTTTAAAAAAGAAAAAAAAAATCCAATGGATTCCAGACCTTCAGGCTATAAAGTCTAGTAGTAGTAGTAGTAGTAGTAGTAGTAGTAGTAGTAGTAGTAGTAGTAGTAGTAGTAGTAGCAGCAGCAACAGCAGCAGTAGTAGTATTGGTAGTAGTAGTAGTATCATTATTATCAGTAGTAGTAGTAGTAGTAGTAGTAGTAGTATCATCATCAACATCGTCGTCGTCGTCATCATCATCTTCATCATGGCTGTTGATATTATTGGTTACAATATATGTTGTTGTTGTTTTACATCAGCTGGGTGTGTGGTGGATGAGTGGTTACAACAGGTGGAACAGTGAAGTCATAAATAAATGGATAAATAAATAAGTAAATAAATAAATGAATACATAAATAAATAAATACATAGAAAAATAAATACATAATTAAATAAATAAACAAATGAATAAGACATAAAAACCCAATCTGCAAGTCCCAAGAGTAGTTAAGTGTTACCAATCTGTCATGTTTGAGTTGTCAAGGGTCGTCTCGAACCATCTTCCTGCTGTGACGGTATGATTCCATTGACCGTGTGGGCAATTGCTGTACACTGCGTTGTATGGAATTGTGCAAATAGCATCGTGTGGCATTGTGCTATGTTATATTGTATCATATTGTGCTATGTACTTTAGTACTGTATTTTGTTGTCATGTATCTGTGGAAGAGCGTGTCGCTGGAGACATCCGAGACAAGATAAATGAATAAATAAATAAATAAATAATAACAACAGTTATCAAGAAAAACAACAACCATATAAACAAGAAAAAAATAAATAAATAAAACCACAATCGATAGATTAAACGCAGACAACACTATGTACGTAACAACTAACAATTATCAATACCGAATCAACCCCATCAGTACGCTGGAACCTGTAGCAAGGGAAACAGATCAGCATGAAGCCAATAACTGTCGGCCTATGATCGGTTACAAAAGGATACAAATGCAACTAGCTTTCTCCCCAATTAGCCCACACATCAAAGAGATTTCCTTTGGGGCTCACACTTTGCGATTTTAAACGAACTCCTCAGCGGCAGTGTTGCTGGGCCGTTTGTTGTTGTTGTTATGTGAGATTCGTGATGATTTCCAATGAGTTTTCGTTGCGTCTATTTGTCTGTGTGACTTTCTGTCTTCGGGACTCTCTCTGTCTCTCTCTGTCTCTCTCTTTTTCTCTCTTTCTCTCTACGCCCCTGCCGCAAGTCTCCATATGTTGTGTCTCGCTGTTTCTATGTCTCTGTCTCTGTCTCTCTCTTCTCCCACTCTCTC
>NC_134899.1:16279026-16284026 GCF_041734735.1 Babylonia areolata
TCCCATCATTCTGTTTCTTTTTCATGGTGCACTGCACATGCTCAAAATTCTCCCCAAATAAAAATGCTTCCTGCATAATTATCAAACTTATTCACATCGCGTCACATCACGCTATATCACATTTACAGGGCAATACCATGCATCAACTTTAACTCTCTCCATACGAACGGCGATGGACGTTAGAGACGACGTTAACAGCGTTTCACCCCAATTACCATCATCAAAATATTGCAAGCGGAACGCTCTTATACTGAAGAGGTGAATGTTGACAAAGAATACCAAAATTCTGACGACGGAAGCTAAAGGTTGGGTCGTTCAGACACCCGCTGGACATCCGAGGGGTCTGTGTAGAGGAGAAGAGAGGACTGGCCGTACTGAGTGAGTTAATCAAGGAAAAAACAAGTAAAATGGAAGAACATATGGAATAATCTTACAGCCATACATTCCTTTGAAATCATATCAGCACTCAATAACCCAGCCAACACACAAGTGTTAGAACTTCAAAGTACTCGTCGAACTTTCTAACACCGTTCTGGGCACGTCCTCAAAAGTCTGCCCCAGTCTCAGGCTTGCTCTTGATGTCGTCATAGCGACAGAGAGCTTCGGTCTATGGCAGCCCGCAGTCTGCCCAGTGTCCGACATGACTGGTGGTGAAGGGGTGTGTAATGACTGTTTGGTCGTGGTGCAGAGGGAGAGTGGTGTGTGTCTGATCGTGACGCTGACGTCAACACCCCTCTTCCTTGTTTCCCTGATCATTTCCACTCTCTGTCTCTCTGTTTCTGTTTCTCTCTGTCTCTCTGTCTCTGTGTGTGTGTGTGTGTGTGTGTGTGTGTGTGTGTGTGTGTGTGTGTGTGTGTGTGTGTGTGTGTGTGTGTGTGTGTGTGTGTGTGACTGTCTCTATTATGCCGCTTTATCTGTCTATGCCTCTGTCTTTCTCTCTGTCTGTCTGCCCCCCACCCCCCACCCCAATCCCCCACCCCTTCTCTCTCTCTGCACTCTATATCCCAGTCAGCATCGGGAATCACGCAAGCACTGGAACTTCAAACTCATCCAACTCATCCATCTTTCGTGATACTCAGAAAGTTCTCAAAAGTCGGCAGTGGTGATGGCAATAGATGCACATATCGATGATGGGCAGCTCGCAGTGTCCCCAGTGTCTGACATGACTACACGTGCAGGCCTACAGTGAAGGGGTGGGTAATGACTGTTCATGACGGGGAGGGAGGATGGTGTGTGTCTCTCTCTTCTCTGTGCCTGTGTCTGGATCCTGACGTGTTCGGATCCTGTACAGAAAGCGGCCACCACTCCTCCTGGTTTCACTGTTCACTTCCACTCTCTTTCTGTCTGTCTGTCTGTCTCACTGTCTCTGTCTTTCTGCACTCTATATCCCAGTCAGCAGCGGGAATTGCGCAAGCACTGGAATTTCGAACTCCTTCAACTCCTCCAACTTTCGTGATACCAAGAAAGTTCTCAAAAGTCGCCAGTCGTGATGGCGATATATATACATTATCAATGGTGGGCGGCTTGCAGTCTCCCCAGTCTCTTCTCTGTGCCCATGTCTGATCGTGACGCTGACGTGTTTGGCTCATGTGCAGAAAGCGACCCCCCCCCCCCCCCCTCTCTCTCTCTCTCTCTCTCTCTCTCTCTCTCTCTGTGTGTCTCGTTTCGTTACTTGCTCCCAGTCTCTTTTTCTATGTCTCAGTTTCTCCTGCCCGCGTCTGTCTCTAGTTCTGCCTCTGTCTCTGTCTCTATCCGTCTGTCTGTTTGTCTGCTAGGAAGTTTGTTTCTCTCCCTCACTTTCTCTCTATATTTATCTATCTCTATCTCTCTGCACTCAAAATTTCAGCCAGCACAAGGGATCACACAAGTATTGGAACTTCAGACTCCTGCATTTCATCGAACTTTGTTATGTTGTGATCAAGAAAGTTTTAAAGAATCAGCCCTAGTCCCACGATGGCACTTAATGCAGACATGGCGATACGCAACATCAATGGACCAGCAGCTGGCAGTCTTCCCAGTTTCGAGTTACTGACAAGACTGCGCTTGCAGGATGATAGCGAAAGTGATGTGTTCTGTTCTTGTTCTGGCTTTCTCCTTTGCGACAGCAAAGCCACGTATCTGTTATATGTTTGTTTGGGTGAAGGAAATGTATGAAATGTTTGAGCAGTCTCTTTCTGTGATTCTCTGTGTGTGTCTCTCTCTCATCTTCTGAAATGTCTAGTCAGATGGAGGAAGAAAAAAAGTGAAAAGACACTTGAGTGATATCAAAACTGACATATTGATCAACTGATAAATCAATTGATTGATGAATTGAGTGAACGGTTGGCTAAACGATTGTTTACATGAGTCATTTGATTTTTGTTATTGTTGGTTTTTGGGGGGTATTTATTCATACTTAATATAACAAACAATCAAAAGCTTAACCATACATTCATCATCACATCAACAAGCTCTGGAGTGAATAACTGAACTGTAATTACAAGGCTACACAAACGTTGTAGTTAACGTCACGCTCTTCCAGCTTGCTGAACTATCTGATACTATTCTCAACCTCTGCACGAAATTCTGCTCCAGCAGTCCCGTGTTGCAAGCTTGGCCTTTGATGGTGTCGGCAGTGTGATAGGCAACAGAGATCCATGGCAGCTCGCATTCTTCCCAGTGCCCGATATAACTAGACGTGCAGGCTGTTGGTGAAGGGGCGTGTAATTATTGTTTGTTCAAGACGTGGAGAGAGAGTGGTGTGTGTGCACGTCTGTGAGTCGTGAAGCTGGCGTGATCAAATCCTGTGCAAAAAAAAAAAAAAAAAAAAAAAAAAAAAAATCTTCCCGCCCTTCTTTCTCGTTTCTTTGCTCACTTTTACTCTCTCTTTCTCTATGTCTGTTTCTGAATCCACCCCGATCTCTATCTCTGTCTTTGCATATATCTCTCTGAATCTTTCTGTCTCTGTTCGATTTGAGAATGGCGTCCGTCATTGATTTTTTTTTTTTTTTTTTTTTTTTTTGGGGGGGGGGGGGGATGGTCAAAAGAATGAAATAAAGTAAAATGTTTGAACTGTTTTAAACCTGTCTTTTTTCTATTTCTGTGTGTGCCTGTCTTTCTTTCAGTCTCACTCTTTCCACAGATTTAGCCACTTGGAAGAGAAAATATTGAAAACAGAAAGACAGTTTGATCAAAGTGGTTGGATGGATGAATGGCTGTTGATTGATTGATTGACATGTTCATTGATTGATCAATCATTCAACCGGTTAACTTAATGATTTAGAAATTGATTGATTGACAGATTCATTGATTGCTCAATTGATCAACTGGTCAACTTAATGATTCATTTTATTAACTGATCGATCAGTTGATTGATTTAGAGGTTGGTTGATTGAGTGAGTGCCACACTTGCTCAGTGTGATTTTGTCTCTGTGTGTGTGTGTGTGTGTGTGCGTGTGTGTGTGTGTGTGTGTGTGTGTGTGTGTGTGATATACTTAAATCAGAAAACATACAAACAATGAAAACACAAAGAGACAAACGAAACCACCAATGAACCATCCATCCAATCCTCTTCAACCAACTCGCCACTATAGCTATATTCCTAGTCAGCGTCGGAGATCACGCAAACATTGGAACTTCAAACTCCTCCAACGAACTCATCGAACTTTTTTTTGTTTGTTTAATGTGATTCTCACAAAGTTCACACACACACACACAAAAGTTGGCTCTAGTCCTGTGTCAGCTCTTGATGTCGTCATGGTGATACACATACAACATCGATGGTGGGCAGCTCATCGTCTTCTTTCCCAGTGTCCGACATGACTGCACGTGCAAGCTGGTGGTGAAGGGGTGTGTAATGATTGTTTGTTCTTGACGGGGAGGAGGGAGAGTGGTGTGTGTGTCTCTCTCTTCTCTCTGTGCCTACGTGTGGATCGTGGTGACGTTGACGTGTTCGAATCCTGTGCCAAAATCGACTGCTCCTCCTCCCCCCCACCCCCCACTCCCCCTCTCCACCACCCCCGGCCCATCCACACTTCTGTGCACTCTTTGTCTTTCTATCTCTGTCTATTGAATTACATTTCCCACCCGTACCTCCCGACCAGTACGCTACCATATTGTGCATCCCTTCTCGAATTATCTACACCTATCTCCAAGTAAAATGTTTGAACTGTTTTAAACCTGTCTTTTTTCTATTTCTGTGTGTGCCTGTCTTTCTTTCAGTCTCACTCTTCTCACAGATTTAGCCACTTGAAGAGAAAATACTGAAAACAGAAAGGCAGTTTGATCAAAGTGGTTGGATGGATGAATGGCTGTTGATTGATTGATTAACATATTCATTGATTGATCAATCATTCAACCGGTTAACTTAATGATTTAGAAATTGATTGATTGACAGATTCATTGATTGCTCAATTGATCAGCTGGTCAACTTAATGATTAATTTTATTAACTGATCGATCAGTTGATTGATTTAGAGGTTGGTTGATTGAGTAAGTGCCACACTTGCTCAGTGTGATTTTGTGTGTGTGTGTGTGTGTGTGTGTGTGTGTGTGTGTGTGTGTGTGTGTGTGTGTGTGTGTGTGTGTGTGATATACTTAAATCAGAAAACATACAAACAATGAAAACACAAAGAGACAAACGAAACCACCAATGAACCATCCATCCAATCCTCTTCAACCAACTCGCCACTATAGCTATATTCCTAGTCAGCGTCGGAGATCACGCAAACATTGGAACTTCAAACTCCTCCAACCAACTCATCGAACTTTTTTTTTTTTGTTTAATGTGATTCTCACAAAGTTCACACACACACACACAAAAGTTGGCTCTAGTCCTGTGTCAGCTCTTGATGTCGTCATGGTGATACACATACAACATCGATGGTGGGCAGCTCATCGTCTTCTTTCCCAGTGTCCGACATGACTGCACGTGCAAGCTGGTGGTGAAGGGGCGTGTAATGATTGTTTGTTCTTGACGGGGAGGAGGGAGAGTGGTGTGTGTGTCTCTCTCTTCTCTCTGTG
>NC_134899.1:16286526-16296526 GCF_041734735.1 Babylonia areolata
GCAACACGACGCTACACAACACGACGGAACACATACAACGGACATGCGCATGCATGTGGATTGAATATACTTATTTATATTAATATATCAACCTCACTTTCAGTTCAGTCACCTCGTGTAGGGACTCCTATTCGACATTTGTAGGACTTATCTGAACATGTTCGTAAATAACACACATTCAATTACTAAACTTCAGAATGAGATTGGAGACTGTAATTTTGCCCCGCAAACCTGTCTGGAATACTCTTTGCTTCACGTACTGTCGGCAGGATTTAGAGTCTCAGTAGTCTCAAAGGGTATTAATAGTCTCAGCAATTTCAGGGGGACTCTGTAGTCTGACTTGTCTCAGGAGGATTCGTAATTCTCGCCGGTCGCAGGTATCGGACTGGGGGAAGAGAAGAAAAAAAAAACAAAAACAGGTTAAGTAAGAAGCTTAGCATGTCTGAACCTAACCCTTTACCCACCCCCAATGTCGGTGCACTTTTTGCTGTTCTCCCTGGCCTGAGTATCGATTTCTCGAGGGTTCGGGGGTGGACATGGGCCTTGGGGACATGTTTGGAGAGGATAACCGACTGGAGAGGATGGGAATAAGCAGGTTTCTCCTCCTTCTTTTTCTTCTTCTTATGACTTTTTCTTCGCCTTCCACAACTCACCAGTCTCATTCTTCTTCTTCTTCTTCGTGTCTTTGTTCTTATTTTTGTCTTTGTTCTTCTTCTTGTTCTGTAGGATGGTGATTACGTTTATGTTTATTATTACAGCTATGATTATGGTCATGATCAATCAAGGTGCCCTCAACACCGCCGAGGCACGTTTGAACATGAATCATTAAAAAAAATAACCCCCCAAAAAAGCAAAAACAACTAGAAACAACAAACGAACAACAACAACTAAAAACAAACAAACAAAATAAAAACGAAAAAAAAAAACGAAAAAAAACAACAGATAGACAAACAAACAAACAAATAAAAACAGCAACAAAAACAACTTGTATCTGACATCAGAATCGAGCACGAGGCACACTGCCCTGTCGTGTTACGACACTGACGGGCGCAATAGCCGAGTAGTTAAAGCGTTGGACTTTCAATCTGAGGGTCCCGGGTTCGAATCACGGTGACGGCGCCTGGTGGGTAAAGGGTGGAGATTTTTCCGATCTCCCAGGTCAACATATGTGCAGACCTGCTAGTGCCTGAACCCCCTTCGTGTGTAAACGCATGCAGAAGATCAAATACGCACGTTAAAGATCCTGTAATCCATGTCAGCGTTCGGTGGGTTATGGAAACAAGAACATACCCAGCATGCACACCCCCGAAAGAGGAATATGGCTGCCTACATGGCGGGGTAAAAACGGTCATACACGTAAAAACCCACTCGTGTACATGCGAGTGAACGTGGGAGTTGCAGCCCACGAACGCAGAAGAAGAAGAAGTGTTACGACACTGATTGATTGACGGCTGATGTAGGCGACGCACGTGGCAAGGGTCGGTTCGGCGCTGGACCTAACCTGATCCGGTGTCCACCACCAGGGATCGGGGTTCGAGGCCTTTGGTGGGCCATGCGTTGTGTTCCAGGAAGGGGTAACTTTGCTCCCACCATTTTCCTGACACCACCATAGGTGTGATCGGGCAGACACCTGGCTACGGCTGAGGAAGATCAGAACCGGATGGAAGCAGAGGATTGTGTCCCCGGCCTTGCTTGCTATGTCGTGCCCTTGATACTGTGGTTGCTAGTTGAAATACACCCGATGGCTGTAAAATGCTATTCGACCTTTGATTTCAGTGCCAGCGGGGGAAAAAACCCCAGTGGAAAGTAGTGTTTTAAGTCATAAAACGATATCCAAAATTAAAAACTAAAGCTTAAAATTGAGAAAATGGTCCAGAGATACACCACTCCTGATAAACTGTGAATTCTTAACCTTCCAAAGTTATTTCACTTCTTCTGATGACGTCTTCAGTGACGTCACAGTACACGTACGAGATACATTCGATGGCACTCTTACCCTTTGACAGATTTAATGTTTTAACCCATCAACCCTTAGGGTTGATCACGTAACCTTGGCAGGCTCCTCTGTCATACTGATGCAGTAAAACATAGAAAGTGTATTGAAGTCGACCGCGTTTTTTTTTTGTTTTTTTTTTTTTTTTTTTTTTTTTTTGTTGTTGTTGTTGTTGCTGTTGTTTGTTTTCGTTTTTGTTTATTTGTGTTTTTTGTGTGTCTTTTTGTGTGCTTTTTGTTGTTTTTTTTTACTTTCTCTTCCAAACTGACACGTGTGGACTCAGCACAAGACCATTCCTATGTCTGTCACGGCACAGGAGATAACCACAGGCCACAGACCGCGTCATCATCCCAAGAGTTGGAGAGCATTGAACTTTTGAAGCGACTGTATTCTCGTAATCATTGATGGTGGTGGTGGCTGGCAAGGTCGGTCAATAATCCATGAGCATTGATTTTGGACTGTACAGGAAACATGTAGGCTTGGAGAATTATCGTTGTTTTGGGGGAAGTGGCACTGGTTGAGTTTGGGATGAACATTTTTTTTCTTTTTTTTTGGATGAGTTGTGTTGGACTGTGTTATGTTGTGTTGCGTTTCTGTTGTGCTGTGTTGCCATGTTTTGCTGTATATGTTTTGTAGGGTGTGAAGTATAGTGTGGAGTTTGTAACTCTCCTACTCTTCCCCCCCCCTCTCTCTCTCTCTCCCTCTCTCTCTCTCTCTCTCTGAATTTCGGTTTTTCTCTATGTGGAGAGGAGCAGATACTTAGATAGATGCACAGAAAAAAGAAACAAATAAAGGAAAACAGGCAGCTGTAATTTCTCCCAGTATATTTTACGAGTACTTTGTTTGCCTCTTATGATCCTTTTTATTTTTTTTTTTTTTTGAAGAAAGAATAAACGAGAAATGCATTTATGAAAACGCTGTGTCTTTCAGCAGAGCTGCTTCAGACACTTATCAGACTGCAAACATTTTTTGTCATCCATTAGAATGTAAGAGGCGAGAGAGAGTGAGAGAGAGAGACAGACAGACGGACGGACAAACGGACAGACACAAAACACATGCCACAGAATACACACACACACACACACACACACACACACACTTATAAACCCCCACCCCCACCCCTACTCACCCATCACACACACCTTTCCCTGTCAATTTCAGTTTCAACCCATCATGTGCAAACTGAAATTTGAGATTAATCCAGGAGAATGAAAAAAAAAAAAAAAAATGTCGATGACACGGAAGGAGGTGGGGGCGGGGGGGCGGGGGGGCGGGGGGGGTAGAACTGAAATGAAGTTTCAAGAAAAAAGGGGAATATGAACAAAAACGGCAAAAACGAGGGGCATCGGCAGCAATAACAGCAGGAGAAGAACAAACACAACGACACCAACAACCAACAAACAAACAAGAAGCAGAAGAAGAAGGAGAAGATGAAGAAAGAGGAGGAAGAGGAGGACATGAAGGACGAGTCGAACATCATCAAAACAACAGAAGAAGAAGAAGAAGAAGAAAAAGAAGACGAAGCTAAACAACACATACATCAACGACAACATAAACAACAACGACTACAACGACGCAGACAACAACAACAACAACAACAGCGACATCCACATGGAGAGAAAAAAATATCACCTTAGAAGAATGTAACCGTCCTGTTTTTGTTTGCCTTAACTTGTGTTTCTTTTTGTCATAACAGATTTCTCCGTGTGAAATTCAGTCTGCTTTTTTCTCAGGGAGACCGCATGGCACAATGAAATGCTAACACACACACACACACACACACACACACACACACACACACACACACACACACACACACACACACACACACACACACACACACACACACACACACACTATATATATATATATATATATATATATATATATATATATATATATATATATATATATATATATATATATATATATATATATATACAGAGACACAGAGAGAGAGAGAGAGAGAGAGAGAGAGAGAGAGAGAGATGAAATTGCAAGGTCAACCTTTCTGTTGCCGTTATGGGCTCTTTTACGCGTGCAAAGTACATGCTTGCTCACGGGACCTCGAATGATCTAGCACCCAGACCACCACCACATAAGTTCAAGTGGTGGGCGGTAGGGGGTGGAATCCCTGGTCCGTACATGCGGGACTCGAACCCGTGGACCTTCGCTCCCTCGTCGGGTGCATCACCACAAGGCCACAGCTCAAATTTCCATCACAGCTCCCCAGTAAAAAAAAAAAAAAAAAAAAAAAAAAAAAAAAAAAAAAAAAAAAAAAAAAAAAAATATATATATATATATATATATATATATATATATATATATATATATATATATATATATATATATATATATATAAGGAAAGAAGAAACGGGCTTATCACTCGCGGCACACGGCCACCAGTCGATGAATTCTTTCAGTGGACGTCTACAGAAAACGCAGAGGAAAACAACAACAACAACAACAACACCTGATTCATCGCTTGCTGTGTGAGGAACCCTTACTCTTGGAGGGGAACGAGAGATTAGGGGAGACCACCTTTAGTGTTGGAGGGGAAGGGGGAGGTAGGGTGGGGAGGGTGTAGGGGAGACCACCTGGAGTGTTGGAGGGGAAGGTGGAGGGAGGGTGGGGAGGGTGTAGGGGAGACCACCTGGGGTGTTGGAGGGGAATTGGGAGGGTGGGGAGGGTGTAGGGGAGACCACCTGGGGTGTTGGAGGGGAAGGGGGAGGGTGGGGAGAGGGTAGGGGAGACCACCTGGAGTGTTGGAGGGGAATTGGGAGGGTGGGGAGGGTGTAGGGGAGACCACCTGGAGTGTTGGAGGGGAAGGTGGAGGGTGGGGAGGAGGGTAGGGGAGACCACCTGGAGTGTTGGAGGGGAAAGGGGAGGGAGGGTGGGGAGGAGGGTAGGGGAGACCACCTGGAGTACTGGAGGGGAAGGGGAGGGAGGGTGGGGAGGGGGGGTAGGGGAGACCACCTGGGGTGTTGGAGGGGAAGGGGGAGTGTGGGGAGGGGGGGTAGGGGAGACCATCTTTAGTGTTGGAGGGGAAGGGGGAGGGTGGGGAGGGTGTAGGGGAGACCACCTGGAGTATTGGAGGGGAAAGGGGAAGGAGGGTGGGGAGGGGGTAGGGGAGACCACCTGGGGTGTTGGAGGGGAAGGGAGAGGTTGGGGAAGGTGTAGAGGAGACCACCTGGAGGGTTGGAGGGGAAGGGTGAGGGTGGGGAGAGTGTAGGGGAGACCACCTGGAGTGTTGGAGGGGAAGGGTGAGGGAGGGTGGGGAGGGGGTAGGGGAGACCACCTGGAGTGTTGGAGGGGAAGGGGGAGGGAGGGTGGGGAGGAGGGTAGGGGAGACCACCTGGAGTGTTGGAGGGGAAGGTGGAGGGAGGGTGGGGAGGGGGTAGGGGAGACCACCTGGAGTGTTGGAGGGGAAGGTGGAGGGAGGGTGGGGAGGGGGTAGGGGACACCACCTGGAGTGTTGGAGGGGAAGGTGGAGGGAGGGTGGGGAGGAGGGTAGGGGAGACCACCTTTAGTGTTGGAGGGGAAAGGGGAGGGTGGGTGGGGAGGGTGTAGGGGAGACCACCTGGAGTGTTGGAGGGGAAGGGGGAGGGAGGGTGGGGAGGGTGTAGGGGAGACCACCTGGAGTGTTGGAGGGGAAAGGGGAGGGAGGGTGGGGAGGAGGGTAGGGGAGACCACCTGGAGTGTTGGAGTGACGGAAGAGGGGAGGCCAAAACATCCAGAAACAATGTGGATGGATGTAGATGATAGAGATCAGCAACTGGAGAAAGGATGCGAAAGAAGACGGAGAGGGAAAAGGAAGGAAGGAAGGAAGGAAAGAAAGAAGGAGTAGAAAGAAAGATATGAAGAGAGAGAGGGAGAGAGAGAAAGAAAGAGAGAGAGAGAGAGAGAGAGAGAGAGAGAGAGAGAGAGAGAGTGCCAAAAGTGTATTTTACAAATGAAAGAAGGAAGGACAGAAGAAGGGGAATTAAGAAGAAGAAAATAATGGGTAAATGAAATCAATAAGGGAAGACACACATGCTGCAAGAAAGAAAGATATGTATGTTGACAATTGGTTGAATGGGCAGAAAAACAGACAGACAGATAAATAGATAGATAGATAGATAGATAGATAGATAGATAGATAGATAGATAGATAGATAGATAGATGGATAGATAGATAGATAGAGACAGTTGGTTGAATGGGTATATAGTTAGGCAGACAGACTGACGGACAGATAGATAGATAGATAGATAGATAGATAGATAGATAGATAGATAGATAGATAGATAGATAGATAGATAGATAGATAGAGACAATTGGTTGAATGGGTATATCGTTAGACAGACAGACAGACAGACAGACAAACAGCCAGGTAGATAGATATCTATCTATAGATGGATAGAGACGTGTAGAGAGACAGGCAGAAATAACAGGGAGTTCGTGAATAGACAGATGAACAGACAGATCGACAGTAAACACAAAATGGGGAAAAAAAAGATGAAGGGAGAAAGAAAGATAAAACGTAAAGAAAAGACGAAGATGAGAAACATGAAAGAAGGAAATCAACCGCCAAGTTGCTTAATACACTCCATTCATCAATCGAGTGGAAAAAAAATGAGAAAGGAAACACAGAGAGGGGGTGGGGGTGGGGGACAGGCAGACAAACAGACAGACAGACAGACAGGAAGAGAGAGAGAGAGAGAGAGAGAGAGAGAGAGAGAGAGAGAGAGAGAGAGAGAGAGAGAGAGAGAGAGAGAGAGAGAGAGAGAGAGAGAGAGAGAGAGAGAGAGAGAGAGAGAGAGAGAGAGAGAGAGAGAGAGAGAGAGAGAGAGAGTACGTTTTGCTTTTATCTGCTGGTGAAAAGGAATTTCCGTTCCAACGTCGCATTATTTCTTCTCCATTCTTTTTGTATGAAAATGGTGGTGACACTCCGCATTCCTCTTGCATTAGAATACAGATCCATCTATGCTCTGTTTAGATTATTTTTCTCTGTGTGTGTGTGTGTGTGTGTGTGTGTGTGTGTGTGTGTGTGTGTGTGTGTGTGTTGTGTGTGTGTGTGTGTTGTGTGTGTGTGTGTGTGTGTGTGTGTGTGTGTGTGTGTGTGTGTGTGTGTGTGTGTGTGTGTGTGTGTGTGTGTGTGTGTGTGTGTGTATGGGCAGAAAACCAAACCAAACCAACTATCTCACGGCGTGTGTAATTTTCTGTAAATCACGTATTTCAAACCAGCCCAACAGAGGCCTGCTGTCTACAATTGATAGATTATGAATTCATTATATAGAATCAGTTCTTGCGTGCGTGCGTGCGTGCGTGCGTGCGTGTACGTGTGTGTGTGTGTGTGTGTGTGTGTGTGTACGTGTGTGTACGTGCGTGTACGTGTGTGTGTGTGTGTGTGTGTGTGTGTGTGTGTGTGTGTGTGTGTGTGTGTGTGTGTGTGTGTGTGTGTGTGTGTGTGTGGATGTGCGTTCTTTAGTTTAACGTCTATCAACATGATGTGATTTTAGATGAAAGTGTGTGTGTGTGGAGGGGAGGGGGGGGGAGGGCGGGGAGGGGGGTATGTATGTATGCGTTGGGATGGACAAACTGTTATGTGGGAGCAATAGTAATAAACTGTAACAGTCCTTCTCGCTGAGAACTCGTTATAACTTGCTGGAACAGTGGGGGCAGAGGCAGTGGGGGGATAAAAAAAAAAAAAAAAAAGAATTTGGCAGCACAGCCGTCACACATTACAACAGTGTGCGCGCGAAAGAGAGAGAGAAAAGAGTGAATGAATGATGAAACAACCAATCTCATTTACTACAGAACCTGGACTGAATAACAAGAGAAAATGTAGTGTGTGAAAGGGAGAAAGAAGGTGAATGAATGATGAATGAATTAATCTTGTTTACCACAGAACGGGGATCTAACAACAAGAGAAAAACAACAACAACAACAACAACAACAACAACAACGAGAAGTGTGCGTGTGTGTGTGTGTGTGTGTGTGTGTGTGTGTGTGTGTGTGTGTGTGTGTGTGTGTGTGTGTGTGTGTGTGTTCATTTACATTTATTTGCTCATTAATTTCTTTCTTATTCATCACTATTTCTTTTTATTTGTGTGAGGGGACGGTTATGTGTGTATTCATGTCTGTATTAGGGGAGTTACGGAATATTGGAATGTGCGTGTGTGTGTGTGTGTGTGTGTGTGTGTGTGTGTGTGTGTGTGTGTGTGTGTGTGTGTGTGTGTGTGTGTGTGTGTGTGTGTGTGTGTGTGTGTGTGTGTGTGTGTGTGTGTGTGTGTGTGTGTGTGTCTGGAGAAGGAGGTGGGAATTGGGTATGGACGTGTGTGTGCGTGTGTGTGTGTGTGTGTGTGTGTGTGTGTGTGTGTGTGTGTGTGTGTGTGTGTGTGTGTGTGTGTGTGTGTGATGGAAGCTGTGATACGTAGGGATGTCCGTGTGGGGGTGAGGGGGGGGGGCAGTGCATGGTAATATAGGAGATGGTGTGTGTGTGTGTGTGTGTGTGTGTGTGTGTGTGTGTGTGTGTGTGTGTGTGTGTGTGTGTGTGTGTGTGTGTGTGTGTGTGTGTGTGATGGAAGCTGCGATACGTAGGAATGTGCGTGTGAGTGTGTGTGTGTGTGTGTGTGTGTGCGTGTGTAGGGAGGGGGTGGGGGGGCAGGGGGCTGTATGTTCATTTACAATTATTTGCTCATTTGTTTATTCATCATTATTATATGTCTTTTTTTTTTGGGGGGGGGGGGGGGGGGCGGAGGGGGGGGGGGTCTTTTTCGCATTTTATTCTATTTCATCATCTGCTTACGTTTGTGTTCTCAAGGCCTGAGTAAGCGCGTTTGGTTACGCTACTGACCAGGTATCTGCTTGGCAGATGTGGTGAAGTGTATATGTATTTGTCCGAACGCAGTGACGCCTCCTTGAGTAACTGAACTGAACTGAACTTTCCATCTTTCTTTTTATTTCTTCTTCTTCTTCTCTACTTTTCTTTCTTTCTTTCAACTTTTCGATAACGTACTGTGGTTTTGTGGTTGCATAACCTGTACATTTCGAAAGCACTGCACTCTGGTTTTCCAAATGTCACCTCCGCTGACCCCTTTGTCTCTCTCTCTCTCTCTCTCTCTCTCTCTCTCTCTCTCTCTCTCTCTCTCTCTCTCTCTCTCTCTCTCTCTGTGTCTCAAAAAATTTCCCCGTGCGTCATTCGCACTGGTTTTTTTTTTTCAGCTGTGAGCCAACATTTTGCCCTGATCCCCCTTTAATGACACCTTTCTCTTTTAAAGACATATCATCAGTGTAACTTTGTCTCGTGAAAATCGCCGGGTTTCAACTTGCAAATGTATGCGTGGAGAGTGATAAAAACAAAAAGAAACAAACCAACAACGCAAGAGAGAACAAAAAGAATAATCTCTCTTTCTTTTTTTTTTCTCCCTGTTGTTGCTTATAGCCTTGCAAACCACACACGGCAAATGCAAAGAAAGAAAGTAAGAAAGAAGGTCGAGAGCGAGGAAGGAAAAGGAAGGAATGTCGATGAGAAATCGGAAAGCAAAGAATATTGGTCAGCGTCCTTTTCCGAGTGGAATTCGCCACCACGTCCCACTACAATTATTCCTATGAATCTGCAGGCACTGAAAACCCTCAAAGAAACTTATCCAAATGAAGTGCTGGGGGATCGGTAATGAAGTACCCATGAGAGCAATGCATTTTTTTTTTTAAAGGCGTCATAATCTGGAGCATTTGTTTCTTCTTTGTTGACGGTGGATGAGGGCGAGGATGATGCCGATGTTGCTATTGAGGTCAGTTTTAGGTCTGAGAATATTCGTGACAAGGCGATGTGACTATGCAATTCCTTTCATAATATGCCCCGGGCTCAACCAGGTGTGCAAGAAAATACAGACACCTGCCGTGTTGGTCATGAATGTTAATTAAACCACACTCCCAAAGACGCGTCCGTGAACTGCACCTGGATGATACTCGATTGTATGGTCCTGGTCTTCCCATTTAATGTATGATAGTCAGTCGTGTTCGAC